>NC_139008.1:68766692-69297164 GCF_964374135.1 Grampus griseus | reverse complement strand
CCCCTGTTCCAGTTAGAAGACCATCCATTTCAGTTACTGGTAAACCATGTGGTTCTTAAGGAAGCTCTGGTGCTCTGGGCCAGTGGGGTGGGTAGAGTGCTGCCAATCTACTGTCAGATTAATGGCCAGAAAGTTTTCCTGATCAATGCCGTTGAGTGGCAGGATGGGTAGTCGTTTTCTCCACAAGCCAGTGAACAGAGGTATCTCAGACACAGCCAGAACTTTAATTTTCCACTTGCTGTGGATTGAGACCAGCCCAAATAGCTACAGAAAAATGGGGGTGGGGAGAGATTTCTCTTTGTTTCAGAGCTTCCCTTTCTGTTTTTGCACACACCAACCTGAAAACAGTGTCCTCAGGGAAATCCGGCAGTGAACTTGTCTGCAATGAAGACAAGGCAAGGCAGTGGGTTTGCTTTAACTTTCTGGAGGAAATTAGTGTGAACCACAGCTGTTTCCAGGAGGAGAGGACATGCACTAGGCAGGGAAATGCAGGGTAGGCAATAAAGCAAGGATAAAAGGGAAACCTTGTGCATAGTTTCATGAATTCAAGTGTGAGAGACTTCCAGTGAGAAAGCGCTAGGCCTGCTTGGGACCTGTTCAGGTGGTGGGGAAACTTACCCACATCTGGTAAAAACCACAAGCAGGACTTTTCATACAACCAGGGAAATTTACACATCCCTGTGTAACATCCCACATACCTGTAGAAACTATAACACAGCTGGGGAAACTTCTATAAATCTGGAGAATCATGAACAAAGTTGGGGAATCTTTATAGCCAAGAGCAGAACACAAGTTTACTCAGCAAAAGCAACCTTAGTTACCCACTTGACAAAGGTAAAGGATGCTTTCTCAAAGATTCTTATTTCAATACTGGCATACATTGTGAAAAATACGAATCCATCTGCATTAGGTAAGATGGGGGAGAGGCTCTCAAACTTTCTTATGCATCAGTACCACCTGGGAAGTGTGTTAGAAATACAGGTGCCAGGGTACTACCTCAAACTATTGAATCAGATCTTTAGCACTGGGACCCAGGGAAGTGTATCTGTAACACAACTTCTTAAGAGAAGTAAATGCACGACAAAATTCAAGAAAAAATTATTCAGGGAATGGTGTCTATTTTGAGGAAGATAACTGCCTCTTTTTTCTTCAACTGATTTTACAATCAGAGAGAAATCAGTGTAGAGATGGTATTCCTAATTACAGTTTGTTGCAGAGGAATCAGATTCCCTGGCCTCCTCAACTGATCCCCCCATTCCTTCTCCTTAGGAAATCATCTCCTAGGGAATATAACACATGGAGCCTCAAATCAAATGATGAAAAGAATAGAAGTGAGGAGCAGTGCTTGGAAACTCCACAGAAATTAACTAAAGCACATTGAATCTATTGTCTATGTATGGCACTGCCAGGGTTCAACCATTTGAAATCTGGCTTCAGTCTCCACCAAATCTACCAGCAACAGCCTTGTGCTAAAGCCAAGCTTTCTTTTCTTGATCTTTCAAAAATATTTGTTAATGTTGACCTTCTTTACAACAGTCTGGTTTCTAGGCTTTTGAAATATACACTGATTGATTTGGGAGTTCCCCAGCATTTGAACCCCATCTATGTTTCTCAGTTTAATTTTCAAGATTTCCCAGTAATTCCCTGAGTTATCCAGTGGTTTTTCAATAAGTTCATCTTTTTTCTCTCATATCAACGAGAGTTGGATTCTGTTGCTTGCAAATAGAATTCTTTTTTTTTTTTGGTACGCGGGCCTCTTACTGTTGTGGCCTCTCCCGTTGCGGAGCACAGGCTCCGGACGCGCAGGCTCAGCGGCCATGGCTCACGGGCCCAGCCGCTCCACGGCATGTGGGATCTTCCCGGACCGGGGCACGAACCCGTGTCCCCTGCATCGGCAGGCGGACTCTCAACCACTGCGCCACCGGGGAAGCCCGCAAATAGAATTCTTGACTAATATATCTTCCAAGTCCTCACACTCCTGATTTTATTCCTATTCTTCTGTCCATTCCTTCTCAGCCTCATCTAGATGTTCCCCTAATCATATAGTGCCTTAAATGTTGGTGTATTTCAAAGATACATAGCATAGCCAGCTCTCACTTTGTAATTGTTTGGCTATATTAATCTCCTGTTCAGCTCTGTCTCCTGGGATCCAACCTCATATACCAGCCATTTTCTATTGGTCATTTTTCAATATCTCAGCAAAAGGAATCACCTTTCACCCAGTTGCCTAATTGAGAAACCCAGGTATCACCACTGACAACTTCTTCGCCACCTAGGTAACATCTAATCATCAAATCCTATTGATTCAGCTTTGTTATCACACAACTCTACCTACTTCTTACCAATGCCATTGTCATTATCTTAATTCCACCACCACCACTTCTCACCTGGCTTAGTGCTGTGGCCTCCTAACTGCTCTCCATGCCTCTAGTCTTGGCCCTCTAGGGCAGCCAAAGTGACCTTCTAGAGGGAAAATCTAGTCATGTCATTCTCATATATACAATGGTGCAATGCCTCCCCTTTGAATAAATACAAGTCTAATTCTAATTACAAGGTTATTCATGATCTCCCTACCTCTGCTGCCTTACTTTTCAGTACTTTTCCCAATCCACCTACCCACCCCACATCCTAAGGTTTTCTCTCCAGCCCCCGTCTTACAAAAAGATCTCAAGTTTTCTGTAAGCACCTTGCCTTCATGTGTCTGGGCCCTTGACATCCACATATGATCCCTCTGCATGGGGTCCGTACCTTCACAAACTCTCCTTCTCTTATCCGGGTAACTCAGACACATCATTCAGGTCTCTTACTTAAGATGTTATTTCCTCCCTTCTCTGTCCCCTCATATGTGATCAAGTTGTCTCGCTCACATGTTCCCTCTCTGCTTGGTGTTTCTCTGATCACAAGAATCAAGCATTTATGCAATCAGATTATAAGTGTTTATTTACTCATTTAGTTTTCCCATGCAACATTGACCTTGATAATGGTGCTGGTTGGAGGAACCGTGCTCTCTCCTCTCACCCCTGTCTCTATAATGCTTAGCAAATAATTTACTGGTTTGTATAATCTGACTAGAAAAGTCCAAATAAAGACAAAAGTAACACCTATAGAATACCCTGTGCGGGCACCATGCTACCCTATTTTGAGGAAATTATTTCATTTCACTCTCAAAACATCTTTTGAAAAATCTATGAGTATCATTTTCATTTCATATTAAAGAAGGTTTAACTCTAAAGTGGTTAGTGAATGTTCCCATTATCTTTCAAGAGAGAGGTCTGGGGTTTGATCTCAGGTCTGCTCGATGTCAAAATCCACAACTGCCCAGCATTAACTCTTCAACAGTGACTGATGCATCAAAGAAAAAAAAAAGAAAGAAAGACAAAAAGAAAAAACTAAAGTTCATTGTTATCTCCTTCGTGTCTAGGAAGACAAAAATGGAAGCAAGTTCAGTTCAGCTTTTCCTAGGAGTGAAGTGCAAATATTGTAGGGGAAGAAACCGATCAACAAAAATAAAAATTTTGATTTTCTTCCCAACAGGTCATGTCATTTTATACAACACCCTACTAACAGGGTGCTTCTGTTCTGAGAATAAAAGATTTACAAAGATGAATATATAATTAGAAAATTGCATTTACAGTACCATCTAGCATTTGCTACCTTCCCAAAGAGTTTTTGCATGTAGAGCCTCATTTAGAGGATCCACTAAGAGTATTCAGATAATTCAGTTTGCAGATGCAGAGGCCAGGAGGTGATTTTATAAGTATTCAAATACACTCAAATTTCTGACAAAAGAAAGAGCGACACGCTTACTTCTTGTGCTGGAATTCCGTCACAGGAAGCCTCCTATGTGCAGATCCTATCATTTGCATGAGTTATTCCACTTCATTTTGCAACAACTTGGTGACACAGGGATCATTATCTAACCCTCAGGTCACCACCACTGTGAGGTGTCAAACTTTAATTAGATCCTTTTCAGAGCTTCTAAGAAAATATGTTTTACTAAAAAAGCAGCGACCCCCATTGCTCACCATTAGCATCTACACAAGCCTTACAAGCACAACTAAGATAGAGTGATAAAGCAAGATATAAAAGAGATAAAATAGATTTTAAATTCTTGTAAAAATGTCCATTTTCACTGGGTGGATGGGTATCTTCATAGAACTCACAAATGAGGGAATAGGAAGGGATGCCCTGTGGGTCTCCTGTTCTGGGAGAGAAAAAAATAAGCCTCAGAAAGGTTGGTGAAGTTGCCAAAGGTCACATGGGTAGAAAATGGAAAATTTAAGACTGAAACCTTGATCTTCTCGTTGACTTCAACAGCTGCCTCATGGTAAAGGATTTTTAATATATCGGGGTGCTTAATCTAATTAAATTGGAATTTGAGCAAATCCATGTCAGATGAGGACTCTTACAAATCATAAGAAAGGAGGTGCGGGGTGCGGGGGAAGCCCCGTTCCCACCACGCATGACTCAAAGAGAAAAGAGGTAATCATTAGGAGGCAAGAGAGCGAAATGAGAGACATCACAGGTAAATAAGCCAAAGACAAGGTACCAAAAGAGCAAACTGTTTTCTTTACATTGTACTTGTTTTCTATCACTGCCCTGACGACAGATCACCAAAAATCTGGCTACTTTTTTTTCGGTACGTGGGCCCCTCACTGTTGTGACCTCTCCCAATGCGGAGCACAGGCTCCGGACGTGCAGGCTCAGCGGCCATGGCTCACGGGCCCAGCCACTCCGCGACATGTGGGATCTTCCCGGACCGGGGCACGAACCCATGTACCCTGCATTGGCAGGCAGACTCTTAACCACTGTGCCACCAGGGAAGCCCAAACCTGGCTACTTGGAAAAACATAAGTTTGCTATTTGAGAGCTCTGGAGGTCAGAGTCTAAAATTAAGGTGTTGGCAGGACTGTGTTCCTCTGGAGGCTTCCGAAGAAAATCCATCTTCTTGCCTTTCCAGCTTTTGGTGGCTTGCCTATATTCCTTGGCTTGTGGCCACTTCCTTTATCCTCAAAGCCAACAATGGTGCATCTCTCTTTGATCTCAGCCAGGAAAGATTTTTTCCTTTCAGGGACTCATGTCATTTGATTGGATCCACTTAAATAATCCAAGATCATCTTCCATCTCAAGGTCCATAACCTTAAGCACATCTACAAAGCCTCTTTGCTATATCAGTTCACATATTCATAGGTTCCAGGGGTTAGGGTGTGGACATCTCTGAGAGATCATTATTCTATCTACCACATACATAAGCAGGGCCTAAGAAAAGTGGAAAATGGGACGAGCAGGTACTGTTTGACCCTGTAGAAGTGAAAGGAAAGGAAATAGGGAGAGATAGAGGGGAATATGAGGGAGGACAGGGTAGACTGACACATTTGTTAAGAGCTAAAATGGACCAGAGCAGGGGCTGATCCATGTTTCGTGGGACTGGCGATTAAGCAAATCTTTGAAGCCCTTTAAGAAAGAGGATAAATGAATGCTAATAAAACTTGCTGAGGCCCCTCCCAGGGCCTTGGAAGAGGTTGCTGCACATGAAGTTCCTGAAAGCCTAAGTTTCATGAGCATTACAGCAGTCACCTCTAAGCCAGGAATGGTGGAAGGCACTCTGCAGGTATTAACTTACCCTCTGCACAAGTTGAGGAAAGCTGAGGCTTGATTTGGCAAATCTGGTAAGTGATGGAGCAGAAATCCAGAGTTAGGCTGTGTGAGTCAGCAGCACACCCGTCATACGCTACCCCTCTAAGAACGGAGCAGAGATCTGCACCCCAGCACGAAGCTTCACTGCTCATGTGATGTTCATGCCAAGTAATCATTTTCTTTGGTTTTTCTGAATTTTGCAATTATCTTGAAACAAATACCCAAGCAACATTCCCTGTTGTAGAGGTGTGGATAAGGCAGAGACCCAGAACTCAGCGGGGAAGTGGGAAGATGAAACTCCAACAAGGAATTCAAGACCAAAGCCCATGGGAGCCAACAGGAAGCCTGGATGTCAGTAGAACCTCAGGGTCCAGGCTGTTCCTATTGGCGTTTTCTTACTGTCATGGGGTCTTTCTCGAAGATTCCTCCTTTTGTCTCCACCTCCTCCTATTCATCACACTACCCTTGATTACGTGGTATTTGTGTTTTCTCAGTTTGAAGCAGGGGAATTTTAATAGAACCTGATAACATTATTAAGAGTTAAAAAAAAAAAACGAAACTGACTCCCATTCTGAACTTCACCTGTTGCCAAGTTTGACCCCAATTTTGACCTTTCCGTCTTACTTTGAGCCTTACCCAGTCTTCTAAAAACAGAATTAAGCTCTAGGATCAGACAGAAGGAAAGCAGCGGAATGAGGTTTACAGATGCATGTTTTTTCTTTTAATCATATATTTATTTAACCCAATATATCCAAAATGGTATCATTTCAACATGTAATCAATATAATGATTGAGATATTTTATTTTTTTGTTGTTTTTGGTTCTAAATCTTACAGATCTGTTGCGTGTTTTACACTTATAACACACCTCGATTAGAGTTAGCCACAGTTCAGGGGCCCAGTCTTGACCTGTGGCTAGTGGCTGCTGGACAGAACAGCAGCCATTTAGAGATATGACAGATTCAAGCTTGCTCTGTGTGTGTGTGTGTGTGTGTGTGTGTGTGTGTGTGTGTGTGTGTGTGTGTTAGGATGTAAGGAATATATAGATATATATATTTGGCGATGTTGGCAGCCATTCATGATCAGTTTAGATGTATTATTTCACTAGGGCTTGCAAAGTGGTGATATTTTATCTTTCTACCTTCATTTATTATCTGTAATACTTCTCTAAAGGGATATGGCCCAACCTCTACCTGAAACAACAGTTCATATAGGAAAAAACAGGATAAATAATGCTTGGTTCTTTTCCTTTATTTACCACTTTCAAAATGCAGATGCTGTTTTTGCAATTCTCCTTAGGATGTGGGGTGCATGTGAAGGCTGGGCTGGAGGTGAGAGTGAGAAACAAGGTGGGAGTGAGGGTCACAGGAGGCTCAGTAATGATGGGGATGGGGTAGAATGGAAGTGAGAGAGTCTGGCTCAGTGATGGCTCCAAGAGGACTATTCCACAATTATCAGTGTGAAAGACGAGGAAAACATACTGTATATTCACCGTGGTTGAGTAAATCAGGTGTTTTCTTTATCCCAATCCAGGGAGGAGGGACCAATCATCGTCCACTCCCAAATCCACAACTAGCAGGAAGGAAGTAAATGGACTTTGTGTTTCAGGCTCCCTTGGGGAGACTGTTTTGGATTTTCATAGAGGGAAGGAGCTAGAGACTGGTGCTTTGAGTTGAAGATAGGGTAGCCATAACTTCAGCTTAAAAGGTTGGTTTGTGAATTAGGGAAAAGCTGGTCATTGGGGATATCCATGAGAGCTGGAGACCAATGCTCTAATTGCACACAGTGCCCTGTGTTGGAGACCTCAATGGGATACAGAGAAAACTGGACACCAAGACCCACAGTTCTTTAACCAAGATTCTGTGGCTGGGCCTGTGGTCAGTGGGAGGACCCCACGAGGAGCTAGAAGTCAAAGGTGGCAGAGAATTCAGGTGCAGCAGTCACCCCATGGAACAGAAGATGAAGGCTAACGGTAGCAGGCACCTTGGATTAAGGATAAGGCCCTGCTCCCTTTTATCCAGATAACCTCTAAGTGCTAGAATTTCTGTTTTCCATGGATGTTAAGAACACAAATTTTAGAACAAGCCTCTTGGTTTCAATGTCAACTTCTCTGTTTACTCTATGGGCTTAGACTGAAAACCTCTTGTGCCTCAATATCTATAAACTGGACAAAAATAATAGTAGTTACCTCACAAGGTGATTGTGATGATAAGTGAGTTTATAGAGATAAAGCACTTAGGATAGTGCCTGAAACTTAGCAAGTGCTATATGTTTATCATATTTCACTAATTATGATAAAATAATAATATTATTATCACTTCATGACCCTGAGGAGGTGGAAGTGTCACTAAACGTAACAGAGATTGATGTTTCTTTTCAGCATATTGGAGCTAGGTTTAATTTAATTTGGAAAAACGTAATTATCTGTTGTGTCTGGCTACTGTGGATTAAATTCAGGGCACTACAGCACACTACCTGGCTATGTAACACCATTTACATAGTTTGTTTCCACATCAGAACTGCTGAGTTAAAACTGCTTCTTCAAAAACCTCTGATCTATGTACCGAAATATCTCAGGGGCCATCACTGGAGTCCTAGGGCAGGGCACATCCTGATGCTCCAAAAATGTCTGTAGAAATAGAAAATTGTGTGTGTTTTTCCAGGGTCGGGTAAGGGTGAGGGTGGGGTGAGAGTGGGAGGACGTTATGTATAAAAAGATAGGAGTGAGTCTGAAATGTATAGAGGGTTGGAAAAAAAATAGTGGGATTCCAAGAATGGTTTCAAGCCCAGGAAAGTTGCAATGTGAGGAAAGCTAGCTCTAGGATTTCCGTCATGGGATTGAAGAGTAAAAGTCTTAGCTGCAGAATCACAACTTAGGAAGTGGCTCTTGTAGAGCCTGGCCTCACAACTGACTTTTACAAGGTCTTTGGAGAATTCCATTTTTGACACTAGTTTTTAATAATATCTGGATGAAAGGGTAAAGGACCAAGACAGTGCCACGAGGGGTATTAACAGTGATATTTGAAAAGGACAGAAGGAAGGTCTTAACAAATGGAGGCAGTAGGCCCTGATTCACAGAGATGATTCCCTCCCTCCCCACCCCTACCTACCCCAGGGTTCTGCAGGAAGACAGGAGAGGGAGGGGGCAGTGGGATGTTCAGAGTCAATCCCAGTTCCCCTGCCCTTTCATCTGTAGCCTCACCTTGACTCAGCTGGAGCTAGAGTTGCTTAGAGCTGAGTGTGTAATCCATAGTCTCAGATGACTTGTATCTAGCACTTAGAATTGATAGACAATAATAGATCCAGGTTTTGGATAAGTCTTAGACATTACTGGTACACAGTGCCTTGAGGGTTAAGTCATTAGGCTTGGGGACCTGCCCAGTGTCCCTGTCTGGTACTCTAGGCTTTTATCATAGTTAGAATTTCATAGGGATGCCAACTCCTTACCAGCCCTTGCCCATATTCTCTCTCAACAATTGTCCCAATATTCCTGGGATAATAACAGTGGCCAATATTCTTGGATACTGTCTTGAATTCTGCTGGGAATATAGTATTCATCTGGAGCCAAATGACACTGCCTAGTGATCTCATGCATTTGTTTATAGGAACCTGCCAAGCCCTCAAAGAGATACTTTTCCAACCACTGACTTGGCTGAAATAGTTGCAGGAGGCTCTCTCCAGCTGAATGGTTCTGACCCTAGGACTCTTGGCTTTGCCTCTTCTGTACCTGCCTCACTATCCCCCTCAGATGGGACTCTTATGTGTTGTCATTGCCCTGGACTTGAAAAATTTGACCTTCTTTTGCTTTCTGGTCTCTCTGAAACCTAGGTTGCAAATGTAGTTTATTCTCCTCCATGCTCCACATTCAAAGGATTCTAAGACCATTGTCTCCTCTGGAAAGGATACAGCATCCAGTGAGTGTTTGCTGAGTGAATGAATGAATAAATACTGAATGAATAGGTTAGGGGAGTTGATGGGAAATCAATTTGATTAATAGGCCAAAGAAGAAGGTGAAGTAAGATATACTAAAAATGTTAAAAAACAAAACCTAAACAAACAAAATCCCGTGATTCTAATTCTTTCCAGACTTTGAATTGAGTGCATGCTGCAGCCTCCTTCTGTTATATCAAACCCCTAAAATTATGGGGAAAAATATATAACAATGATTTTTAAACCTCTGTAGCACTTCCTGGGGAACAGAAAGCACTCACAGCCAAAAGAGCAGTCTACAAAGAATTGCATCCAGTGACCCAAGTCCTCCTACTCTTCCCCCAAATTTATGGTCTGAAATTCATTGTTCTGTTTCTGAGAACCTGCTCTTTCTCCCATATCCCAAAGCTCTGTGGGTGGATAAGAACTTTTAAAAAATGCAGTGAGCTATGAGAGGATACTCAGAGAATCTTGGTCTAGCCTAGAGAAAATATTGAGCTATAGGATGAAAGGGTAGCAAGCCACAGGGAGAAAGTGTCCTTGAGTATTTTAGGCAGATAAAGAAAGGAGGAACAAGGGTCCTGGGGCAGGAAGGAGCATGACAGTAAGTCTGAATACAGAGAATGAGGGAAGGGTTAGAAGAGTCCTCATAGGCTAATTCTCGCAGGACCTGTTAACCTCTGTTCATGGATGAATTTTAAGCAAGGAGGAGAGTTGGTAGATATTTCCATGGTTACAATGGTTATGTAAAAGCTCACTCACTGCTGTTTAGAAATGGATTGGTCAGGGCACTGTATAATTAGGGAGAAAGGTGTGGTCATCCAGGCCAGTGAGCTTGGTAAGTGTGGAGATACAGAGAAATGAATGCATTAGTGGGTATTTAGAAGGTAGAATGCACAGGGTGGTGGGAGGCAGGGACAGAATGTTCAGAGATTGTGGAGATGGATTTGTCAGAGAAGACTGAGAGATGAAGCCAGAGGGGAAGGCAGGGTGAGATCTCCGAGTACCTTGCATGCTATGCTAAGAAGTTTGAACTTTATCCTGTAGGCAACAGGGAGCCATTTAAAGGGTTAAGCCTGAAAGTGATTTGCATATTGGAAAGGTCACTCTGACAGGGTACAGAGGACAGAGACGGAGAAAGCAGACCTAGGGAGACCTGCTTGCAGACTACTGTGGTTGTCTGAGTGTGGAATGACAAGTGTCTAAATGATGGCAGTAGCATAGGGTATGGAGAGAAGGGACTGAAAGCAGCAGTGTTAAGTTGTTGGAGTTGTATTGACTGGAGAGAAGATTAAACATGATGGTGACACCATGAAACTTGATAGGGGGCCTGGAGAAGGGGGCCGAGGAGAAAGAAGTTTCATTCATTCGAAAAGTTGTGGGCAAGACAATGTGCTAGGCCTTAGGGATATGTTTTGAATAAGAAAAATGCTTCTTGCCCTCTGGAACTCACAGTCTACTGGAGTAGACAGAGATTGAATAAACAAACACATTTATTAATCATAAATTGGAAGAAATTCCATGAAAGAAAACAACAGGTACTATAATAAAGGATAATACGTTGTGGAAGTAAGTGGCCTATTTTAGATAAGGTGGTTGAAGAAAGATCTCTGAGGAGGTGACATTTAAGTTAATATCTGAAGAATGTGAAATATTCAGGGAGAGGACATTCCCAGTAAAGAGAACAGCAAATATGAAGGCGCTGAAGCTAGAAAGTGCTTGGCTGGTTTGAGAAACAAGAAGAAAGCCCCTGTGCCTTCAGAGGATTGAATGAAGGGGGCTGGTAATGATGGGAGAGGTAGGCAAGGATTAGATCACTCTAGATGGTGTAGACCATGGCACAAATTTTGGATTTTGCTCTCAGTGCTACTAGGTGCTATTAAACTGAATTAAACAGCAAAGTTATAGAAGTCGATTTAGATTTTAAGTTGATCACCCTGTCTGCTTACTCAGTGGAGAATGGATTTGAGGAGGACAAGAGAGGAAGGCCTTCAGAAGAGATTTTAACTGCAATAGTGAGAGAGATGATGGCTTGGCCTAAGGTGATAACTTCAGAGCTAGAGAAAAGAACATCACTTAACAGAGATCTAAGTGTTATAACTGAAAGATCTTGGGATGGATAAATGGATGGACAGACATGGATAATGAAAGAGAGGGAGAAATCAAGGATGAGGACATGAGTGTCTGGCTTGAGCAACTAAGTGAATGTGATCCTTCTAACTGAATTGGAAAAGACATGGGGAAGAACACTAGAAAGTTCAAAATTTATTATGTCTTATGTGAAATTTTCATGGGAAGAGGTGGCATGGGAATCATACAGTACAGAGCTTAGTTAAGAGAAGTCGACTAGAGAACATAAGTTGATTATGAATTAATATTTGTTAAGTAGGTGAAGTAATGAATCACTGGGCAATAGTTATTAGAAGATTTTGAAACAGAGACTGTTGCTCAGTGAATGGTTATCAGCTTTTTTCTACCTGTGAAAAAAGAGTGAGCTATAGGGCTTCCCTGGTGGCGCAGTGGTTGAGGGTCCGCCTGCCGAGGCAGGGGGCACGGGTTCGTGCCCCGGTCCAGGAAGATCCCACATGCCGCGGAGCAGCTGGGTCCGTGAGCCATGGCCACTGAGCCTGCGTGTCCGGAGCCTGTGCTCCGCAACGGGAGAGGCCACAACAGTGAGAGGACCGCGTACCGCAAAAAATAAAATAAAATAAAATAAATAAAAGTGAGCTATAGAGAGCAGCACAGGACTCAACATGGGATGTGTTTATTGCTGAAGTATTAGAGTATTGCTGAGAAGAAAAGGGGACCTGAGTTTGGGTTATCAGCAAATATGCAGCAAGTATAAATATTATATTCAGAGTTATAATCTGAACCAGTTTTCACCAATTTTCATCTCTTGGGTGGTTCCTTCTTAATCACTAGAAAACTTTCCCTTACAGGTTTGATGTCTTCCTGTCACAGAACAGGAGAGCGAGTCCTGGGCTAGGTATTCCATAAGTAGGCACGGAAGGCATATTCAAAGAACATCTGCCATCAGAAGTCCAGTTCACCTAGGAGGTTTTAGGAAAGGTGTGAATATCCACTCAGTTAAGGGTTCAGGCTATCTATTAGTAGCCATTTGGCAAACATCAAAGCAAGAAGCAACACAATGGTCCATGGGATGTGTTTGTTTTCACTCATACAGTGTTTTGTCAGGAAACACTAATAGGAAGATGTTATGCATAATTGCAAAATGAGAACTTCAGTATCATTGTCATGTCATTGACCAGATTCAATTAATAATTTTATGGGACAATGCTCAATAGACCCCTGCTGAAAGATAACTGGCATCATAAACACCATCTTAGATTAGATATTGGGGAATCAGTTCTGAGGAAACCTGAGTTTAGAAGCTGAGAATTCAGTAGAGCAGAGTCATTGGAAACCTGGCATTCACTTTCTGGGTTAGAAGCCTGTGCCCAGGAATCTGGGACACTGGAGTTTGAGTACTACCACCTGCAGCTAGATGTGATAATCATTCACCTATGTACTCTTTGGATGTTCCTTGTCAAGGTCAAGGTGTTATAGAGTCTAGGCTGGATCTGGGTAAAGAGAGAGAGGTTAGATAGTTGTGTAGGGGTCAGCAACTGGGTCGTTCAGAAGCAGACATCAAGATAGAGATTGGGATGCAAGATATTTATTAGAGAGTAACACCTGTGAAAGAAAAGAAGGACACAGGATGGAGCAGAGGGAAAAGTCAAACTACCATGTAGACTTGGCCAACCCAACAGAGAGCTCTGGAGTGAGTATTTCCATCAGCATGTAACACTTTGGACGGAAATAGTCAAGTCTTTATTTTCCAGCCTTGTCCAGTCACAGGATTCAGGCTTTCCTGGGAAGAGGGGATGGAGCTAGGGCAAGGCAGCATCCTGCAGTGGAGGCAGACCCTGAAGAAGACTACAACTGAAAGTTCTCTGCTGACAGCATTCCCGCAGCTAGACAGCAAGTCTTCCCTTAAAGAGGGGTCTGGGTGGAGCACCTTCATATTCATAGTAAGCATCAAAGATGTAGATGATTAAATAAATTATTTAAGCCTTAGTATGCCTTGGAGACACTTTCTTCATTCAGAAAATGGAGCATTGTATAAATTGTTTTTATAATTGTACTTGAAAACTTTATGCTTGGTACTTGGTCCTGTTAGAGAAGCAATAGGTTCAAATTATTGAAATCACCTTGCAGCCAGTGTCATAAAATGTAAATATGGGCCTCAATGCAAAGTCTAACATTAACCTTCCCAAATTCCTACTCAAATACCACAAAGACTTCTCTCCTTGCAGGGAAAGAGTATAGCTAAACAAGGGTAAGTGTTTTGAGCTTCTTGGTGCTCTTAAAGTACCTGGGTACATAGAGGCAATGACGAAGAGAGAGGAAGGATGAGGGCTTTTCTTTTGTAGGTGGGCAAAATGCTTACCAAGATAATGATTTTGTAGTCAGTGAAGATCATTTTCACAGCTCTGAGTGCTATAGTAGATGATAGGGTCCCAAAGTTAACACAAGTAGGTGATAGGGTCCCAAAGTTAACACAAGTTTTGAGCTTATTCAACTAGAGTTGGCTAGATGTCAGCTTTCTCAACCTGGAGCAAAGATTTATGATTGGAGTCCCATAAAACCCATCTGCCTATTAGCTATTTTCTTTTTACTGTTTGTTAATTGCTTCTTGTGGACCTTATAGTTTGTACGAGGAAAGTCTGTGTCGAGAGAAGTCACCAGGCACAAACTTTCAAACTCCATGTGGTTGTGGTAAGTTAGCCCCCTATTACCCATTGGCCTTGTTGTAGTTCAGATCTGGCACTGGATTGATTTTGCCACTGCTTCAGCCCCTGTTGATTCAGCCTGATCCTTGTGCCAGGATGGGTATCAGGCATGAGCTATGAGTGGGTATGCTTATGGGGACAATGGGAGGGGATGATTACTAGGGATGTGGGTGTTGTATAATTGGAAACATTGCTGGAGGAATAGTCATTGGGATTTTTGTACAAATGGATGGACAGAAGATGGTCTCTTGAAAATCCTAGACACTTCCAGACTCTTGTTAAAGTAATCTATTTTTTTTCTCCTCCTTCAAGTATAGGGCACATGATTGCAATTATTTCTACTCTACAGCTGTTGCAAAGAAATGATTGATATGAGTGACATCTGAACAATGATTTTTATTTAAATTTTTTTCCTAGTAAACATATTCAGAGCACTTATGAGCAAACTTTTAAAGTTAAAAAAAAAAACAACGATTTTTTTTGAGTTAAAAATACTGGTAGGTTAGAGAGAACATAAACTCAAAAGAGGGAGACAACAGCAGCAGAAGTAAGCCAAATGATTTCTTTGGATATTGTTATTACTCATTTGTTTGCTTTGTGTAAATTCAATATTTATCCAATATTTTATAATGACAGAAGTAAAAAAAAATAGAAAATTATATTTTTCTACAAATAAGTGAGGTATTAAAGAAGATAGCAAAAAGAAATGACTTAGACAATGTTTGGATGCAATGTTTCTAAAGTCAACAGTTTAATCTGTGCATATCATAATAAGAGGATGATATGAAAAGCTCAGTTATGAGTTACAAGTCTCCCTCAGTTATGGTGTTGACTCTTCCCTTGAGACCCAGTATGAAGACTCTTGAGTGGAAGTAAAGAGAGTAGACTTGGTTTCTTGCCCAGCTTATGCCCTTGCTCAGTGTGCAACTCATACTACTTCCTTGGCCTCCCATCTGTAAAAGGAGAGGGTTGGGCTGTAGAGATCATACA
This sequence comes from Grampus griseus, assembly GCF_964374135.1. NCBI lineage: Eukaryota > Metazoa > Chordata > Mammalia > Artiodactyla > Delphinidae > Grampus > Grampus griseus. Next base: position 69,281,815 of record NC_139008.1, on the reverse strand, counting down.
TTCTTTTCAGAACTGCCATTTGTGATTCCATGAGGCAGGGTATGTCTTTGGAAATGTTTTGTAGAGAGACCAACATAAAGGGAAGGGAAAGGGTTTTGGAGCAGTGAAAACAGAACTCAGAACCTTACTGTTTTTCACTTACTGAGTAACTAGTTTTTGGCTCTCAGATCCTCAAGTCCCTCATCTTTAAAATGGAGAAAAGAACAACTACTTGAAAGAGTTGTTCATGAAATGCTACATATAAAGCAGTTGGCACAGTGCCTGGCACATAATAGCTATGCCAAAAAGGACAGAGGCTGCACTATTTTTTAACACTCCTACAACTCCTCCATATAACCCAAATAACATAGCCGTCTCTCTCTCTCGCTCTCTCTCTCCTCCTTCTCATTCTAGATTTTCATGCTTTCAAATTCTCTCCTTTTCTATTTTAAAAATGTACTTGTCCATTTTTTTCTCATAAGGTACATTATTTCTGTGGAAGCTGAAAATCATATATGTTGGCTAAAGGAGTCGTCCTTCTCAGACATTGTGGCAAGTTAAGATAGGTCTGATAAGAAGAAAGATAGGCAGAATAGTAGATAGATAAAAGATAGATAAGAAGATCTTTGAGAAGTAGCAATGACCCAAAGAGATAATGAAATTCCACATACTAGCATACAAGTGGTAGGAATTTGAAGGCAAAAGGAGTCTCCCTTTCCTCTCTCAAAATATATAGCATAGGCAATCCCCCATTCTGCTTTTGCATTGTATGGTCTTCCTCCAACACACTAGAGATCAGCCGAGGACAAAAAAGCAGAGGGTTGAAATTCTAGAAGGTACATAAAGTTAAAGGACTATGTCCAGGGTAATTTAATTGAGACTAGTCCAACAACATGTTTTTCATTTGGAACAACTGAGACCCCCCTACTAAAACCTCAGATCAGCAGGGTGCTTATCTGTGCCCTACATAGAGGTTTAGAGTGAGCCCTTCTGCAACTGTCTTGGAAGTCAATATATGGGTTTATCTGAGCCCTTTTCTACAACACTCCATTCCCCACCCATACCTCCCAAACACTGCAGTTGGACTTCTGCATGTGTTCCCTGGTTAGCATTCCATTTCACTTCTTAGTTTCTAGAAGCAAGGTCCACTTAATCATCCCCTGACTTGCTCTCCCTGGTTCTTTACAACCTCCTTCTTAGAGAATCTGCACAGGTTTGTTTATGCGTGAAGCCATAGAATGAGATCCTGGTGTCATGGATCCATCTCTAGGTCTACTGAGCTGTTTCCCAGCTAACTTCAATTATACGCATTTACCTAGATACTTGTTATTTTTCCTCTTCCATACATTTGATGTTCTCTCTTGGTTCATACCAGTCTGAACCAAGCCCAAGTTTGTTAAACTCTTTAAAATTAATACAGGGTAAACTATTGGCTATGTCCAGGTACAAAAGAAAGTTTTTCAATGTCTCAGAAAGGCATTATGTTGTGATGGAGATGGCGTGGGACTAGGAAGTCTAGGTTTCAAGCCTACCATCGATATTTATAAAGAATATGATTTATATTCTTTCACATAAAATAGGTGCATATAAGCTTCACCTTATCTGCACTGTATATTAATAATTTCACTTTTGTTAGTTTAGTTTCCTCATTGAAGGCTATCAAGGCTGAGTATTTTTAATATTTCTTTTTAAGTACTATGATCTACTGAGTGATATCTCTGTTCAAACTTCTTCTCTTACCTATTGTGTCTCGAATTGTGAGATCAGCTTCTCATGATGCAGTCATTGTACCTGGTGTTTAAAATGTGAGCCATTCTGTATAAAGCCTATTTCAAGTTCAGAAACCTTATGATCAGAATGCGTTCTCATTGAGGTTAAATGAACGCTATGAAAGTATTTCTCTCCTCGTGAATCTTGAGCTTATGTTGGAGAGGGGAGTACAACATATATAGAAGTGTTTTTTTCTCTTAAATAGAAAAATTTGTCAGCAACCTGAAAAGCATGACCTCCCACCCCTCACTCACACAGGTTAAACAATTTCAGGACTTTCCATAACAAGTTTGGCTCATGTATCACACAATGTCAAGATCCCGAGGTCCACTGATCACTTTCTTTTACATCATCATCAATCATTTTATGTTTTAATGCATTCTCTGATGAAATAAGTGATTACTTGGCTCAATATTTCTTTTGACTTATATAAACATTTCGTTACTTGCTCTTAGTTTGTGGGTTTAGCAATTTAGTTTGTGTGTTTGTGTGTGGGATGATTCTTGGCGTAGATTGATTAAGGGATAATTCAATACTTTGTATTAAGAATATATAATAAAGAACCTAGTGTTTGGAGTTCAAACCCCATATTTGTACTTTACCAGTTGTGTAACTTGGAGCAAGTAGAAAACTCTTCTGGTCAATTTTTGTCAATTGTAATTTATAGATATGGATATCTGACTCACAGATTTCTTGTTGGGATTGAATGAGCTAATGCATACAAGATTCCTGGCACAGTGTCTACCACATTTTCAATAAATGTGATATTTTTCTTATTTTTTAATAATCAGTGCATATTTTTTAATTTTTTAATTTAATTTTATTTTTTTATATAGCAGCTTCTTACTAGTTATCCATTTTATACATATTAGTGTATATATGTCAATCCCAATCTCCCAATTCATTGAGTGCATTTTTGTTTGTAGCCTATTCAAATTGTGTTGCTCCAAAATTCATTTCAGAGGAGGTTGCCACTCTCAAATCAGGTAGAAGACTCATCAGACCATGGAATCATAGTCAGCCCTGCTAAGGTATAGGGGTACTTACGGGAAGACCACTGTATTGGCTAATCTGATGTCTTCTGGATAAATAACCACATATAATGTACACATTGTTTTTTCATGCCATTGACCTGTGTAACCCTTAAAGCCAAGAAAAGACTATATTCCCTAGGTGAATAATAGATTTTATTCTAAAACAGTTTTCCTTATTTTTAAACTAGGTTATTCTTATTTTAAAAACATAATTATGGGGCTTCCCTGGTGGTGCAGTGGTTAAGAGTACGCCTGCCGATGCAGGGGACACGGGTTCGTGCCCCGGTCCGGGAGGATCCCACATGCTGCGGAGTGGCTGGGCCCACGAGCCATGGCCACTGAGCCTGTGTGTCCGGAGCCTGTGCTCCGCAACGGGAGAGGCCACAACAGTGAGAGGCCCGCGTACCACACACAAAAACAAAAAACATAATTATGATTTATTGTTAAGTACCCTTTTAGATTCATTTAGATATAGATATTTTCCATATATCATGCCTGTGCACATAGGAAAAAGAAACAATTGTACAATAAATTGGTTAAGGTGTTCTTAAAACATTTTATACTTGAGTCTGAGTCTTGTGAATCACTCTCTGTCTCAGATCTCTGTCATCTGGATTTTTCTCACACAATATTGTCTTCTGGACTTTCAAGTATATTGGTGAAGAAATATTTCTTGAAAGAATCTCAATTCTTGTCCTTGGGATTTTCCTTCAAGCCACTGACACTCTGAAAATGTTGATGGTCATGCACAGGCAATTATAAGTATGTCCATAGGCTGCCTGGTTTCTCTGAACACCTGACTTCAGAGACGTTTAAATGTGAAACAAATAAACACAACAACAATTGTATCTTAGAGTCAATACAATGCAGTAAGGATCAGCAAAGGTGTGTTGAATTAATAAAAAGTTGATGATGCTTCTGTTTTGAAGTCCACACTGCAGATTCCCCCATAAAGTACCAGAATCAGGGCACTGATTGAATGCATTTACAGCTTCCTAAGTGTCATGTACCTTAATGATGGGAAGGCTTGGGAATATCCTGGGGCTTTGCTTCTTTGCAGATGTTGAATGGACTTCAGCCTCTTCTGAGGCAGTCCCCAGCAGCAGGAAACTCTTTTCTAATAAGAGACTATGTGCTTTGATTCTTGGTTGCTAGCAATCTATAGTGAAACGCTTGCCCTCTGGAGAGGGTGGGAGGGAATAAATATATATATATATTTTGTGGTACGTAGGCCTCTCACTGTTGTGGCCTCTCCCGTTGCAGAGCCCAGGCTCCGGATGCGCAGGCACAGTGGCCATGGCTCAGGGGTGCAGCCGCTCCGCGGCATGTGGGATCTTCCCGGACCGGGGCACGAACCCGTGTCCCCTGCATCGGCAGGCGGACTCTCAACCACTGCGCCACCAGGGAAGCCCTAAAATATATTTTTAATTTAATAGATGTTCTTCAGAGTAAAAGGCCTTGGAATGCATGGAAGATAATTATCAATGAATCTGAATCTTCCACTAAGGACTTATTTTGACATAGGAAAATGCTTTGTAAAAGATACCAAATGAGAGCTGTCAATGTCCACTTGCTTTGGAGGTTGGACTCTTTGGACCGATCTCTCTAGAATAGCTGACATCACAGATGTTAACAAACAGAAAATTCCTTCAGATATTTTTAACAAATGTAGTGGCGGCAAAGGTGGGCATTTCGTGAAATGCATGTTCTCAGCACAATTCTCTTTTTCTAATACACTCACGACGTAATTCAACAAGACACTTAGTTTATATTAACTATATCTTGCCATACATGCAGTACCAAGAGGGATCAGTTTATCAAAATTCACTCAGGTAGGCTACTGCAAACTGAGATCGGGATTTTAGTAATGAAAAGAGGAAACACCCAGAGCTGAAGCTGACCACCACTGGGGAAAGCAAATCAAGTATAGAAACTTAGGGCATATGGTGAGCTTAGGCTCCATTTGAGATGAGTACCAATAATAATGATAATGAAAATAACAGCATGGTCCACTATGTGCTAGGCACTATGCTAATTGCTGTCCATTGTTAACTCACTTATTCTTCATAACAATTTTGGGGGGATGGGAAGCGGTTGAAAATCATACCCAGCTCTCTCAAAACCAATCTACTGATGAAAACTCAATTCTATAAAACAGATGTTGTTTTGATCCACTTTAAAAAATGTAAAATAATAAAACAGCAACACTTAAGGACATTGGACAAAACATTTTCTCATGATGTCTTAAAAGTCTTAAACCTAAATTAACTATTTTTGTGTTTGCAAATTCTATCCTAGTCCTGTCCACCTGCATCAGTATTTGAAATCAGTATTTTAAAAATTTGATTTTTTTCCCCCTGCTAACGTCATATTGTAAGCATGGTTTCATGCGTCTGGGTTTCAATGAAAATTTCAGACCAGAAGTCCCCAAATGCTTTCTAATGGTAAACATTGAGCTGGTCTCTAATTTTTATTGTTGCAGATGTCAGTTGCATTTGTTTCCAGACTCTCGAATCCCAGGGAGCACATTTTTCAAAAGTCAACTCTGACAGGAAGTCCGGAGACGTGTAGATCTGCCTCACTGTGTCCCACCCTGGTCTGGGAGCCTCTTGCTGTAAATAGTACCAACTCCAGTGAAACAGCAGGTCCTGAAGGGAGAACTTGGAAGTTATGTTTCATTTTAGTCTTCAAAGTGGTAACTTATCAGAAGACCTGTACTGGTCTTGCTTGAGAAGAGGATACCTGATATACATTCAAATATTTCTCGCCCAAGCTTTTGATTGTTTTCTGAATTATTATTGAGCATTTTCACCAAGGACGTTGAGTCGTGAAATTTCAAGTCACACAGCCCACTGCATCTCTAATTATAAACAAATGGTTTCAACTTCTGCTCCTCCTGGGACACTGGTTTTATAGATTAGTCAGCACACCCACCCATCCCTGACTCCTCTGTGTCCTTTTCCTGGAGAAACCACTGGACTTAACTCTTCTGGGAAGGGCATTGGCCTCCATGGGGATAAGCTCACTCATTCTATATCCTTTGAGACCCCATCCTGTGACCTAGCAAATAGCCTGAGCAGAAAGGGAGCTTTCCCTCAGCTTAGCTGAAATCTCCCCTGGAACTCTCTCCATCAAATAACAAATGTTAAGCTGTCTCAATTGTTAGCAGCTCCTGGCAAAATTCCATCTTTTGTTGGTGCAATTTTGAGCATGTTTCACTCCGTTAGTACAGAGTTCCTTACCCCATACTGATTCATCAGAAATAGTGTGAGATCAGAGGGAACTACTATTTTGCTTTGATGGATCTTTTCTTCCTTTCTTTCTTCCTTCCTTCCTTTCTTTCTTTCTTTCTTTTCTTTCCTTCTTTCTTTCTTTCTTTCTTTCTTTTTCATTCTTTCTCTCTTTTAAATCAAACATTGGAGTCATATTACATACTTTAGTAGTTAAAATTGGAGGGAAGGAAACACTTTGGGGTATTGTTCTAAGGGCAAACAGCTGAGGGAAAAAAACAAAAACCCACTTTTCTTAGAAATGCATGTGGGGAGGATTTTCCATGACAGTCATTAAGTTCCTGTGCTCTGTTTCTATCTGATTGGAATGATGAAGGGAAAGGATCATATTGATAGAATGGATGTCATTTGTCTGTTGCTAAATTTCTTTTTCTCTCTCTATCCCGATGCATCTAGCTCTTTTGGCTAAATTAATCTTCTTAAAACTGAGGTCACTGAATTACTTCTCCACCAAACAATTACTAGGATTCCTTATTGCCTTTCATTCAAGCTTGAATTCTTCATTCCAGCATTCATGAACTTCCACAGATGGCTCCTGGCTTACCATCTAAGTCTTATCACTTGTTCCTTCCTCAGAGTAGCACACTCAGCCCTGCCACTTACTAGTTATAAAAGTTACTTAATTGCTGTAAGCCTTGGTTTCCTCATCGGTGAATTAAGAATGATTCCTACCTCATAGATATGTGGGTTTTAGAGAAATCTCAAAGAACCCCCTCTAGAATTCACACACACACACACACACAGACACACAACATAGGGACAGCAACCATTTGGTGAACAGAAAATTCCTGAGCAGTGATTGCTATAGAAAAACTCCTTGTCTTATACAGATATAAAATTGGTCAATAATTAATAGATAGTATTACATATGATATTCATTTTTATTCTAAGATTGATTCAGATGCTACCTTGCTTTCCTTTCAACTAGTAGAACTGTTTCTATTTGTATCATTCATTTTGGTGCTTAATATTCACTTTAATCGTTTTTCTCACTTGTGTGTGTGTGTGTGTGTGTGTGTGTGTGTGTTTGAGGCAAAACTGGGGGTGGGGGAAGTTCTCTCCAATCAGATTTGCAAGTTTTTACAAAGTATCAATATGTAGTTAACATGCTATGTTTATTGACTGAAAAGAAGGAAAGAAGGAAGGAAGAAGGAAGAAAGGATAGAAGGGAGGGAAGAAAGGGAGCTGAGGAGGGAGGGAGAAGGGCTGGAGGGAAAGGGAGGGAGAGAGGATAATAGTTAATATACCTTCTTTTGTTTTTTCCCTCTATTCCTTTCAAGGATCAGAACATGTCAATCTTCTTCCACCTGCCCTAGAGAAGTCACTTCTTGAATAATGACAGGTCCTCAGCAGGACTAAGACCCACGCTAGTAAAATCCAAACACAGAAGTGCAAAGTCAAATCAACACAAGGGTCTGGGTCATCCAGAAAGGTAGCCAAGCTACTGGCAGAGGTACAATCAGAAGTACAGCAGAGGGTCTCTGGAATCCCAAGCTGTCCATCAGCTTTAGGGGCCAAGAAGTAGGTGGCCACCATCTCTTAGGAGGCTAATTTCAAGGTCAGAGCAGGAGAAAGAGGTTCAAGATGAACTTGAACTTGAATGAAATTCAAATGGTAACCTAGGGTCTCAATAGCTTTGGACTTTGGTTGGTCCCAGAATTAGAGGCAAAATGAACCATATGCCTAGAACTGGGTATTTCACAGCCAGGATTAGAAGATGTTGACTCACAAACCTGACTAGTCCTCCAGATTTACAAAGGCAGATATGTCTCAGTCAATCACTGTCCAGATATGTTCTGTTTGTGATCAAAAGTCAGTGTGTATGCGCATGTGGACAGTAGGGACTACCATAACACTTTCTAATGTTTGTTAATGCTTGTGGGTACTTATAAGTTGAACAGCCATAGATTAAGGACAACTGAATCTTTTAAGACAGGAATTGGCATTCCCAGAAGCATGAAGAACAACACAGATATGGGTAAAACCTCAAGGGATTAACATCATTACCAGCTGCCTTAGTGAACAAGGACAAAACAATGTGTGTGTGGGAAACTCTAGTTAGTAATGATCTTAGTCCTTTGGCTATTTGTGAAACTGTCCAGTTCACACTAAGTTTAACCTCATTCCCATGGTATGTTTTTGACTTAAAATTGAGCTCAGAATTCCCCAGGTCTTAACCGCAGCTCTACTTCCAGAAATACAAACAGCTGCACACCTGTGATTTGGATGGAACCACATGAGAACTGAAGACAGAGAGATGATGGAAAGAGAGGAAGTGATGGCAAGGTTAACACATGAGTGAACTACAGCTTCCTCACACTGTAAGACCTACTTCCATAGCCTGGACACTTATTTTAGAAACTGCGATAGATTTTCTATAGATTTACCGCAAGAAATCGGTCCTGAGGCAGAGAGCGTTCTGAAATGCTTTCTATCATGTCTTATGTAACTCAGGGAAAAAAAATATTATTCCCCTGAATTGGGGGTGAGACAAGAGATGGATTTGTACAGTGACTAACTGCCTAAATCCATCAAGCATTGCTACCTTCCCCTCTCTTTGAAGAACAGGAAATAATAAATCAGAAGATTAGGGATTTACTTCCATTTCAAGGTGCCAATAGCCAAGCAAGTTAGCTGGCTCCATGCCTAAGCTTTTTCGTGTGGGAGGTGGAGCCAGGGGGAGAGAGGCCCCAGTGCTTTATGCAGTATTGAGGGCTCTGAAGTCTGGTGATACAAAATAAAAGGGAACACTCCTCACTGAAGTCACTTATTTTGTGAAGGTCAGTGGAATGGTGAGAAAAGCAGAAAGTTAGAGCTTCACATCTCCAGGCCTGTTAGGTGACTCCTCCTTGAAATCAGAATAACATGTTTTCTAGATTACCTGGGCATCTGGGGAAACGTCTCTTGCATTAACCTGGATATTATCACAACAGGCAGTAATGTGAGGACACTTGGGAAGGGCTCCTTGGGGTGCTCTCTGGTATGGAATTCCAAAAGCATTTGCATTCCATTAGTTTGTAAGTGAAATTCCATATTTCCTTGATTGGAAATCCATCTCCTACACTCATTCCCCACCTGCAGCCCCTTGCTGGGGCTGTCATTGGATTTTGAGCAATAATATTTGCCCCTCTGAAGACAAGCCCAACTGGTTGAGCACCAAGGAATGATTAAGGTTGTTAAAAACAAATGGACAAGTAGGTAAGAAGCCCCACTTAGTGAAATGCTCTTACCAAGCTCTCAGATGTTCAGCAGAGAGGAATCTTTCTGAGTTCGTAAGACAGGGTCCACCCTGTCCCCAGGGAGCTATTAACCCACGCTGTCCTATTCCAGGGATCAAATATTTGTGGGGGCAGGGGTGTGGGCAGAAGTGAATAAGGCAATCACCCTTTCTCTGGAGACAGGAAAGCTTGGTGTGGTCATTAAGTTGCAAGTCCTGGCTGTATAGATTGCCAATCTTGAGTCAAGGCTCTGTGGTCCAAGATGCCCTTCTACTCCATCCTTGGGCCCTTTCATGGAGCTACTGGCACATCATTTTTCTTGGAATTCATAAAAGTCCTTTCCTCACTCAGTGATATATCCATTCCTGACTCCCAGTCGCCTGCCCAGCCACTGCTCTCCTGCTCCCCACAATAGCCTCTCAATCTCTGTATTTCACAACAGTTTCCCCAAGCCCAGCTGGACTTTCCTCTCCAGCGGATAGGACTTGGCCCATTGCCTTTTATCTTCTGACTTTGCACATCTGCTCTGTCTTAACCCACTTGCAGATCCGGGCAAGAGAGGCTTCCCCTGACAGCTCCTGCCTAAGATCCACATAAGCAAGGTTAGACACCTGACCTTCCCACTTGGAGAGCAGGGATTGGAAGTTCAAGCTGGAAAAATCAAATCTCTTGGGCCAAATGCAGCACTGACTGTCTTATGAGCTTTGGAAAGTCTTCTAACCAGTGCTCTGAACCAACACTGCCCCACGCCAGATTGGAGCCTGAGGCAAAGGGAAAAATCATCAATACCAATCCTGTCTTTAGTCAAAATTTTGAGATTCTGTTCATTGTGAATTTTTTTACATTACTTCTGATTTTTATAAGTCTTGATTACTGGTTTTTTGGGTGAGAGTCTTCTTTAATTTTACACCCAAGGCAAATGCCTCACTCGCTTCACCTAGTTCTAGCACTGCTCTGAATCTCAGTTTCTTCATCTGTAAAGTGGGGATCTTAATAGTGTTGACTTATTTTTAAAATAATTTTTAAAAATAATTGCATTTTTTTAAAAAAGCAATTAATGGAAATTGTGTGCATAAAGGGTTAGCAAAATACTTGACTCATGGTATGGGCTCAAAGCAGAAAAAAAAAGTGATTACAATTATCATATATTACCTTGTTTTATTATTATGTTATAGCTCCTTAAAATGTTACTCAAGTTCTGTAAATTCCTTGAGGCAAGAGTTTGGGTTGTTATCTTTATATTTTTCTGCAGTGGTATAGTGTTTTGCATATAAAAGTTTCTCCATCAAAGCTGTTGCCTATTAATTAGGGAATTGGAACATATTAGACCTAAGATCCATTCCTTCCACTGGTCCCTGGAAATCTGTCTATGATTTCTTCAATATCACCCAGCTGACAACAACTTATATGTAATCTATGTAATATCATTGCTACCTGTTTTATAACTTTTCTTTACATAAGACCCACTTTCAGTAGTTGCTCTTTCTTCTCCTTGCCTCTCTGATTCATCATCACCACATATACATGGGATGACCGCTACATCTGGGAAAGAGTTCCAGCTCCAAGATTCTTCACCCACTGTGCTGGCAGCATTCTACAAGCTCGTCTTGGGAAACAATAATTGATTACTCTAGAGGGAAAACTCCATCTCAACACCAGCTGGCATCCAGACCCTGCCCTAGACCCCTTGAGTTAGTCTCCAGCAAAATGCTCAGCAGAGACAGCATAAGAGTGAATGGCGTTGACATTATCTTGAGATCCAAAGCATCACTATCTGCATGTTCTTACTTAAATACAATTGAGATTGCATTAATAAAGTCCCAGAGTAGTGAATTTTCCAGTGGCTACCCTTGGGTACCCCAGCAGTATTTTTATTTTGTAGATTTGAACAGGCAGTGTGTTTTTCCATCCATCAGCTCTTGAACAAATAAGCCAGGTAATAAAGAAATGACCCAGGAATGCTGCAGCCTCAAATTGGTAGCAGAAAGGAAAGAAGAGACCAGCTTTGAGAAATGGTGAGGTGGAGGTGACATATGGATGCTCTTCTTCTAAGAGCTGAGCTGGTTGTTACCTGTTGGGTCCATTCAGGCTGCCAGGCCAACTTCCAGGAGTTGAAAAGGAAAACAAAAATGTTGATTATCTGTCCAAATTCTTCAAATGAAAATGAGTAAGAATTTTTAAACATGAATGTGATTTCCATTCCAAGAAGTGCTTCCTGGAGGCCAAAAACATATGTTGGTGCTTTGGTTGAATAAAATTCTTGAGAGTTTTTCTATCATCTATCCGTGCAGTACACTCATCTGTATAAACCTGTGCCTGGATATTGTTAACATACATCAGATCATGAGATGCTCAGATCTCACCCTGAATGTGACAACAACAGCAAGAAATGAGGCGTAACACAAAAAACAAAATACGTGATCTAAAAAAAACTCTTAAAAAACTCAAAGTAATAAACTTTATCCATAATATCTAATATTTTAGTATGTATTATATATTTGTGATTGCATTGGGTTTTAATAAAATTACACAGTCAATAAGGCTGATATTCCCAGCTTTGTTGACCTTATCTTCAAAGCAGTAGCACAAAAGAAGAACTCACCTTCAGGTGCCTTATAAATAGATGTGTGTTCTCTCTCCTTGGTCATGATTACTGTCAAGGTTGTGTGTAGTTTCTATTTTGGGCCCAAAAGGCAGAAAAACTGCTTCTGCAGCCAAGAAGCAGCATTGTAGGATGCCAATAAATTCTGGGGAAAATTACATTTAAAAAGGAAAACTTTGACATACATCTGGCAATCAAATGATCCTGAACATATGGCAGCCAGGTAGGTAGGAAGCTGTTGGAACATGGTAAGTCGAGCTGAGCGCTGCCCCCATCCTGTTCCAGGGTGCATTTGGGAAAGGTCCCGTGGTGAAGACCACATCTCTTCCAACCTGGTGTGGCACATTCACTGGGGAGGGGAGCTGGATGTAACTCGTGTTTGTGTGTATGACCTTCTCCTGGCAACCTCTGACGGCCTCTTAGAGCTATTCTTAGTGATGCAATTGGGTGAAAACTAGACTTGCTGTGGGAGCTGGGCATGTCCTCATGACTCTGCCAATAATAAGACACTGGGAGGCTAGAGAAATCCAGAGTCTCAGAATCATGGAATCCTGGTGCTGGGGGATGACAGATGCCCAAGGTCAAAGTCCTGCTGGCAGATGCAGCATGGGTCTCCATGGTTCAGTTTCTGCTAAAAGAGATCATGGCATCTCTTAAGGAAGTCCATGACTTGATGGATCACTCTTCTTGTAAGGGAAAGGGAAAAGCCAGGCTTTTCAACCCCTTCACTGTGAACTCATGAGTTTGTGCCCAAGACCCCCAAAGATGTATTTATTAGAGGGCAATCCTCCAGCCTGCTGGATCTCACTCCTCAAGTCCTGCGGCTTTGCATTCCCTCATGTCTTATTCATCTGGTCACCAAGCTGACCTAATGTCATCATGATATCCTGAAGGATTGCTGCTTTTACTCCCATTCTTCAGACAGAGACAGGAAGGCTCTGTGAGCATGCTTCTTGAGCAAGATCACACAGGTGATAAGCAATGCAGCCCAAACACAAGTCCAGATCCATATGTCTCCGAATACTGCTGTTGCTACAACACTGACAGTCTCAAAAATGTTCACTTATTTTCTATCCCATGGATTGCAGACTAAATTGTAAGACAGGGTGCTTTTTCATACATCTGATCCTTAAGCTTGCTCCGGATGGAGCATGGGCCATTTTCAGTTTCAGAAACTCAGGGTATGATCCTTTGCTTCCTTCAATTAGGTAACAGAGCACAAAGTATAACTGTGCTTACTGCCAGGCATCACCACATACATTCACATATGCTCTTGCATATATTTTCACAGCATATCCTCGTGGCTTTAACGTGTATGCATACACATAGTTTCACTCATTGCCACATATACACATTCACTCTCCTACTTAGAGCCAGATTCTTATATGTCTCCATCAAAGCAGTGGTTATTAAGCTTTCTGTTCATATCTATGACTGAGGGACTTGTTAAAATGAAGATTTGACTAATCTAGGGTGGATTCCAGAAATCTGCATTTTTAGCACAGGTGTTCAGGTGATTCAGATTTAGGTAATCTGTGCACCATTCCTTGGGAAACACTGTCTTGGCTTCAAGATCCAAGATGTCTCATACATTTTTATCTGCCCAGCACACCTCAGAAGACAAGGTCCAGGACAGACAGTATTTGGTGAGAATGGATTGAATGAACGACTCCATCACTCACTCTCTCATTCACTCAGAGATCATTATTTCAAGAGAGCTAAGAGGTCAAATTTTTAGGAGGTACTGAAGTCCCACCCAGCCCTCTGGGGTCCTGTTGTCTGGACTACTTGTGAAGGAGTTTTGAAAATCCATCAGAACACTATTTTTATTTGTTCCCTTCTGTTGAGAAGATTCTATTCTTAAAGAGCATGTAAGGCGTTACTTCTACAGTACCTGGAGGTTTTCCTTTCTTCTCTATGAAACACACTCCAAACTAATGACCCTAGGAGATCAAAGACCCTGAGGGAAATTGTCTCTGCCATACCACCTGTCTGGCACAGAAAGGTTCTCTCCTCTTCCTTCCATTTTTCCTAAGTCTTCCACCACCCTTGTGTCTTCCCATCACTGACAATGGCCCTTGCTTATCTTTGTTTGTACATATCAGCTCCAACACACAATGTCTTGTAATAAGCACCCCATTGTCTCAGCCTACCTAGGGCTTTTGCATTCTTTCAAGAGTAGAATTCTTTCAAGAGCAGAGGGAGCATTGCCTCAGCCCCAAGTGCCCAGAGGCACTCACTGCTGCTGCAAAGATTTATTGCAAAAATAAAAAACTATATTATCAGGACTCCAGGAGGTCTCACACCAAAGAGTACTTCCCAGAACTTCTGCTGCCAGTGTCCTTCTCCCCACGGTGAGCCACAGTTGCCTCCCACATCTGCAGGAGGCCCTCCAACACTAGCAGCTGTGTGACTGGCTGAAACACAGATGGGAAGTAGACCTGTGAGAATCAGAAGAATTAAAAACCTTGTGGCTGATAGGGTCTTGGTGCTGCAGCCAGGTGTCAGGACTGAGCCTCTGAGGTGGGAGAGCCGAGTTCAGGACATTAGACCACCAGAGACCTCCTGGCCCCATGTAATATCAATTGGCGAGAGCTCTCTCAGAGATCTCCATCTCAATGCTAAGACCCAGCTCCACTTAACGACAAGCAAGCTCCAGTGCTGGACACCCCATGCCAAAGAACAAGCAAGACAGGAACACATCTCCACCCATTAGCAGAGAGGCTGCCTAAAATCATAATAAGTTCACAGACACCCCAGAACACACCACTGGGTGCGGTCTTGCCCACCAGAAAGACAAGATCTAGCCTCATCCACAAGAACACAAGCACCAGTCCCCTCCACCAGGAAGCCTACACAACCCACTGAACCAAACTTACCCACTGGGGGGAGACATCAAAAACAACAGGAACTGTGAACCTGCAGCCTGCACAAAGGAGACCCCAAACACAGTAATTTAAGCAAAATGAGAAGACAGATAAATATGAAGCAGATGAAGGAGCAAGGTAAAAACCCACCAGACCAAACAAATGAAGAGGAAATAGACAGTCTACCTGAAAAAAAATTCAGAGTAATGATAGTAAAGATAATCCAAAATCTTGGAAATAGAATGGAGAAAATACAAGAAACATTTAACAAGGACCTAGAAGAACTAAAGGGCAAACAAACAATGAAACAACACAATAAATGAAATTTAAAATTCTCTAGAAGGAATCAATAGCTGAATAACTGAGACAGAAGAACGGATAAGTGACCTGGAAGAGAAAATAGTGGAAATAACTACCACAGAGCAGAATAAAGAAAAAAGAATGAAAAGAATTGAGGACAGTCTCAGAGACTTCTGGGACAACATTAAATGCACCAACACTGGAATTATAGGGGTCCCAGAAAGAAGAGAAATAGAAAGGTACTGAGAAAATATTTGAAGATATTATAGTTGAAAACTTCCCTAACATGGGAAAAGAAATAGTCAAGTCCAGGAAGCGCAGAGAGTCCCATACAGGATAAATCTAAGGAGGAACATGCCAAGACACATATTAATCAAACTATAAAAATTAAATACAAAGAAAAAGTAGTAGCACAAAAGGAGAAGCAACAAATAACATACAAGGAAATCCCCATAAGGGTAACAGCGGATCTTTCATCAGAAACTCTGCAAGCCAGAAGGCAGTGGCAGGACATATTTAAAGTGATGAAAGGGAAAAACCTGAAACCAAGATTATTCTACCCAGCAAGGATCTCATTCAGATTTGACAGAGAAATTAAAACCCTTATAGACAAGCAAAAGCTAAGAGAATTCAGCACCACCAAACCAGCTCTACAACAAATGCTAATGGAACTTCTCTAGTCAGAAAACACAAGAGAAGGAAACGAACTACAAAAACAAACCCAAAACAATTAAGAAAATGGTAATAGGAACATACATATCAATAACTACCTTAGATGTAAATGGATTAAATGCTCCAACCAAAAGCCATAGACTGGCTGAATGAATACAAAAACAAGACCTGTATATATGCTGTCTACAAGAGACCCACTTCAGACCTAGGGACACATACAGACTGAAAGTGAGGGGATGGAAAAAGATATTCCATGCAAATGGAAATCAAAAGAAAGCTGGAGCATCAATTCTCATATCAGACAAAATAGACTTTAAAATAAAGACTATTACAAGAGACAAAGAAGGACACTACATAATGATCAAGGGATCAATCCAAGAAGAAGGTATAACAATTGTAAATATTTATGCACCCAACATAGGAGCACCTCAATACAAAAAGAAAATGTTAATAGCCATAAGAGGGGAAATCAACAATAACACAATAAGAGCAGGGAACCTTAACACCCCACTTTCACCTATGGACAGATCATCCAAAATGAAAATAAATAAGGAAACACAGGCTTTAAATGACATATTAAACAAGATGGACTTAAATGATATCTATAGGACATTCCATCCAAAAACAACAGAATACACTCTCTTCTCAAGTGCTCATGGAACATTCTCCAGGATAGATCATATCTTGGGTCACAAATCAAGCCTTGGAACATTTAAGAAAATTGAAATCATATCAAGTATCATTTCCAAACACAATGCTATGAGACTAGATATCAAGGACAGGAAAAAAAACTGTAAAAAATAAAAACACATGGAGGCTAAACAATACGCTACTAAATAACAAAGAGATCACTGAAGAAATCAAAGAGGAACTCAAAAATATCTAGAAACAAATGACAATGAAAACACGATGGCTCAAAACCTATGGGATGCAGCAAAAGCAGTTCTAAGAGGGAAGTTTATAGCAATACAATCCTACCTCAAGAAACAAGAAAGATCTCAAATAAACAACATAAACCTACACCTAAAGCAATTAGAGAAAGAAGAACAAAAAACCCTAAAGTTAGCAGAAGGAAAGAAATCATAAAGATAAGATCAGAAATAAATGAAAAAGAAATGAAGAAAATGATAGCAAAGATCAATAGAACTAAAAGCTCGTTCTTTGACAAGATAAACAAAATTGATAAACCATTAGCCAGACTCATGAAGAAAAAAAGGGAGAAGACTCGAATCAACAGGATTAGAAATGAAAGGGAGAAGTAACAACTGACACTGGAGAAATACAAAGGATCATGAGAGATTACTGTAAGCAACTATATGCCAATAAAATGGATAACTTGGAAGAAATGGACAAATTCTTAGAAAAGCACAACCTTCCAAGACTGAACCAGGAAGAAACAGAAAATATAAACACACCAATCACAAGCACTGAACTTGAAACTGTGATTAAAAATCTTCCAACAAGCAAAAGCCAAGGACCAGATGACTTCACAGGCGAATTCTATCAGACATTTAGAGAAGAGCTAACACCTATCCTTCTCAAACTCTTCCAAAATATAGCAGAAGGAGGAACACTCCCAAACTCATTGTACGAGGCCACCATCACCCTAATAGCAAAACCAGACAAAGATGTCACCAGAAGAGAAAAGTAGAGGCCAGTATCACTGATGAACATAGATGCAAAACTCCTCAATAAAATATTAGCAAACTGAATCCAACAACACATTAAAAGGATCATACACCATAATCAAGTGAGGTTTATCCAAGGAATGTAAGGATTCTTCAATATACACAAATCAATCAGTGTGATACACCATATTAACAAATTGAAAGATAAAAACCATATGATCATCTCAACAGATGCAGAAAAAGCTTTAGACAAAATTCAACACCCATTTATGATAAAAGCTATCCAGAAAGTAGGCATAGAGGGAACTTACCTCAACATAATAAAGACCGTATATGAAAAACCCACAGCCTACATCATTCTCAATGGTGAAAAACTGAAACCATCCACTAAGATCAGGAACAAGACAAGGATGTCCAGTCTCATCACTATTTTTCAACATAGTTTTGGAACTCCTAGCCATGGCAATCAGAGAAGAAAAAGAAATAAAAGGAATACAAATTGGAAAAGAAGTAAAACTGTCACTGCTTGCAGATGACATGATACTATACGTAGAGAATCTCAAAGATTCTACCAGAAAACTACTAGAGCTAATCAATGAATTTGGTAAAGTAGCAGGATACAAAATTAATGCACAGAAACCTCTTGCATTCCTATACACTAATGATGAAATAGCTGAAAGAGAAATTGAGGAAACACTCCCATTTACCACTGCAACAAAAAGAATAAAATAACTAGGAATAAACCTACCTAAGGAGACAAAAGACCTGTATGCAGAAAACTATAAGACACTGATGAAAGAAATTAAAGATGATACAAATAGATGGAGAGATATACCATGTTCTTGGATTGGAAGAATAAACATTGTGAAAATGACTCTACTACCCAAAGCAATCTACAGATTCAATGCAAGCCCTATCATACTACCAATGGTATTTTTCATAGACAAAAAAATTTCACAATTTGTATGGAAACACAAAAGACCCCGAATAGCCAAAGCAATCTTGAGAAAGAAAAACGGAGCTGGAGGAATGAGGCTCCCTGACTTCAGACTATACTACAAAGTTAAAGTACTCAAGACAGTATGGTACTGTCACAAAACCAGAAATATAGATTGATGGAATAGGATAGAAAGCCCAGATACAAACCCACACACATATGGTCATCTTATCTTTGATAAAGGAGGCAACAATATACAAATGGAGAAAAGACAGCCTTTTCAATAAGTGGTGCTGGGAAAACTGGACAGCTACATGTAAAAGAATGAAATTAGAACATTCCCTAACACCATACACAAAAATACTCAAAATGGATTAAATACCTAAATGTAAGTCCAGACACTATAAACCTCTAGAGGAAAACTTAGACAGAACACTCTATGACATAAATCACAGCTAGATCCTTTTTGACCGACCTCCTAGAGAAATGGAAATAAAAGAAAAAATAAACAAATGGGACTTAATGAAACTTAAAAGCTTTTTCACAGCAAAGGAAACCATAAACAGGAAGAAAAGACAACACTCAGAATGCGAGAAAATATTTGCAAGCAAAGCAAGTGACAAAGGATTAATCTCCAAAATATACAAGCAGCTCATGCAACTCAATATAAAAAAAAAAAAAAACCCAATCCAAAAATGGACAGAAGACCTAAATAGACATTTCTCCAAAGAAGATATACAGATTGCCAGCAAACATATGAAAGGATGCTCAACATCACTAATCATTAGAGAAATGCAAATTAAAACTAAAATGTGGTATCAACTCACACCGGTCAGAATGGCCATCATCAAAAAATCTCCAAAAAATAAATGTTGGAGATGCTGTAGAGAAAAGGAACCCCCTTGCACTGTTTGTGGGAATGTAACTTGATACAGCCACTATGGAGAACAGTATGGTGGTTCTTTAAAAAACTAGAAATAGAACTAACAAATGACCCAGCAATCCCACTATTGGGCATATACCCTGAGAAAACCATAATTCAAATAGAGTCATGTACCACAATGTTCATTGCAACACTATTTACAATAGCCAGGACATGGAAGCCACCTAAATGTCCATTGACAGATGAATGGTTAAAGAAGATGTGGCACATATATACAATGGAATATTATTCAGCCATAAAAAAAAACGAAATTGAGTTTTTGTGTAGTGAAGTGGATGGATCTAGTGTCTGTCATACAGAGTGAAGTAAGTCAGAAAGAGAAAAACAAATACCATATGCTAACACATATATATGGGATATAAAAAAAAAAATGGTTCTGAAGAACCTACGCATAGGACAGGAATGAAGATGCAGACGTAGAGAATGAACTTGAAGACATGGGGAGGGGGAAGGGTAAGCTGGGACGAAGTGAGAGAGTGGCATGGACATACATACACTACTAAATGGAAAATAGATAGCTAGTGGGACTCAGGCACATAGCACAGGGAGATCAGCTTGGTGCTTTGTGACCACCTAGAGGAGTGGCATAGGGTGGGTGGAAGGGAGACGCAAGAGGGAGGGGATATGGAGATACATGTGTACGTATAGCTTATTCTCTTTGTTGTATGGCAGAAACTAACACAACATTGTAAAGCAATTATACTCCAATAAAGTTGTTTTAAAATAACTGTATTATCAAACAAAATAAATAAATAAATACATACATTTTACTTTATACAGATTGGTAATTTTTTGAAATTCTTACCTTATAAAAAATCCTAGTCATCCACCCCCACGTATTTACTTTTGTGGCATAAATTAAAAAACAAATGACAATTGTTGCACTCAGGAAAAGTAAACCCTAAGGGGTTTTGCCTGAGCAGCTTCATACTGGGGTACTTGCTTTTCATTGCAGAGGTTGGGGAAGTCCAGAGGTGTTTATGTGTCCCTCAGACCTACTGTTCCAAAGGAGTCCTGGGCCACTATTAGGTCAGCCATTCCATGTTGATTTCCAAATCCACAAGGTTCAACTGAGTTCATTTTTTGTGGGGAATTGGCTCTCCTGGGTCCAACCACACAGTCTGGACAGTAACATGCTTGGTTTTCCCAATCATCTGTTACTTCTTTCCCTCCTGGTCTTGGAGGAAATTGGAAATTGTGTATTCTACCACTGGGTTTTGAGCCTCAAGCAAGGTTGCTGATGGGTTGGAGTTAATTCAGTGGTTGGTATTCCTCCTTTCCATCTGTCTTCCAGACGATATGGGAAACTCTGAGGGCAGGACCCTAAACTTCAGGTGCAGGGTCACCACCAGTGAAGTATATTAAATGCTTATTCCCAGGGCCCACCTCCAGAAGCCAAGATTCAGCAAGTCTGGAGAAGAGCTCTTTAATCTACACTTGTAATAGGCTCCCCAGGTGGTTTGGACACTAGAGAATAAAGGAAGCACATAAAGAGAAACCCTGTCACAGGACTACAGAGAAATAGAGTGCTACAAAGTAAGGAATGGCTGATGCTAGATGTGTTTTCAAAACTGGGAGAAAAGGGAACAACTGGAGGACAATAGTCACCATAAAGAGAAACACTTGTCACTTTTGCATGTAAAACACTACTATAAGTGCCTGACATGTATTTATTCATTTAACGCCCAGCATCCCTGTGGAATCCTCATCCGCTTTATACAAATGGGAAAACTAAGGCACAGAGAGTTTCAAAAACTCACACAGGGTCACCTGGCTACAAACTAACAAATGCAGACTACAGACCTGGGTGATCTGTCCACAGAATCCATGCTTTCAAGCACCATACTCTGGGACAGAGGTTGGCCAACTATGCCTACAGAACAAATCCTGCCTGCTGCTTGTTTTGGTCAGGCTGGGTGCTAGCCCTTTGGGTAGAACAGGTGTTGGAAGAGTTGAAGACATTGCCTTTTGGTCCACAAAGCCTAAAATAGGTACTCTCTGACCCTTTACAAAAAAAGTCTGCCAGCCCCTGATTGAGCAGAGAATAAACTGAAGGCTCTTGTTTCTCTAAGAGGCGTCATAGGCTGAAACCTAAGTTGCTTCACTTGAGGGGCTGTGCTGGAGTTCGTGGACCCAAAAGCCTCTTCTTCTGCATCACCACCTCCTGGCACTCCTACCTCAAAACTGAAGCTGCCAAGTGTGATGCCAGAGCTTTGGATGACTTAATAATTGTCATTTAGGATCACTGTAACTAACGATGTACTTTGGCCATTTAAATGACATTCCCTGAAACATGGTAACCAGGGCATGATGAAGAATTCCTCACGTAGGGAAAATAGGCAAAAATATGTTCTTGTCCCTCACTTCTGTCATATTTATTCTGTTGGAGTTATTGTAACAATGTCATTGGTTCTCTAGTATTGGTAAGAGTAAAGGTACTGCTGAAATAACTGGGGCAAAGAAAGATCTAGTAACTTCCCCAAAGTCACATAGCTAGTGAAGTGTGGTCCTGGGTGAGCCTCAGGCAGTCAGATTCCAGAACATGGGTGCTTAAACTGCAATATAAGACATCCTCCCTAGAAGGTCCCTGAGAGATAGTTAGCATTCCTTTCTCTTTTTTTCAAATAAAGAAACTGGAGGTCAGAACACTTAAAACAACTGTATGAGGTCATACACCTCTTCAACCTATCTGAGTGCAGATTTGACAGAGTCAAAATTCCAGGCACTTTCCAATGTTTCACTGGATCATGAAATGACCCTCCGGGGGCAGCCCTGGTCTAGGGGCCCAGCTCTAGCTCCAAAATCTGAGAGGTTATGCATGCCCTTGAGGGGAATCACAGAACATCATAAAGAGGTCTTCCAGCTACATTCTTAATAGAGGAGATCTGCACAGCCTCGCAGCTCTGCCTCTCTACAGCACAGAGCAGGTACTAAAGGATTCTGCAATTCCACTGCTTACCAGCCAGGTGACATACGTAAGGAAAGTAGTATCTCTGCCTCTCCATTTTCTCATCTGTGAAATGGCAATGATGATAACACCTGTCTTCCAAAGTTACTGAAAACATTTAAGGAGAGAATTCATGTAAAGTACTTGAGTTCATAGCATATAGTATGTGCTCAAAAGATAGCAACTATTACTATAATTAGATAGAAGGGCCTGAGGCTATTATTAGATTAGATTGCATGAGGAAATAATAAAATACAATTTAATGAGTGTATATGATGTGCCAGACACTGCGTTAAGCTTTTAGGTCTTTATCTTTTTAAATTCTTACAGTGATCTCTTATTATCCCCATTCTATAGATGAGGAAACAAAAAACATGCCCAGAGAGGTAAAGGTATTTGCTCTAGATTACATAGAGATGTTTGGATATGAAACTGGGTATGTTTAATTCCAGAGTTTACCTGGAATTCTTACCTACAATGCTATGCCAACTCTCTCAAATTTCTACCTCTTTC
Source organism: Grampus griseus (assembly GCF_964374135.1). NCBI lineage: Eukaryota > Metazoa > Chordata > Mammalia > Artiodactyla > Delphinidae > Grampus > Grampus griseus. The sequence goes on along the minus strand of NC_139008.1, from coordinate 69,259,115 downwards.
TAGGGTGCAAAAATGTAGAACAGAGGCTCCTAAAACAAGTTCTACTATAAGGAGAAGTTGTGACATTTATGCTAAATTTTATTATATTAAATTAATATATATTTATATATATTAAGAAGAAGCTTTGTTCAGTGAAAGCCTATTTATTAAAAATGAGCTTAATAATAATACAATAACTGAAATAAAAAAACCATGTCTCCTACTGTCAAACCAAAGATGGATTATGATTTGTTGGATGGGCACAAATGATTCTGTAGTCCGGATCCAGGAAAAGATTTGGAGGCAATTTTGCCTCTTAAGAAAGTATTGTACGACACTCACTCACAGACGATTTATGAGAAATGAAATGGAAACTCTTTCAAGATTTCATTAAGAGATATAGTCTTCCTGCATAACTTCTTTCCCTGCTGGACATTTATGAACATTTGGCTGGAAGGGTGGTCTGGGAGCTTGGTTTTGATATATGTGGTTCCTACAAGGATGTGCCAAGGGAGACATTTTTCCGTCAAAAGCCATATGCATGCAGGATCCTGGAAAGTCCTCCAGCAACCGTGGACACTGGCAATAAAAATGATCTGGGAACAAAACATGCCAGTAGTGCCAGCCACTGCAGATGCCAGAAGGGCCAGGGGTCAAATATGTAAATACCTTCAGAACTTTGTGTGGAAAACAAAGAGGGTTTAATTCATCTTTCTACCAGATTCAGAGTCGTTCAGGACACAGTCACAGCTAGAGAATGGCCAGCAGATTTGGTAATTCAACCTCCAAATGCGCTGTTGAAACCCACAAGAGACAGGAAATGAGAAACGTGTATGACTTCACAGCCATGGACCCCACCACACTGGGGCCACTCCTTTGCTCAGCAAATAGACTGAGCTTCCCATAATGCCATGGGCAGGATGATCTCAGGGTGTAACCAGGGCAGCCTCATGTCTCTCAGTGTTGTCCTCATGGTGTATGTGGCTTGACACTAATCTTGACAAAATTCCTCAAGGCATGAAGAAAAAATTTGTAATGGAATATATTTAGCAAGCAAGCACACACACACCACCCCCAATCCCACCATCAAGAATAACAACAAAGCGTAACTTTTGTATTTCTGTCCCTTATCTTTCTCTCCAAATTAATCTTGTACTGCACTCTTCTTCCCTTTCTGAACATAGTACCCCTGATCATTTTTGGTTCCTTGATCTTCTTATTTGCCACAGGAACTTTGCACAAGCTGTTTGGAAAATTTTTGATTTGCTTTCTCCATGCCTATTCAACTTCTATTTATCTTTCAGACATCAGTTTGGGTGGCACCTTCTCAGGAAATCTGTGATACCCGAGTCCTTCCTCTCAGATTAGACCACATTCCCTGTCATCCACACTCACGGTTTTGTATCCCTGACACTTACAGCACTTATTATAGCCATACTTTGCATATACTCATGTGATGATTGTTTGATTAATATTTGTCTTCCCGACAGATGGTCACTTTCCAAGGAAAACAGCTGTGTCTGTTCTCCTTCACCGTTTTATTTTTAGAGCTTTGGCCAGAATCTGGCACAGAGTAAGCACCCAATAATTTTTTGTTAACTAAGTGGCTAAATGTGATATTGTGATTTAAAATAATATATATTTGGTCTTCATCCCCATTTCTGGCACAGAGCTAAAACCCTTGGAATTTCCTAAGTGATGAAAGTGATAAAAATGTTTTTTGTTTTGTGAATGAGGTGACTTTTGGAAAGACCCTAAAGATGGGGGCTGGTTGCCAGGGGAACCAACCAGTGATTAGAGAGTTGGAACTTTCAGTACCACCCACCTCCCCACCTCCAGGGAGTAGAGAGGGCCTGGAGATTGAGATCAGTCACCAATAGTCAATGATTTAATCAATCATGCCTATGTAATGAAGCCTCCATAAAAACCCAAAGGGAGAGCGTTCAGAGAGCTTCCTGATTGGTGAATAGTGGGGATGGGGGAGAGTGGCTTATATGAAGAGGGCATGGAAGCCCTTTCCCCATGCCTTGCCCTATGCATCTCTTCAATCTGTCTGTTCCTGGGTTATATGCTTTTATGATGAACTGGTGACCTAGTAAGTGAAAATGTTTCTCTGAGTTCTGTGAGCTGCTCTGCCACTTAATCAAATGCAAGAAACAGGTCATTGGAACCTCCAATTTATAGCCAGTAGGTCAGGAGCATGGGTGATAACCTGGGCTTGTGGCTGGCATCTGAAGTCTATGTGTGGAGGAGGGTTGGTGTCAAAGCATTGCTTGCTCACCATACTGAAAATAGGTGCTCATAACACAAAAGACTAAATAATAGTAATAATTATAATATAGAAGCTACTATTTATGAAGGGCCTGATAGCTGTCAGGCCTTATGCTAAGGACTGTTTCTAATTCCTACACAAATCAATATGGTAGATTTTATTAACCCTTCATTTACAGATGAAAGAGTTGAATTTGAAATGACTTCTGTAAATTGGCCACATTCACAGTTATTCAAACTGTGAGTTCTAGACCTGGAATTCAAACCCAGGTCAGCTTGACACTACAGGGTAGCCTTCTTCTATCATGACATGCTGCCTCTGCTTAATGTGCTACTTCTTGTCTAGCAAGTGATGCCCTGACTGTCTGTCGGGTGAATGGTGAGGATATGGTGAGTCATACCAAAATGACACCAATCATTAGTATATAGGAATGCAAGAGATTTCTGTGCATTAATTTTTTACCCTGCTACTTTACCAAATTCATTGATTAGCTCTAGTAGTTTTCTGGTAGCATTTTTAGGATTCTCTATATATAGTATCATGTCATCTGCAAACAGTGACAGTTTTACTTCTTTTCCTATTTGGATTCCTTTTACTTCTTTTTCTTCTCTGATTGCTGTGGCTAAAACTTCCAAAACTGTGTGGACTAATAGTGGTGAGAGTGGACAACCTTGTCTTTTTCCTGATCTTAGAGGAAATGGTTTCAGTTTTTCACGATGTTGGCTGTGGGTTTGTCATACATGGCCTTGAATGGATAAAGAAGATGTGGCACATATATACAATGGAATATTACTGAGCCATAAAAAGAAACAAAATTTAGTTATTTGTAGTGAGGTAGATGGACCTAGAGTCTGTCATACAGAGTGAAGTAAGTCAGAAAGAGAAAAACAAATACCATATGCTAACACATATCTATGGAAATTTAAAAAAAAATGGTTCTGAAGAACCTAGGATCAGGACAGGAATAAAGACGCAGACATAGAGAATGGACTTGAGGAAACGGGGAGGGGAAAGGGTAAGCTGCGATGATGTGAGAGAGTGGCATGCACTATATACACTACCAAATGTAAAATTGATAGCTAGTGGGAAGCAGCCACATAGCACAGGGAGATCAGCTCAGTGCTTTGTGACCACCTAGGGGGGTGGGATAGGGAGGGTGAGAGGGAAATGCAAGAGGGAGGAGATATGAAGATACATGTATATGTACAGCTGATTCACTTTGTTATAAAGCAGAAACTAACATACCATTGTAAAACAATTATACTCCAATAAAGATGTTAAAAAAAAAAAAAAAGACACCAAAACCCATTTCACCTCCAAACTAACGCTTTGGTCTTTTCCAGCAGAAGGCAAGCAGGTTTTGTAAACTCTCTCTGGCCTAACTGGCCCCCACGGCAGGCATCATCCAATCCCTCTACATCTTACACCACCAGGATACCTCTCCTCCAGGATTCTCCACTGCCACCACTGGCTCCTCTTCTAATCTCTGCTTCCCCATCACCATGCTTGCTGTGATGCTTACTTTGTTCTGAGAGGGGAGAACTTTTTTTTTCTTGAACTGACTTTGGGTTGAAGTAGACTTGTTTAAATTGCACTCCCTCATCTTGGCAGGGCAGTAGGAAACTCAATGTCAGCCGCTTCACCCTTCCCTAGCTCCACTGTACGGCTGGAGGGTGAAGGAGTTTCACCCACCACTATTCCCAGGGTAGCAAGTTTGTGATAATGGCAGAAAACCCTTTAGTGGAGCTGTCAAACCATTTCTCTCTGTCAGAGGTTCTCAAGCTTGAGAACTTGTATTTGCATTGCTGTTAAACTTGTTAAAACCCACCTGCTTGTTCCCACCCAGAGTTTTTGATTGGGTAGATCTGGGATGAAGCCCTTGAATTTGCATTCTTTACAAGTTGACAAGTGATGTCAATGCTGCTTATCTGGAAACCAGGTTTCCAGAACCAGTGAATCAATGGTTTTCCACCTTAGCTGTACATTATAGAATCACCTGGAAAGCTTAAAAAAATCTTGTTGCCCACAACACACCCCAAACAAACGACATCCTAATCAGTGGGGGTAGGACTGAGACATGAGTATTTGCAAAGCTTCCTAAGTGATTCCAGCAAGCAGTCAAGGTTGAAAAGCATGTGCTAGCTGGAGTTAATTTTCTCTCCTCCCTCTAGAATAAGTGAGGAGAGATATGCCAGTCAAAGGCTTCTTAAGATATGGCTGCTCAGAAGACATGAAGAATCTGCCTCTCCCCATCTCTGTTTTTTAAAATAAAAATTGCATATATTTAAGATGTGTAACATGATACACACACACAACGAGTTTCCAATATATGCGTCATAATAGGAGTTCTCAGACATGATTGTTCATCAGAATCACACAGGAGGGCTTTTGAAACACAGATTGCTAGGTTGCACCTCCAGAGTTTCATTTGGTAGGTTCGGGATGGGGCCTGAGAATTTGCACTTTTGCCTGTTTCTCAGGTGATGCTGATGATACTAGTTCAAGGGTCACATATGGAGCACCACTCCAGTAGGAGAAAAAGAATAAGAACGGAAGAAATATTTCCGGCCTCTCTCTGTCCCATTCATTCCCTTGTTGCCAGTGACTTTGTGGGGAATTTTGCAGAAAGAAGGAACTCATCAATACCTGTGGCTTAGCCCCTGCTGAGATTTCTCTTTCAAGTTGGCCCTCACTGGCTGTTGGCATTCTGGACCCAGAAACACACCAGGGTCACGGACCAAGCCCAACTTTGAACATATATACGGAAGCTCCTTTTATACTCAAAGGAGATAAAGCTATGATTCTAAGAAGACTGTCTGCTCACCCCTCAAGTAATTGACCCTGAACTCTAGATTTCAGATCCATTTAGCGTTTATTAAGGGACCCAATTGTCCATAAATAGATCCAGTTCAGTATTATCAGCAATAAAGACAATTATTAAACTTATCATTCAGTTTCTTGTGTCTATTTCTTAATTGGTTACTAACTTGGGGAGAGGTGAAATGTATAATTAATTTTCACTACTCAAATCCCAACAGCAACTTAAAATTAACTTAAAACTTTTGAGTCCTGTCACATCTAAAAATCTCTTCATTAGATCCATATACGTGATCAATAGTTTGATTGGAGTCGCAAATGGGAAGGAGATATTTTCCTTATAATTGTTAGGTTATTAAGCCTACAGTTAGATAATTTGCAAGACTTTTAGAATTTTTGTAGATCCTAGATACAACAGTGTTGGAAGCCCCACCTCTCATCATGAAATGTAATGCAAAGAACCATCATATAATAATATAATGTTATATTTCATGTGCATTTACTTAATAACTTCTCATTTTTTATTTTTATGTTTTCAATTCTCTCTGTCTCTATGTATATACACACATAAACACTACATATGGATACAATATTTCTATATGTTATATCATATACATCATATATTATATATAATATCACATATTATATAATACATTATGTATATGTTATATACAGATGTAGATATAATGTATAGCTTTATAACAAAGTTCCCTTCTGTAAAACATTTTCATAGAACTTGAGAAACTCATAAGGTCCAAGGCCCTCTGTCTTATTGTCTAAAAGATAAAATAAGCCTAAGCATCCAATGTTCGTGATGAAACGTTTGAGGTTAGTTTAATTCTTACTCTGTTATGGGCAGCTATTCTACACCTTGGGAAGGTTTTGGATCTCCTCTTTATTCTTAATGTTGAAATTTTACAGCAATGTACCTAGGTTTGGAAGTTCCTATTGCACTGGACTCAGTATATCCCCTCAGTGTGGATGCTTGTGACCTTTATTTCTCTGGGAAATTCTCATACATTAAAACTTTGATATGTTTACTCCTAGTGTCTTTTTTTTTTCTGGAACTTTCTATATGGGGAAGAATCATATTAATAGCTGCATGACAGTTCATTAAGTAGATATAGGCCATGGCCCTCATGTTATAAACTTAGTCTGCTGTAAGTAATATCTTTGCATATTCTTCTTTTGAGTTATTTCTTCAGGAATAATATTTATTAGGCCAAAGACTGGGAAGCATTTATAGAGACTTGCTTGAGACCTCTGATATCAAAAGACCCTTTTGAAGAGTATCTTCCAAACTGAAAAATCAAGTCTGGGACCAGAGATTGTTCCTTGTTGGAATTTAGATCACAAAGACACAGCCCCAGAGGCTGTTCTGGAGAGGCAGACTTTCTTTGGTTGGGGAAGTTAATGTGTACTGCAGACAGACACCTGTGAGGGTAACCTTTCTTCTCTTCTCTACTCTACCTGTCTGGCAGATGATATGCCTGAACCAATGTCTGATCCAGGTCCCAGGAACCTTATGTCTTTGCCATGTGCTGCCCTGTTAAAAAGAACAGTGGCTTGAATGGGAAGAAAGTATTTGCAAGACAATTGACTGTGTTGTGCCCAACTCTCTCCCGAATTCCTTGATCCATGAGGAATTTGGACAGCTGTGCCTTTGGAGCAGGGAACAATTCACAGGCCCCATCTTAACTCATTCCACTGCCTGGACTTTCAGAGCCACAATGTCGGCTTGTAGCCAGCATATCCCTGGCTGTGGGATAGAACAAGGATGCAATTTTTGTTTTAATAAAAAAAGAGACAAATCACAGGGCTTATTCTGTAAGCTACAAAGGATTATTCAGTGAAAAAACAAACGGCATTTTCCCAGGGAAGAGTCAGGATAAGATCAGGGTCTACATGACTTATGTCAAGTGTTGCTCTGTCCTTTGATTGCTCCCGGTAAGCAAGCTTGGGATGTGAGTAAAGACATGAATATACACTGGCCATGGTGACACTCACCTACTAATGTCCACCTCCTTGTCTGCTTTTGTAATAGTTCAGCACCATCAGAACATAGGCATAAGCTCCTAATGGCTTCCCACTCACCTGTGTCCCAAGATTGACATCACCTGAGATATCTATATTAGAAGACTTTGGACAGATTTTGTATGCTCCAGAATTCCAGGTCATTTAATCATCTATTCAGCAGCCATTTATTGTGTCTATATTATGGTGCAGCACAGCGTGGTAGACAGAGGATGGAATCTGAAATCTGTTTGACTTCATTGTATCAGCTCTTAGCTGTGTGATCTTGAACTATTCATGTAGCCTCTTTTAGCCTCAATTTCTGCATCTATGAAATTCTTATGATACTTGACTTATGGTATTCATTCCACTGATAATCAAGAGAATTAGACTCAAATATCACACAGATGTTGGAACAACTGGAAATGTAAAATAAATATTATTAATATAGCAAAGGCGCTAGTGAATAAATGGACAACATGCCTGAACAGGTGAGGAATTTCAGCAGAACAATGGACATTTTCATTATAGAAATCAAAAACTTGGGATCAGTGATGAAGAATATCTTTAACAAGTTCATTAGGACACTTGACACAGCCAAGGAAAGATTCAATGAACTCAAAAATGGTCAGTATTAATTATATAAATAAAATTGGATATAAATGAAAGTGAACATAATAAATGTCTGTTGAACAGTTTATCCAAATGAAAACACAAAGTGAAACAAGAACCCCCCAAAAAAAGATTACCCAAAAAGCATGGGACACTATCTGTCTTATATATATGTGATTGATGTAATTGGAATCACAGAAGGAGAAGAAAAATCCAAGATGCTCAGAGAACACCAAGCAGCCTAAGTAAGGAAATGCTTATATAGGATACACCGTCATGCACACACACACACACACACACACACACACACACACACATCCTTAAACCATCATATTCAAAATTTTGAAATTGAAAGTTAAAGAGAAAAATACTGAAAGCAGAAAAAAAAGGGATTTGTTATATAAAGAGGAACAGATACAAGAATTGAAGCCAACTTAAAGTCAGAAACTACGGAAGCAAAAAAGAAAATCAAATCACACCCATAAAGTACTGAAAGAAAAACAAAACAAAGCAAAAACAAACAAAAACATTGTCAATAAAGACTTCTACACCCAGCACATACCCCCAGAAATTCAATAATGAAGGAGAAATAAAGACTGTTTCAGACAAACAAAAATTAAGAGAATTCATTATCAGCAAAACTACACTAAAATAAATGATAAAAAGTTCTTCAGGGAGAAGAAATATTATGCAAATCAGAAACTTGGATTTACACAAAACAGGACAATTGTCTAAAGTAAAAAATGGTAACAATATATTGTTTCTTCATACCATTTGTAGAAGTCAAATGTATGACAATTGTGTAAAGGATGGGAAGGTGAAATTTGCAGTATACTTTTGTAAGATCATGAAGAAAACTAAAAGAAATTCTTTGCAACCTTGTGATAGGCAATGATTTCTTAGGACACAAAAATCACAAAATAAAAGAAAAATTTACAAAGTAGACTTCATCAAAATTAAAAGCTGTTGCTCATTTTGGTTAACAAAGTGAGATAAGCCAGAGTCTGGGAGAAAATATTGGAAAACACATATTTAATAAATGATACTCATACTATGTAAAGGACTCTCAAAACTCAGGAATAAGAAAAACACCCAATTTAAAAATGGGCAAAATATTTTAACAAACATTCCACCAAAGAAGATAAAACAGTGACAAAGAGAGGATATGAAAAGATCAATAACTAACAAAATATAAATTAAAATCACAATCAGACACAACTACATACTCATTAGAAAGGCTTAAAGAAACTAATAATAGGACACGCAGGTAAGGATATGGAACAAGGGGAATTCTCATGTACTGCTTGTAGGAAAGAAAAATAGCACAGAAACATTGGAAATTTGGAAGCCGCTTACCGAGCATACACTACTATAAAAAGACCCAGTAATTCTATACATGAATGTTTATATCCACTTTATTAACAATTATCAGATATTGGAAACAAATACTGAAAATGTCCTTCAACTAGTGAATGGATAAACAAAATGTGGCACATCCATACAATGGAATACTATTCAGCAATAATGAGGGACATACTATTGATATACTCAACAAAACGGATGAACCTCAAATGTTCTTAAGCCAGATTCCAAGTGCAAAATTATGGGGATAGAAATCAGGTCAGTGGGTAATCGTAATCAGGGCTTGGGCTGTGGGAGAGGTTGTCTACAAAAAGACACTGGGAGAAACTTTGGGAGTGACAAAACTGTTCCACATCTTGATTATGGTGGTGCTACAGCTGGTATATGTGCAGTTGAAAACTTGAAAACTGTCCACTAAAAAGGAGAACTTGTAGTTGTGTAAATTATACCTAAATTTTTAAAAATGCCTTCTTTTCAAGACTTTTGGGATTTTTATTTATCTTCTTTGTTTGATTGGTTGCTAGCTTAACTTCTCTGCTTGGAGAACATACTTGATATGACTTCAATACTTTGAAATTGATTGAGACTTTCTTTATGGCCCAGCATCCGGTCCATTTTGTTAAATGTTCCATTTGCACTTAAAATAAATGAACATTCTGTATTTATTGGATGCAGAACAATAGCAACAAAATAAGGCAAAATCTACGTGTCTCGTCGTTACCTTAACTAGTAAACACAGACCTAAACCTTTGGAATCCCGCCCCCTTCACCTTAGTGGCTTCAACTGTCTGATTCCTTAACAATGAGCACTGGCTTTTGTAGGTCCAGCTCAGACAAAATTAGAAACTCAATGATGATTCTATATTTCTTTACTGCTCTTCATCCCTTTTGCCATTCCCATCTCCCTTTCCACCTCAGAATAAGAACCTATGATGTTGAAGTTCTTCTGAATCTAATTCATCATGGAGAAATGAAAATGTGATCAATCAATGATCCCTGGTTTGTCTTGTAGCAAAGATATTTACATTTAAATAAAAGTGCATAAAAATGGCAGTGTTTAACCCCAGGAGATACCTCATTTAAAGAGAGAAGCATGGTTTGGGTTTGACCTAAACTCACAACCCAGCTGCATAATTTACACTGTGTCACCTGAAACAATTGGCTCAGTCATCCTGTGATTCAACTTTTTTCCCCTGTAAAATGGAGATAATAATCCAGCCTGAATTACAGCATCATCGTGAGGATCTTAAGAGAGAATGCATTTAGTACATCTGTCTCCATGCAGCTAGAATACTCGTGAAGGGCTATGCTTAAAGTCAGGAAGGTTGGCATGAGGTTTCCAGTGGATTTTTTGGGCTGCAATATTGACTGAGTTTGTAGGCTAATGTGTCTGCTAGAAGGGACTGGAACCATCTCATGCGGTGTGATGGAAACTGGAGGAGAGAGACACTCCCACCTACCAAAAACAATAAAAAGCTCATGTCATTCCCTCTTTGCTTGTGGTTCATTACTCATAAGTGCTGGGCCAATTTACAAAACTTTCATGGTGATGTTTGGAGATGGGGTCAGTAGCAGCAAACCCCCTCCCCCAACCCCATAGGAGGTATTCCCCAGTCCCCTAATCTGAGAACATCTAGAAAAAAGGAGACCTTTTTTCTGAATAAAGACTAAGAGGAGATAATCTCAGAACCAAAATCCCCTTGGAGTTGGTCATGTAAATTCTATTTTATCTAAAGAAATGTGATGTGAGCCCCTATTGTTTGCAAACCTGTGATAGGCCTTATCACATGCTTCTGCCTCTTAGTGCCTGGAACATACATCTAAAGGACCCGGTGAGATTATGATGATTTTGAATTTTCTTTGGTTCACTGAAACCTTGCTAAACTCTGTGCTAAGTTTCCAAGAGGAAGACTGGCAGCTATATCTGAAAACACAGGTGATGAAAAGGGGAGATGGCCAAGGATAGAGTTGCTTCATCATGAGTTCAAATTAGGAATGGATGGTAAGGGTCCATCCATTACATGTTTTCTGTCTTGGCTTTCATTATACTGAATGAGGAAAAAAAATCAGAGAATGAAGGAGCGTTTATTAAATTGCTTCTGAATGCCATTGTGCTAGGTAGAAAAGGAAGAAGAATACAGACTCCAAAATCAGACCTTCTAGGTTTTAATCCCCTCTTGGTCACTAAATAGCTACTCGACTTAACTTCCCTATGCCTTAGTTCCCTTCTTAATAAATTGGTGACAGTAGTGGTAGCTACCTTAAAATATATGTTGTGAAGAGCACATGAGTTGTTATATGTAAAAGACACAGAATAGTGCCCAGAACATAGTAAGCACTAGGAGTATTTGTTGTCACATAATTTCATCCAAACTTGACAATAACTTTATGTGGGAGAAATTTTTATCTATTTGATAAATGAAGAAAATGAGGCTCAGAGAGTTGAAATTGAAACAGGAGGGAAGGGGGCAGGGCACAGCCTTTGAAAGAATGACATAGCCCGAGGACATGACCTAAACTGATTAGAACCAAAAGGGTCCAAGATGGCGGACAAGTCGACTTCCATTAGACCTTGAGCCTCAGTATATGCTCACATCAGCAATCTAAAAGACACACCCACAGGCGCCATGACAGTTCCAAGACCAACCATAAGGATCAAAAATTGGGTGATGGCCCAATTCCTGGAAATCCCTGCCCCTTCCTGAAATAGCTGGAATGCTCATCCCACTCATTAGCCTATGAAATTACCCACTCCTATAAAAACGGACAACCCCATACCCTGGGGCCTTTCTCACCTTCTGAGATGGCCCACCCTCTGTCTGTGGAGTGTGTTTCTCTCTAAATAAATCCACTTCTTACCTATCACTTTGTCTCTCACTGAATTCTTTCTGCAATGAGACACCAAAAACTTGAGCTTCATTAAGTCCTGAAACCAGGTGTGTGATCTCAGTTGGAAGGCTGTGTGTTTTGGTCAGGTTCAAGTCCCTGCCACGTGGGTTCGAGTCCCTGCCACGTGGGTTCAAGTCCCAGTCTGGGTTTTGGCTGGGTTCAAGTTCTGTTACATGGGTTCAAGTCCCAGTATGAGGTGCACAGTTTCAAAATGACTCATCAACACATAGAAGAGTTAACTCTGAATTCAGTACAATATCATTCTATTTCCTTACCACATTAGGACATTCCTGGGCACTAGTATGTTGGAGTCACCACAAAGTATAGGAAGGATGCTGCCAGTGAAAATGGACTGTCCTAGAACAGGGCTGCAGTCTTCTGGTTCTGATACTAACTGCTCTGGGGATCTCGGGTTGTCACTCATCTTCTTTGACTCAATGTTCTTATCTAGTTAATGGGAATGAATGACTGGTATATATTAGACACGCAAATCTCCTTTCCTTAGGACAAAGCTTAATTTTCTTCCTTCTTTCCTAGCTGGGGATGGGTAGAAAGTCATTCCAGCTCTCTGTCCTTCCTTAAAGCCATCAGGGCAGAAGGCACAAGGGGACAAGGAATGTGATAACACTATGCAAACCAAATATCTTTGGAGTTGTGATATTGTGATTTATAATAATAAATATATATTTGGTCTTTGATCATGTTCCTGGCAAAGAGCTCCTAAAGCCCTTGGAATTTCCTGTGATAAGTGATTAAAGTGTCTTTGTTATGTTAATGAGGTGACTTTTGTAAAGCCCTTTTGGTGACCTAAAGATGGGGGCTGTTTGCCAGGGGAATCAATCACATAATTTGAGAGCTGGGACTTTCAGTAACCAGCCCCACCCCCCAACCTCCAGGGAGGACAGAGGGACTGGAGGTTGACTCAACTGCCAATGACCATTGATTTAATCAACCATGCCTATGTAATGAAGCCTCCATAAAACACCCAAAGGACAGGGTTTGGAGAGTTTCTGGGTTGGTAAACACATGGGGTTTCAGGAGCAGTGGATAAGGCATGGAATCTCCACACACTTTCATACTCTGTCCCATCTGTATCTTCTGTCTGGCTGTTCCTGAGTTATATCCTTGTATAATAAACTGATGATCTAGTAAGTAAAATGTTTCTCTGAGTTCTGTGAGCTGCTCTAGCAAATTAACCAAACCTGAAGAGGGAGTCTTGGGAACCTCTGATTTATAGCCAATTGATCAGAAGCACAGGTGACAACCTGGACTTGTGACTAGCATCTGAAGGGGACGGGGCCAGGACTTGTAGGACTGAACACTTAACCTGTGAAATATGATGCTATCTCTGGAGAAATAGTGTCAGAATTGATTTGAATTGTAGGACATCCATCTGGCATCTTAAGAATTGCTTGTTGCTAGGAGAATTCCCCCTCCCCCACCCATGTTGGAATTGGTCTCAGAACAGAGGGTAGTAGCTGGTACTTTGGCCTGCTTCCAGGGGTCAGTGGCATCTCTGAAGAGAGTTCTATGCAGCAACTTCGTAGAACTTAGAATCTCCAATCTGTCAACCCTGGTTCCTTAATAACTTGTTCTAACTTTGCCTCTATAAGTCCTCCTTCAGGTCCAACAGACTACCCTCTTGAATTAACCTGGATCTAGCTAATTATTTTGAATTTAGTGGCTAATTTTCTTAAGGGGTATTAATGGGTTATTCATCTCTGGCAACTCCTGTGCCCACATCTGCTAAAATAAATCACGTGTATGGGGGTGTGTGTATGTGTGTGCACACATGCATACACGCAGGATTCTATTATATTTTGCCAAGGTTATAGCCTAAAACCAAGGTCTGTTTTTCCCCTCACCCTCAAAAAAGCATCAGGTTACCTTCTTTTGCCAACCAGCAATTACATTTCTGGGTGAAATATAAAAATCAAGTTCAATTACAGTAGGGAAATCATCAACATGTGCTAAAATATACATGTTTCTAATTCAGCAGAACTAATGGTTCTCAGGTGCCAATGACATAACCTTAAGAAAGCGCTTCATCTTCCCTGCTGGAGACAAGAAGTAATAAGGTTGTGTCCCAGGCATTTGTAGAGAGAGGGTTGGTTCTTGAAACCTATAAGATGTGGTTTGAGGGACAAGGTAGTACTTTTCATGAGGGTGCTTTTACCTATGGCTCAGGGAAAAAAGAACACTACTGAAACTGGGTGATCTGCACTTTTAATATGAAGTTGATTAGCTGTGCCACATTGGGAAAGTCTAGGGTGATTATATAGTTTATCTTCCAAGCCAAGACACATTTGAGAATAAAAGGTGGTTCTATTAATAACTACACCAGGAAAAATGGGCATAAAACCATGACTGTCCTTGACAACCTAGATGTATGTTTTTCCTACGTATAACCTCCCACCACCCTTCCCATACCCTCTTATAGCCCAAGCATCTGGCTTAAATTGCAAATCCAGGAATGCTAAACCTATGCAGATTTAGTAAAGCTTTCTGAGTACTGGGTATTCTGGGCAGGGGTAGAAGACCAGTTTTAATGCCAGTACGTTTATAGTCCACATTTGCCCATGACCTTTCAAAGTAAATTTAGGCACCCAGAGTGGTCACATTTCCTCTGAAGTATTTGGAATGTTGGCAACCAGACCCAAGCAATGTACTTGTGTTATTTGCATGGTCTTTGGTGGGGGAAGGAGGGTGTTGGTATCTAGCAGAGGAATGTAGGAGACCATCAGAAATGTCCTGGTCTTGGCTGAAAATGGAGGGCCCCACTTGGGTTTCTGCAGCTCTAAACCACATTTTAGTCTTGCTGTGTGTGGCACTTCCCCAGGGATCAGGAGTCTTGTATTACCAGAGTTCAGCAGTCAGGCCAGGAAAATCAATACCCTACTGCTAAAGGTTAAGAGTTTATTCAACTGAAAATAAAATAAATAAATAAATAAAGGTTTTGGCTTTTTCTGCAAGCCTCCAAGGTGACTGGGAACAGGTTTCATCCTTTGGGCTTCGGCTTTTAGGGTCTTGGCAGTGGAAGTGTACATCAGAAACAAAGACTTCTGAGAGAATCAGAGTCAGAGACTCATGGAAGCTGGGCCTTTATATCACCTAATTTAACCTCTTTAATTGACAAATGAAAAAGCTGAGATACTGGATAGAGGGTATCGGAGCCCCAATCTGTTGCTGTACAATATTGGAATGGTCTAGATTTCAAGGTATTCTGGATCTTAGGGCATACTCCCATAACATCTTTAAGGCAACAACACCCACCCCCTTCTCCATCTCCCATCTAGCTCCTTTGTGTCCTTTGCAGAATGGTCATAAATCTCTTCCTTGGGTATTAATGAGACTCATTTCTGGAAATTTTGTTGGAACTGATAATAAAAGAGAACTTCTTTTCCCTTGGGGTAACTGAGAGAATAATTGTGAGTGGGGAGATGATGACAACCATCTTGCCATTAATATTATGCCAACGGGGAGGAAAGCTGAGACAAAAGAGGGAAGGAAATGAGACTGGAATCTAGCAACATTATTTGAGTTCATCCATACAGCCACGTATGATTCACTAATCTTAAAATGTTTGGTTTAACTTGCCAACACATTCCCTTTCCAGTTTAAACCATTTTGAGTTGGGTTTTCTGTAACATAACCAAAAGAAACCTGCTGACACAGAAAGATGGTGATTTGCCCAAGGTCACATAGTAAATAAAATTTCCAGTATTTAAAAGCTTTTTTCTCAAGTAGAATTATTTTTCCTATATACTTCTATGTATCTATCTATATAAATGGATAGCAAATGAGTTTACCCAAAGTTCACTGCCTGCACTGATACCTAAAGGAGAGTGCACACTCAGGTAGAAGGTACTTCTCTAAAGTGATGGTCCTTTCCTTCTTAAACTCTTCTTAGAAAGCAAGAGAATGAAGAAAAGAGCAAGGATAATTTTGTTTTCTTCCAAATCCAAATTGGATTATTCTGCTTAGTTATAATATAGGATACCACATTCTGTAAGAATCTTGCAAAGGAATTCAATCTGCTTAGCTTGGAAGAGGAAAAACCCGGGAATCATGCACTGATTGAACATTTATCAAGCTCTGAATATGAGATGGGGGATAGCCATGTCCTAGCTATTCCCAGGGGGGTAGAATTAATGCTAAGGGTAGGAAAATATGGGAAGATGGATTTTGAATCAACAGTAAAATTATTTACCAACTAAAACTGTCCAATAACTTTGAGATAAGTCATGATTTGTTTAAGAGGAAATCTTCAATTAGATGGAAGTAAAATGTTCATAATCTTTCAAAACACTTCCCATTCTTTATAATTTCTTATTTTAAGATTCTAAGAGTTAGGTGGTAAATATTTCAGGACAGGCTAACAGGAAATTGGTAAGGGGTATATTGGGGTGGGTGTGACTCCTAGGCAGGCTGATTGGAAAATGATTTAGGCGGGACATAACCCTGCCTTCTACTTTGTATTCTGAAATTCTCCAATCTCCATTAAATATCTATAATAGGTACTTTTCTCCTGAAGGGTCTCCAATAAACATTGCAGTTATTCTATCCTACCCAGTGTTCTTCAGTTTGATTTACATTAGCAGAGTAGCTGACAAAGATAAGAAACAAACAGAATGGCCGTGAGTGGGGGAAACACTACTGGTGCATAGTGGAAAAAATACTGATTACTGTTCAGACAAACATGAGTTCAAATCCTGCTTCATATACAAAGTGAAGCAAGTTGACCAACTAAAGGAACCTTTTTCTCTACATTAGTAAACATAGAACAAATATCTTTTTGTGTGTGAGGAATCTTTGAAAAATAAATATCATTAGTATAAACATATGTAGAAAATATGGAAGCTAAACTTTTCCTTCACTAATTTTAATCTTTAGAGATAAATTCTTAACATGCTTTAATAATTTTCTTCCAATTTTTTATATGCATATAGATAGGCTTGAGTTTTACAAAATTGGGATTATGTGTATTTTATTTTTTCTTTAGCTTTTTCATTTAAATCATATCAGAAGAATTTTCCAGGTCGTTAGGTGTTCTTTTTTTTTTTAATTGAAGTATATAGCTGACTTACAATATTATATTAGTTTCAGGTGCAGAACGTAGTGATTCAATATTTTTATAGATTATACTCCATATAAAGCTATTATAAAATACTGACAATATTCCCTGTGCTGCACATTATATCCTTGTATCTCATTTTATACTTATTAGTGTGTACCTCTTAATCCCGTTCACCTATCTTGCCCCTCCTCCCACCATTCGCTGCACTGGTAACCACTAGTTTGCCCTCTGTATCTGTGAGCCTGCTTCTGTTTTGTTATATTCATTCACTTATTTTATTTTTAAGATTTCACATATAAGGGAAAACATACAGTTTTTATCTTTCTCTGACTTATTTCATTAAGCATAATACCCTCCAGGTCCATCCATGTTGTTGTAAATGGCAAAATTTTATTCTTTTTTTATAATTACATGTTATATCTATTAACATGTAATAGTACATGTTACATACATTAACACGTAATAGTACATGTTATATATTAATATATTATGTAATATATATCACATCTTTGTTTTAATTTTATTTTTGGCTGCATTGAGTCTTCATTGCTGCGTGCGGGCTTTCTCTAGTTGCAGTGAGCGGGGGCTACTCTTTGTTGTAGTGCGTGGGCTTCGCATTGTGGTGGCTTCTCTTGTTGTGGAGCATGGGCTCTAGGAATGTGGGCTTCAGTAGTTGCAGCACGCAGGCTCAGCAGCTGTGGCATGCGGGCCCTAGAGAGTGCGGCCTTCAGTAGTTGTGGTGTGTGGGCTCAGGGGTTGCAGTACAGGGGCTCTAGGGTGCATGGGCTTCATTAGTTGTGGTGCACATGTTCAGTAGTTGTGGCTTGCAGGCTCTAGAGCACAGACTCAGTAGTTGTGGTGCACGGGCTTAATTGCTCCGTGGCATGTGAGACCTTCCCAGACCAGGGATCGAACCCATGTCCCCTGCATTGGCAGGTGGATTCTTAACTACTGCACCACCAGGGAAGTCCCTTACATCTTCTTTATTCATTCATCTGTTGATGGACACTAAGGTTGCTTCCATATCTTTGCTATTGTAAATAATGCTGCTATGAACATTGGGGTGCATATATCTTTTTGAATTAGTGTTTTTACTTTCTTTGGATATATATAGGAGTAGAATTGCTTGATTACATGGTAGTTCTATTTTTAATTTTTTGAGGAACTTCCATACTGTTTTCCAGAGTGGCTGTACCAATTTACATTCCCACCAACAGTGTATTAGGGTTCCCTTTTCTCCACATCCTTGCCAACACTTGTTATTTCTTGTCTTTTGATGACAGTCATTCCAACAGGTGTGAGATGATATCTCATTGTGGTTTTGATTTGCATTTCCCTGATGATGAGTGATGTTTAGCATCTTTTCATGTGTCTGTTGGCCATCTGTAAGTCTTCTTTGGAAAAATGCCTATTCAGGTCCTCTGCCCATATTTTAATTGGGTCTTTGGGGTCTTTTTTTGATATTGAGTTGTATGAGTTATTTATTATATATAGTGGATATTAACCCCTTTTCAGACATAGCATTTGCAAATATCTTCTCTCATTCACTAGGTTGCCTTTTTCTTTTGTTGATGGTTTCCTTAATTATGTAAAAGCTTTTAAGTTTGATTAGGTCAGAATTATTTATTTTCACTTTTGTCTCCCTTGCCTGAGGAGACAGATCCAAAAACATATTTCTAAGACCTATATCAAAGAGCATACTCTTTATGTTTCCTTTTAGGAGTTTTATGGTTCCAGGTCTTACATTTAGGACTTAATCCATTTTGAGTTTATTTTTGCATATGGTGTGAGAAAATGCTCTAATTTCATTCTTTTACATGTAGCTGTCCAGTTTTCTCAACAGCAGTATTGAAGAGACTGTCTTTTCCCTATTTGTATATTCTTGCCTCCTTTGTAGTCGATTAATTGACCATGCATGTGTGAGTTTGTTTCTCGCCTCTCTATTTTGTTCCATTAATTTATGTGTTTGTTTTTGTGTCACTACCATACTGTTTTGACTACTGTAGCTTTGTAGTACCATCTAAAGTCAGAGCATGTGATACTTCTAGCTTTGTTTTTTTATCTCAAGATTCTTTTGGCTATTGGGGGCCTTTTGTGGTTCCATACAAATTTTAGAATTATTTGTTCTAGTTCTGTGAGAAAATGTCATGGGTGTTTTCACAGGGATTGCATTAAATCTGTAGATTGCTTTGGGTAGTATGGACATTTGAACAATATTAATTCTTCTGATCCATGAACACATGATATGATTAGGTATTCTTCAACAGCATGATTTAATGGGAATGTGAAATCTTAACATATATGTTCACTATTTTTTTACTTTTACAGTTTAGTTTCCTGATTTTTACTCATAAATAATGTTATAATGGATTTACATGTACATATATCATTATGTTCATCCATGATTATTCTAGGTTGAATTGATATATGTGTATAATTTCCAAGCTATGATTAAGTCTCCTTATATTTAATGCCAAATTGTTTTCTAAAAAAACATTTTAAAAACAATTTTTTTTAATCTGTAGATCAAGTAGGAGAGATGATGCTTTTCTACTGTTAAGCGCTTTTACTTATCAACATGTTCTCTCCATTTATCTCAGTCTTATTCAGTCCCTTTAAAAAAAGCTTTATAAGTATCTTCAATAAAGTTCTTGTACATCTTTCTTTACATTTTTTCCTAGGCATCTTCTCTTTATGATTGTGATCTTTTTTCAGTTCTATTTCCTCTTTATGGATGATATATGCAAATCAAATGCAACACATATTTGTTAAGTGGTAAGATACATGACTCTTCTATGTGGGCAATAGTTTCCTCTTACAATCGTTTCTGTTCCTTTGTACTTTTAATATTAATTAGTTAAATAATCAATTAATTTGTTAAAAAAATGATTCCCTTCTTTAATGTTTATGGGACTATTCAGGCTTTCAAAATATTGTGGAATTAGCTCTGGCAATTTGATATTGATAAGTTCATTTAAAAACACATTTAAATGTTCAAAATTATTTATAAAAATCTTAAGGTTTTCCCTGATATTCTCTCATCTTTACTGTCCTCTGAAAGTATAGCTTTTTTTTTCCCAGTATTTCGTTATTCCAGCTCCATCTCTCACCTACTCCCTTCCCCCAGTGCCCAATAGTTCTTCCCAGAGCTTAGTCTATTTTTTCTCTTTTCAAAACCAAAATTTGCTTTTCTTAATTCTCTTTTTGTGTTTTTGTCAATTCATTAATTCATTAATTTCTACACTTATCATTACCTCCTTCCTCCACGTTTCTTTAGTTTTGTTTTGCTATCCACTTCCCAATGTAGTTTCCATATATTTTCAACTGTATGACCATATATTTTCAACTGCATGCATGTGCACATGTGCATGCGTGCACACACACACACACACACACACACACACATACCTTCTTAATTTGTATTCTGGCTCGTTTATTATTTTAAATTAATTTATTATTATTTTATTATTATTTTTTTTAATGGTACGCAGGCCTCTCACTGCTGTGGCCTCTCCCGTTGCAGAGCACAGGCTCTGGATGCGCAGGCTCAGTGGCCATGGCCCACGGGCTCAACCACTCCGTGGCATGTGGGATCTTCCCAGACCTGGGCACGAACCCATGTCCCCTGCATCTGCAGGCAGACCCCCAACCACTGCGCCACCAGGGAAGCCCGGCTCATTTATTTTTTAAATTAATGTGTGTATTTAAGGCTAAAATGCCCCTATAAATTTCACTTTAATTACATCCCACTAGTTTTGATACATTTTGATGTTTTTTAAAACTTCTTTGGTGTTAATATTTTCTGACATACATATGACTTCTTCTCTGACCTCTAAGTTACTTAGGGATAGGCTTAAATTTCCAATCATATTATAATTTTATAATATTTGGATTTCTAAAATAGTTGCAGAGTGATCAGATAACATAATTTCAATAATACCAATGTATTAATGTTTGTTGAAGCTTCATCCATGACCTAGCCCATAGTCAAATTTTGTAAATAATTCAAGTGCATGTGAAGGGAAAGTGTCTTCTTGAACTCTTGTGTATAATGCTCTCTATATGCCGATTTAATTAAAAATTAAGTTATGCTTTTTAAGTCGTCTGTATCTTTTATCATTATTTGGTTGCTTCCAAATGATTAAATTTAATTGGGATTCACTGAATATTTCATGGACTATAACTACCTCTATGTCATGAGAATTTTATTTTCCTGAAATTTCCAATAACTCAATGGAAAGCACAATGATCCTAGTTGAATTTTTAGCACTCCCACTCCATCCCCATCCCTGCCACCATTTCCCCAGGGTTTTTGGTCTGTTTAGACTTTCTAATTTTCTTAAGCATGTTTTGGCAATCTATATTTTTCATGAAAAAATATTCTTTTCTTTAACATTAAAATTTGGTTGCATCTAGGGATGCATGAGATTCTTATTATTTATTTAATCGAATATCTGATATTGTATACATTTTCAATTTTATTTAATTTATGTGTGCTGTTGTTTTCTTCTCTTTCCCTCTCTCTCTCTTAGGTAGGGATATATACGTACATATATATGTATATTTATATATATGGCTTGCTTTGTTTTTATTTTAATTCATTAGTCTCTACTTTTATATATACTTCCTCTTATTTCCTTTAAACTTGCTTCATTGTTGTTTTAATACTATTTTTTAATTTAAATACTTTTAAATTAAAAGTATTTTTTAATATTTTTTATTCTTTTATTTATATTTTTATTCTTTCTTTTTCAATAAAAACATAGATGTGACTTAGCCTGAGAGAAGAGCTTTGGTTATAGACCTTAACTTTGAACTAGTAACACCCTCACTTTCATCATTTTCCAATTTTGCTCTTTCTGTTTTTAAAGAGTTATTTGGAATACTTTAATGCTAACTTTTAAAAATTCTTATTAATGTCTATTCATACTACAGTGTGATCAGAAATATCTTATATGCCTTTTGGACAAACTATTTTAAGAATAGGTTGGACTACAATTTATTGAAGATGTCATAATTTTCTCGTACTCTACACATAGCCCCAAATAATCTTCTCAATCCAGTGCAGTAATCTTGCTCTTGCAATACAAACTTCTTAAAGTCTCTGCTTCTGTGTCTTTACTTATGCTGGGTGAATTTCTCCAGGAATGTAGTTCTCTCCCTTCCAACTAAAAATTACCCATCTATTTGGGTCAATATAAAATGGAGTTTCTTTCTTCAATTATTTCCTGACTAAATCCATTAAATAAGATCTTTCTCACATTTGAGCAATTTGTTAATTACTAAATCTGATTATGACGTGTACCTTGTCTTATTTTATATGTTTTGACTTGGGGAATTTTAATCTTCTTTAGGGTGCAGTAAAATATAAGGACTGGGAGTTGTTACATAATAAGTCCTCAGCTACTCGTTGAGTCAGAGTCAACAGAGCTCAGATTATCTTTGTTCCTAAATGAGAATAACTTCCCCACAGTGTAATGCCTGGAATGTATACCCTGGAGTTTGTGGGTATGGTAAGTTAAAATGGATTAATACAAAATTGTTCTCTACACAAGTGGAAACTGTTGCTGTTAATAATGAATAGGACAAAAAATAATAATGAATAGGACTAGTGGGCAAAGAGAAATTGAAGCCACCTGTTCTAAGTTACACTTTCACCTCCTCCTCTGTCTCTTTCTGGGTCTCAAAAACACCTCCTGTATCTCTGCTTCCTCTAACAGTAAACCCTCCCCTGGGAGAGTCAATTCTGAAGGCAGTTTTCCAAGACCACTTGCAGAATTGGCCCTGGCTTCAGTTGCAACATGAAAGGGCATTTATTCTGGGACCTCAAAATGACGTTTGGAGGAGACTGCTGAACTTGATTCATAAATAGATTCTATATTCATCAGTTTTATTGCTTCAGTTATAAACGTTAAACCTAATAATTTGGCTAAAAGAATGTGTGTTTATGTGTGTGCATGCGCACACTCTGAGTTCGGTGTTGTTTTCATAAGTTTCTGAAGATATTTTGACACTTCCATGTACAAGCTAGATTTAATGTTATGTCCTGAGTCACACATCTCTACAAGCAGCTGTTTGTGTTTTCATGCTAGATCATGTGCCAAAATCATAATACCTTGAATTCTAGAACCTTGCAATGCAATAACATATTGAACTATACTTTGAAAAAAATTAGAAGTTTTATTCTGTATATGTACATACCAAGTTTAGCATCAATATATTTGATTTTTTTGGTCAACTTTGACAAGTTTAGGCTACTTTTTTTTGAGACATAGGAGAATAGGCAGAATTGGACTAGGTTAGGAAGAGTCTTACCTTCCAATCTAAGATTTTAGGATTTACACTTAGTGTATAGTAGAACGAATCTCATAGGGTGACCATATATCATGCGCTGTCTGAAGTGGGACACTTTTGAGAGTGAAAGAAGGACTGCAAGTATAAACCCATCTGTCTTGGGCAAAAAGTGGCATATGATCACTTTACATTCTGAGTGATAAGGGATATAAATATTATTTCTGGATATATCTGGGTTCTGGCCATATTTTTGCTGCATCCATGGAAGCTTGTATTCCAGGCAAGAAATGACAAATATTTGGCACTTATGATAATACTTCCCTTTCCTGGATTCATAGCATATGTCTTTCATCAATCATATTCTTACACATTGATCTTTAGCAAAGATTGAACTTGCTACTTCTGTGCTCCAAAAATTTGCTATGATATAGCTTTTTTTTTTTTTTTTTTTTTTTTTTGGCAAAGGTTGAGAGGGACAGAGGCTCTTTCTTTGGTAATTAGAGGAGGATGAGGCAGAGTATGTCTGAAGTGGTTCAAGTATCTCAGCCACAGCTCACCATTCAGGTAACAACGTTATAGCAAGAAGTCCAGTAGTTGGGCCTTAATTAAACAAGGATCACAAGAAAAATGGGAACCAACTTACACTTTATTTAAAGCTAGGCAAATGCTTGACACTTTCTCTCTCTTAAAATGCAGAATTTCTTTGTAAAAAGATGAATTTACAAACTTTCTTTGGGCTTAGAGGCACGAATGGGGCCACCTCCTTCCCCCTGCTACATCCTAAATTCCCAAGCATCTATGTCAGTGCCAGTCTTTCCCAATCACAGGCAAAGCAGAGGGCTGGGCACGGTGAGGTGGGTCCTGTCAGATCTATTCACCACATAGAAAGGCACAAAGGTGAAGATTTTCCCTTCCTTCAGATCTCTAAGGCACTGTATTACCATCTACTGGAAAATGTGGCCCAAAGAATATCGTGGGCTCTGAACATTCAGGTTAAAGGGTCTTCTTACTATTAAGATGGAGGACTGATAATAAAGGGTAGAGAGAGGGCAGAATTAAGGTAGGTGTTCCCCAACACCAAGGGTAAAGTTATGAAATTGAGGGGAGGAGTATAAGTGTCTCTCTTCTCCAAGAAAGATATTGACTTTATTCTAAGCTCAGGCACGTGTTGGGACTGTGATTGTTGCTAAATGATCCAACTAATCAATATCAGCTCAAAATCTGAAGAATACAGAGTCTACTGGTGTTGGGGCATTAGTGACCGCAGCTCTAAAGAGTTAAGAGCAGATGATCTTGGGGCAATTAGGTAGACTTCATATGAAAAAAAAATACAAATGTTGAATTTGTTGATTGCCATTAAATCCACTTGGTTTTTGTTAGTGTGGCATTAACACAATCTTGTTTGAATTTCAGTTATGTAACAGAATGTTTCTCCACTCTGGAGTGAAGGAGAGCCACTTCCGAAGCTTGGTTAAAGAGCTTCTCTGAAAAGAATCAGTGCTGGTAATAAGGTCTGTTCGCCAACATGACCAATGGTAACGGAGGAGCACAATGGCCAGTATGGTCATCCTGAGACTTCACAGATTTGGATCAATGCATCAGACTGCTTTCTCTGACCCTGCTCTGCTGAGCCAGGATTGCTAAAGAATTGAATGCAGCTGAAGCCAAGAATTTGAGTGTCACTGGGCCATTGCCACAATAAAGATTCCCTTCCTAATGAGCCCTCAATGTGATCCAGTAACTTTTTCTCCCTCACTTCTGTACCCAGGGACTTTGACCCTCCCCATAAACTCATTCTCTGAGTCAACTCATGGTGCCTTCTCTTTTAAGTGCTTGCCTTAGCAGCACGCCTTTCACCAGGGATGGAATGTGGGTTTCGTTTAACTGTGATCTATTGGCACTGGCTGTATAAAATAATAAAGTAAGAAAATCCCCGTGGCTATGTCTGGCCTAGATGCGAAAGTATACACTAATTGGTTAATTAGAAAAGCCTGCTTAGATCCCTGCTTAGAAATAAGAAGTAGTGTCACAAGTGCTGGGTATTGGTCATCCCTAGCCTGGACACATCAAATGACTCCTCTCCCCATCATAGGGAGCTCTGGCATAAACAAGTTGGGCTGCAGCCTCGATATCCTGAAACATGAACATGAGCAGCTGAGACTTCTGGACCTCAGGTTTGTAGAGGTTATTGCAACGTGAGCCATTGGCCAGTCCTGTACAGGCAAAATAGAGAGTGAGGGGCTGGCCTGTACAAGTTCCAACACCTGAGGAAGACTGTGGAAGCAAGGACTCTAGTGTGCCGAGCATTGTCTCCAGGAGCACCCCATATCAGAAAAACTCTAAGTCAGCCAGACACGGGTGTTGATATCTGGGCAAGTTTCCTATTCAGGCAGAGGTTGGGAATTTGGGGAGAACCTAGGCCATACAGAAAGAGAAGGAAGGCGCAGACAAGAAAGCTAATGTTCAGGGCAGGGTTTCAGACCTGTGAGAGAACAGGAGAATTTGGAGTCTGAGGTCCATTCTACAAGCTGGACTGGCATGGTGGATAGACAAGGTTCTGGGATTCAGATCTGTCTCAACAGATTTGAGGAAGAGGTATGTCAAACATGAGTATCCTGTAACATCTGGTTGCCTCACCTGGTCCAAGATAAAATCAGGCAGACTCAACAGGTGAATATATTAGTCTAATACATTAGCTTAGAAGAGTGAGACATACTCCAGGTTCCGGAAGATTTCACAAAAACTGTATCCAAACCTTACTCCTTCTTCAGGACCCTGAGGACCTCATGCAAATCTCCTCAAAATATACAGTCAAGATATACAGATATAAAATTACCTTATTCAATTGATCATTTTAGACGTTACCAGTTTAGCTATGTATTAAAATGGAAACTTTGATTAAACTGCTGACATCTTTCCTCTCTAGTTTGCTTTTTATCCTCCAGGAAAATTAAGAAGTAGGCATTGGAGAGAAGCAGAGTGAATGATTTTCCTCTGCACATTCTTTCAATGGCCCCAATGCTCTAGTTTATAGTTTCACCTTGTACAACGGTCATAAAGTCAAATAGTCCCATGGCTCCCTGAAAAGGATCGTTCATTTCCTATCAAACCAAGATCCTATTGACACTCAGATCCTCAGATTCATCCCTGAATTACTACCTTTGAACTGAGCACTTCTTAGACAACCTAGGGGTTTCCTGGGGTTTTTCATCCCTTTTTTAAAATATCGATTTTGGAATTTTTAACTAGGTTTGTGCCTCTGATCTTTTCTCAGCATCTGTAAAATCCTTTATTTCTCACAAGTTTGACAGAAGCTGACTGTTGGAGATATAAAAGGATCAGGACAGAAGGCCTGAAGAAAAGTTACCCATAAGTTTATCTCAGGAGAAGATTGGGGCAAAGATTAGAAGTCTTACAATGCATGGGAACCAGGTGGAGTTTGGCTGGCTGTGTCCTGCAGCAGGTACTGAAAGAAGTAACGGTAGGAAGGGTAAGTAAAAGTCTCTTTCCTGATGTTTTCCTTTGAACCCACAGTTGGCAAGACTGTTGCTAGTAGCTGGCTCCCCAAAAGTCACACTGTTAAAAAGAGGCAGGAGGAATATATGGCAGTGACAGGTCTAAGATGTGTTCACATTTGACTTTGAAATAGGTTCTTGCACTGATGTATAAAAGAGCTAAAACAGAGCTTCCCTGGTGCCGCAGTGGTTAGGAATCTCCTGCCAATGTAGGGAAGTGGGTTTGAGCCCTGGTCCAGGAAGATCCCACATGCCATTGAGCAACTAAGTCCATGCGCCACAACTACTGAGCCCGCGAGCCACAACTGTTGAAGCCTGTGCACCTAGAGCCCATGCTCTGCAACAAGAGAAGCCAGTGCAATGAGAAGCCCACACACCGCAACGAAGAGTAGCCCCCGCTGGCCACAACTAGAGAAAGCACACGCGCAGCAACAAAGACCCAACATAGCCAAAAATAAATAAATAAAAGAGCTAAAACAGGACACCATTATCCTAACTTTGAACAACTGGTCACTTCCTCCTTTTTCTCCAAAGCAGTCTGAATATCAGTTACCAAATTATGCAAAGGATGAATACGAGGAGAACTGTCTTGAAGATACCTTTGTCTCCTGTTCTTACTCTCGCTTTCTGTGTCAGCAGCCCTTGGTGTCTCATTCATATCCCCTGGGTACCCGTTATTCCTGGCAAAGGCTTCCTCCTACTAATGCCTGCAAAGTCACAGAGAGCTTACGAGGGGGCTCAACCACCACACAGGGCAGGCTGTCAGTGTCAGGGAGTCAACCATCTTGTAACAGCCCTCAGTCAGTGGGAATGATTTAAAGTATACAGGAGGATGTGTGTAAAGGCGTACGAGTCACATTTGGGTCTGTATATCAAAAAGTATCTGCAGTTACAATAGCTGGGCTGTAAATTTGGTTCTAAGTTTTCTAGAGTAGAAAAGCAAAGGTTTTCTTAAAAGCCTAGAAAATTAAAGGCTTGATTATATATGCTTTTATAATTATATAATTTTTATTTATGATTATATATGATTTAAAATGTTTCAGTTACTTAGTTTTCTGGCTCAATTTTGATCTTCTTCAAAACATCTTCACTGTTTCATTTGTGACTTCCTTATTTAGGGTGAGTTCCTCCTCTCTTCCCTGCTGGGAAAACAAAGATTTCCCCAATTTTAGGACCTGTTTTGTTTGTTTCCATAGTTACTGAGGGTGTACACACACACACACATTCAAGTACATACTAACTTTTGACAATATACAACTTTTATGACTTTTAAAGAAATTATAATTATTAAAAAAAATGTTTTACTCCTTCCTGTAACAGTGCCAGACTTTTGGCTCAAATAGTCATGATTAAGACAGATTTTAGGGAGATGTATCAACCATTAAAATTAATAAACTATAGAGTGGGTTTATTCTAAAAACTTATCATTGCATCCTTTAAATTAATAAATTATTCTTAGTTCAAATAACTCTATACCCAAAGAATAAAACAAATATGAATTTCAATGACTAGTGAAGATAAGGATCATAAATCTTTTGCAATTTCTTCTGGAAATGAATATTTTTGTCAGATTTAATATGTTTATCTCTTACTATCAAAATCCAAAGTTTATGATGTAAGTTTGTAAAGTAAACTGAGAGAGGAGTTTTCAAACTTTTGTTCGGCACACAGTAGGTGATCTTAGTTTTTGGATAAGACTCCCTCAGCTCAGACATTCTCTATGGAAGTCTACTTCACAAGAGAAAGGGTTGATTGATCTTCAATGCAGGGTGAACTAAACCAGGGATGGTCAATTGAAGTTACATATTACAACAGGGCTGGAAGTTCCCAACTAGGTATCAATCAAGCTTCCCATTCTCAGAAATAATGTCTCTAAGTTCATCAGACTCCCCACCCACCACTCCACAACTAGCCCCCAACTACCATTACTATCACTCACTGCAGAAGGTTAAAAATCTAAGCTCAACTTTTTCTAGCCAAATAACCTTGGACTGACAATGGATCAAATTAAAGCTTTTCAATCTATGAAGTTTGAGAACCCTGGATTATTATAGCTACAGATGTGAAAACCATCCATTTGTGCACTAATGATGTGCATCTTTGGTGATATTCTTCTATACTTTTTGGCATGTTTCTTGCTTACCCATGGGAATACATTCACTGATATAAGATCAAAGCCGACTTGCGATTTGGAGAAAAAAGGAAGAAAATAAAATCTTTGGCTATAGAAATAACCAACATAGTCAAAATGAGACCCAATTCATACATTTCTCCAACTGCTTAGATATAATGCTACTTGCAAAACAATCCCTGGGAAATAAGCATACATTTTAGAAAGAAGGATAGCTTCTGTGTAGTAGTCGGTTCCATTAGATGAACTTTAATCTTCCTTCCAAGGCTGTAATTCTTTGATTGTTCAGACAATGTGTTTCTTTGGGCAAGGTTGAGGAAGTGGTGTGGACTGAAGTTTACTTAACAATAAATTTCTACAAGAGGGATAATTTGGGGAATCCAGTTTCCTAGACTCAACAATGACACAAAATATGTTTATATTAGCTACATGGGAGAATTTCCTCAAATTACCACATCTGTATAGGAAAATGCTATTTTTCTCTTAGAAAAAGAAGAGAAAGCTTGAATGAAAGTTTTAATCACAAGTAGAACAAATTATTTGTATATGATTCTAATACTTCTAATTGACCTTATTTATCCCCCAAGTTATCACTATATGTTTTTCCAAAAAGTGATTCAGAAGAGAGGCAGGATTTTCCATCTGAAAGAAATCACACACACCTTCCAGGTGAAGCTCTTTGTTAATAATGATTTGATTCTTCAAAAATTTATTAATTTTCTCAATACAATTCACCCTCTCTGACAGTTTGAGTCATGGAAATGCCTATTGTCAGGAGAAACTAAGGATACTTAGGGATATAGCTGTTTATTGGAAAGGATATACAGCAGAAAGTGACTTTATTGATGAAAGAAGATTTACTGATTGCTGCAGGAAAACTATTCATGCAGTGACTTTTGAGGGGGCTCTGACTTGCAGACTGCACCAGATGCTACTTCTACATTGGCTAGTAATTCTTTTGTAGAATTTGGACAAGAGCACCCTACTGCTACTGATGCTTCGATTGATAAAAGTAGTTACAGTTGAACTAGTATGGTAAGAAACTATTAGCCCATTGCATTTTATTTTCTGTATAATAGAAGCTCATTTGTTGTGGTTTGATGGACAAAGAGCAAAGGCGGTATAGCCCTGCTCTTGCCTCACCACTGGGCCCCATGTTAAGGTACCCATGCATACTACAGCTTCTAAAGTTTGCTATTCCCTTCAGTCCTGAAAATAGCAGAAATATGAAAAAGTGTTCTTCTTGTATTGAATCTCACCCCTTGACCACAGTTACAAGGTTTCTGGTGCCTAGGGGAGACATTGAAGAGCTAGTTTAGGTTTCTGATGTCTCTGGAACCTTCATGAGACATTCACCATAATGTTTTCAGCTACGTATCTGCTATAAAGGCTTTTAGGCTTCAACATACCATTTCTTTGTACCCAGATATGGAGGAGAGATTGAGATTGGCCAGCTCTTTATCTCAAGCATGTTTTTAAAGACAGTTTTTATAACAAACATGCTTATTTTAAAGCAAAATGAAAACTATTTTACCAATGTCTGCATATTCCATGTACCCAACTTGCAAATTCCAGAAACCTACTTGAGAAATGGTAAACAAAACCTAACAATAAGAGCAGACAATAAAGGTAGAAAGAGGTACTAAGCTATAGATTAAACAATAACTATGGTCCAATTGTCATAGCCCTGAGTACACTGTAGGATCATTTGGAAATCTTTGACAAAATACTGATACCCAGACCCACACCTGACTTGTATTTTTGTCTCTTTCAATCTGGATTTGTGTCCAGATAACAGTGTTTTTTAAGTATTCTAGATCATTCTATCTGGCAGCAGACCAAAAAGTAGACCCCAAATGAAATCCAATAGCCTTATATCCACATCCAAATAAAAGGAAACACTAAAAGATCTGCTGTCCCCCTCTTTTAAACGCCTCAACACAGTGCTGCATCATTCATTTATAATATGGACTCTAATTCCACCAACAGGTAGCCAAAATAACAAACTGAAGGGTTTAGAAAAATTAATTATAGAAAAAAATGTGATCTGTGTAGTGGCTTATACAGTTGGCCCTACAGTTATACAGTTCTATACCTACAGATTCAACTAAATGCAGATCAAAAAGATTCGGAAAAAAAAACAACATTCCAGAAATTTCCAAAAAGCAGAACCTGAATTTTCTTTTCACTGGTAACTATTTATATAACATTTACATTATATTGACAACTACACAGAATTTACATTGCATTAGGCATTATAAGTAATCTGGGGATGATTTGAGGTAAACAGGAGGATATGCATAAGTTATATGCAAATGCCACATTATTTTATACAAAGGACTTGAGCTTCCGAGGATTTTGGTGTCCGCAGGGGTCCTGGAACCAATTCCTCTGGGATATTCAGGGACAATTGTATCTAGAGCCCCCCATTAAGCAGAAGAGTTCATGTCTCAGAGTGCTAGATTCCAACAATATTTAGAGTATAACAAACCTTTGTGTCTAGAACACTCCTCATTATCTAATTCTCAAAATTTCAAGAAATATCTATTAAATGAATGAGGGAATTTATTAATGAATCAATGGTAAATGGGTCTGAAGAACTGACACGTATTTATTTCTTCCTATGGTGTATGCCCACGACTATGCCAAGGCCTGAGGCAGGGGATTAATAGAAGACAATTTTTGCCTTTGGGGAATTCATAGGCTGGCTAAGTGAATAGACATTAATCAACTGATGGAGAGTTTTGAAAGAATTGAAAGATGAAAACATCATTAACTTTACAGTGCCTGGTAAGCATTACAAAAATAAAAGGAAATAAATAAAATGTTATAATTAGAAAATATTTAGGAATTAATGAAAGTGAAATTATTGTATATCAAAAATTGTGGGATGCAGCCAAACTGACATTTAAAAGCAAATGAAGATATTTAATGAATTCTTTTAGACATAAACACTTACAAAATTAATGAATTAAGCATTAATTTAAAAAACACTAGAAAAATATTAAAAAGTAAATAGAAAACAAATCTGAAGGAATGAAACAATAAATAGAAAAGCAGAAATAAACAAAAATTTAAGTATACATATATATTAGATATGTTGAATAAAACCACAACCAGTTTCATAGAAAAGGCAAATGAAAAACAACACAGATCAAGAAAAAAAATTGGAGGAAATTGTAAATTAACTATCAAAAGGAATAGAGAGGAATAAATAACAATAGGTCAAGGGAGGTTAAAAAATAAGAGAATAGTTTTATGGCAATAAATAAGAAAACATAGATAAAATTGGAAATGCAGAAAAATAAATTCTAAAATTGAATCAGGAATAAAAAGAAAATCATTATTGAAAGATTAACATTAAAAGCATTAATAATAAAATTAAAAATTTATATTATAAAAATCTGAAGCTGTTAGACCCAGGAATTTTCTACAACTGAAGGAAAACATAGTCCATCTCTTTTACAAACTGTTTCAGAAAATGGAGAAATAGGAAAAGCTTCTCCACTCTTTTTAAGAGAATAGTAAAGCATCAACCAGACCCAGACAGAGGCAGTTCAAGAAGGCAAAATTATAGGCCAATCAGACTTATGAACATTTATGCAAAACTCCTAATGTAAGTCTTAGCAAGTCAAAATTCACAATTTCATATAAAATTATAAATATTGCTTAAAATCACAAAGTAGTAGAACTTATCACAGATTTGTATATCTCAGATATCTTGGGTATATAATGATGGGTCAACATTAAAGAATATCCCCATATTTCAGCAGATTAAAAGAGAAAACAGAAATGTGTTTATTTGAATAGATTTCATAAAGCAATAAAAAATTCAACTTCTATTTATGATTTTGTGCAGTTTAATAGAATAGAAATAGAAAGAAATTTTCTTAATCTGATAAAATATATTGACCTAATCACTTCAGATCTCAGCACACATATGAGTTGACATTTAGAGCACTTCCATTAAATCAGAAAAAAATACATAAATGACTACTGTCATCAGTTCTGCTCAACATGTTTATGTGGTTCCTAGCCGATGTAAAAAGACAAGCAAAAAGAAAGAGAATCGAAAGGAAAGTTGTTTGTTTTTTTTTAATTGTCATTTTCAGAGCATGATTGTCTACATAGAAAGCCTAGGAGCACGTATATTTTCTTAAAACTATTAAGGTAGCTCAGAAAGGTACCTGAATATAAAATACGTATTTCAAAAATCAATAGAATTCTTACATATCAGCAATAACCACTTAAAAATAATTTTAAAAAATCTCATTCTCACAAAAAATCACAATAAACTAATTAAGCCTGTAGGAATAAATATATCTTTTCAAATGATCTTTGTAAGATCACCATGGAATAATTTAGAAGAGGAATCACACAAAATATAAATTGTCCTCTAAATTAGCACTGAGTTCAGTGCAATGTCAATCCAAATCACACCAAGATTTTTCTTCATGAAACATGACATGATAATTCTAAAATTTGTATGAAATAATATTCACAAAATTGGGACAATTCTGAATATAAAAATAGTAAAAGAAGAAAAAATGAATGGGAATTGGCTTGATCAGCTGTCAAGAATTATAAAATTATAGTAAATAAAATGATCATATCCAAATTTTTAAATGAGTAAGATAGCATTACAAAATTGGGAAAATAATGACATATTCAGTACATTAAGTTGTGTTAATTGTTCTTCATATATATAAAATAATTCATATAGTTAATAAGAAATATATTATTCCACAGCAATTAAAACTTATACATGAAAAACAAAAAAAGTAAATCTTTCAGATGGAAAGGACTTTATGATATCAAAATATGGAAGGACTTCTTAAACATGAGAAAGAAAGCATAAACCACAAAGGAAAAGATAGAGACATCTGATGACATCAAGATAAAAAACTTAATGAAATGAAAAATAAAACTATAAACAAAGTAAAGAAAAAAGCCCCACTATGTAGCAGATAATATTTACCTAGAATATAAAAGAAAAATAATTATTATCCAGGCTATACCAAGAACTTCTAAAATAGATTTAAATAATAAGAAAATGGAAAAAGGTAATAACCAGGCAATTCATGGGGTGGGGAGGGGATATGTTGAGTCGGGGGTCTTAGGACTAAAAATATATTAGGAGATGTACAGATTTACTGGAAATGAATAAAATGAAAATTAGTGCAACATTGAAGTACATTTTACTCCCTTCTGAATGGAAAAAGAATTCAGAAAGTGTGACATATCCAAACTTAACCAGGCTGTGAGGAAAGGGACATTTCATACTCTGCTGTGTGAGTTGGTACAACCATTTTGAAAAACAATTTGGCAGTATGTGGAAAACTGAAAATAGATATCCCTTAGAGCCTAGCAGTTTTGTTGCTAAGTACGTATCTTAGAAAATCCTGGAACATATGCACAAGTATATACGGTGCAAGGATGACTTTGAATAAAAAAGAATAAAAGTAAAATGCTATAATTTTAGAGTGGTTTAAGGCAAAAGCACACAATAGTAAAAAGTATATCATTTATATTTAAATATATAGCTACAGTTAGAACTATATTCCAATATGACTGGATCTTAGAAATGTGATTTAAAAAAATAAAAATTAATAGTTGATACTATTATAATATAGCATGTTACCATTGCTGTAATAAAAACACAAAAAGAAACACTATGTAGTATTCGAATTACATTTAAATTTGAATACATAAAATGGATTAAAAAGATATACACTAAATTTTTTAAGGTGATTGCTTGTCAGAATGGAGATAAAGAAGAAAATGGAGCTGGTATAGGGAGAGTGTGTGTATCTCTGTGTCTGTGTGTGTGTGGTGTGTATGAGGTACTCCATTCATGTAAAAATGAGACCTATGTGAGAAAGTTACCTTTATCATCTCTAGGTGGCTTTATACTGTTCATTTCATTCATAGTTTTCTGTAGCTCTAAAATCTCTCAGAGGCTATAATTAAAAACAATATCACAGTAATATTTTCATATCTCTAAATATTATTTAGAATATAATTTTTTAAGACTGCATAGTACCCTATATTATTGATTTGTTATAATGATTTTAGGATTCTTCTATTGTACACTTTAAATTTATCACTGTCATAAATAGTGATGTTAGAAATATTCTTATATGTAAAATTATTTTCATCTACTTGATATTTCCTATATACAGAATATTGTGTTTAAGGTTGTTAGTATAATTTTATTTCCCATCATCTCATTTTATTGCTTATCAGTTTTACTTTATATTGTTTGATATTATATTATTTGGCACATAAACTTTCATAACTATCATATTATCACTGTGAATTATATTTATTTTTATAAAATAGACAATATTTTCTCTCTTTAATGTTTTTATTGCCTTAATTCAATTGTACCTTATTTTAGTATAGTCAGTGCTGGGTTTTTTTTTTTTTTTACAGGGAATTTTAAACCTGAAAGGAACAGATAATATCCAAATTACATAAATTATTTCAACTATGCAAGATGGGCTTTTTAATTTAATAATGCTGATATAATTCTGCTTTAAACACTGACAGAAAACAGAAAACAATGACACATTAGTTTCTTAAAAAAGAAAAAACAAAACTACTATTAAGAGATGTCAAAAGGTATACGATGAAAAGAGAAGATACATTATTTAGTAACCAACAATAACAAAAATATTACTAATAAAATTAGAATTGAAAGATAATTAACAACGTAAAGTAAGTTTTTTCTTACACCAATGGCCAACATCATAGCTAAGGTTGAAACACTATAGGCTTTCTTACTAAAATAATGAAAAAGGAAATGATGCCAATCATCTTAATTATTTTTTAGGAATTTTTTTCTTATGTCAGAATTCCATTTAATTCATTAACAAAAAATGACTAACGAAAATATATTTTTTCATTACAATCATTATTAGTAGTATCATTAGGATCACAAATCTCAAAAATAGAGATCAAAACAACATTATTTTCAGTTGGTGGTATCTAATTAAAAGACATTTTTCCAGGTGGTTAACCAAAATCGTAATACATTGTCAACAGATTTTAAATGTCCCTTGGCTATGTAATAAGTTATACATGGCTCCCAGATTCAAATGGAATCTCATCGCATTGAATTTATACATAATTCTGAAGATTATATGCATCATTTAATATTGGGTCTTCCAATGAAACACCAGTTAAATCTCTTCACATATGCAGGTATTTCTTTTAGAGTCATTCATTCATCAGGTACAAACACTGGGAATATAATCATAAGAAATGAAAGAAAATCATTTTCTTTAATCTTGAGCATTGTGTTTTCTAATATTTTCTTGTATTTTGTTGTTTATTTGCTCTCTCTGTATGTCACACCTGTGTGTTGTTGATTCCTTGTACATGGGATTTATTTTCTATTTGAAATTTCTCACTGGTTAATGCTTAGATATCAGAAAACAAGTGACTTCTGTGTAATTACATAATACCAAATGATTTCTGGAATTTTTAGTTTTCAGAGCTCTGAGGTTGATTTCCTTGAAATCATCCAAGAAAATTTACTTATTTCCCAAAAGAATTAGAGTCACGCCTTCACTACAACTATTTATATTTTTGATTGTTTTTCATATTTCATTGCATTGTTTAGGATCTCAAAATAACTACTGTATAAGAATTTATTTACTTTAATAGCAATGGCGGACAATTTGCAAATTATAAGATGGGTGCTATTGACTGTCAAATGATGTCTTTGACCAAGTTAAGGATTTTTATATATTTCTATATTATTAAAATATATTTTGCTTGATTGCTTTTTGGGGTTTTATTTTTTCAGAAGTTATAAGTGACATTTTACCAGATGTCAAAATGTCTGTATGGTTTCTTAAATACCATCTGTTAATGCACTAAACAATAATCTATTTCTTGACATTGAATACTTGCAATTTTGTATACCATTCTTTTTAAAATTAGTATCATAAACATATTGAAAATTATAGAAAACAATAACATCACCATATCTAGGACTACAACTTGAATTTAACAAGTAAATCATCATCTGTGAATAATATTATTTTGTTTCTTCCTTTAGAGCCCCAAATCTCATTTACTTTTTCTTATCTACAACTGAAAGGATTTCCAATATTACAGTACATAGTGATGGTGATGGCCACTCTTTTTTTGCCCCAAATTAAGGTGAAATGTTCTAATATTGCAAAACTAAGTACAGTATTTCCTGTGTGGCTTCTTGTTAACAAGCTATATTGAGGTATAATTTACATAAAACAAAATACACCCATCTTAAGTACACAGTTAAATGAATTTTGTCAAATATATACACCTCAATAACTACAACTACAATTAATATATAGAATGTTTTCTAAAAACCCAAAAAGTTTCCTTAGACCATTTTTCACTCAAACTCCTTATCTTACCCCAGATCCGGGTAACAACTAACATCCTTTTTTCACTCTAAAATAGTTTTGCCTATTCTAAACTTACACATCAAGGATACAGGATCCTATCTTTCTGCATTATTATCATAGTTAGACTTCCTGTTACCTTGTTATCCAAGATGATTGCTGGATCTCCAGCCATCCTGTTTGCTAAAGACCAAATGGGCACAATGAAACACTCCCAGTGGTATCAGTTGACTTCATACAGCTTTCCCAGACTTTACATGAAAAAACTACTGCTTATTTCTCATTGGCCAGAAATAAATCACAGTGTATTGGGAAATATAGTCCTTGAATTCTAGGTGCTTATCTTTCCAGCTCAAAATCAGTGTTAGGGTTTTCTAAAACCAATGAGACGTCAGGGCAAGCAACTACAAATCACAAAGCTTACTTTTCATTGTGGTGACAAGTGCCAGATCAGTGGGGCTTGAGGAGTGGATTAGAGGTCATAGAACAATTATTATAGATATATTAGTCAAGAAATTTGCCCAGAAAGAGCCCAGTAAACCCAGGATATATAAGGAATTGGTAGTTGGTAAAATTGGCTTCAAAATGTTTGCTGAGTGAATGAATGAATGTTGGCACAGCTCCAATGTCTAAGCTAAAATGTCTTTCTGGTTAGCTCTGTGATGGGGGTGGTGCCTATCAGTTTTCTTTCTCTTTTAAACATAATTCAAAGAACATTCTCTTTTCAACACGTTCAAAACATAGGGTACAGTGGTTTGTGGTTTGGTGCTTGGCCATTGAATTCTCTTACCAGGGATTTTGATAACAAGCATTTCATTCAGCAAGGTCTCATCGGAAGAATTTAAGAAGTCCTTACCCTGCTAACGCATAGCAGTGGCTACTGATTGTTAGCAGCAGGGAGGACAGAGCCTCTGAGCATGTGATCCATCTTTAAGACAAGTTTCTCCACCAGGACACAATCTCAAGATGGCAATAGCTTTGGATAAAAGGGTCAATGAGAAAGTTCACTAAAATTATCCAGACCAACAAGTCAATACAAAACCAATCTTTTAGACAGAAATCTGGCTCCTTATCAATATATCATTTATCTCTTTGTCAAAGTAGCTTTCTTACTGAGGCAACAGTATTTGGAAAATTTTTCTTCTTCGGTAAAATGAATGACTTATTCCTCATTTTCTTCTCTTAGAAAGACCAATGGTATTTGGCCCATTGCATGCTGCAATCAAGGGTTCTGGTTGCTAAGATAAATAGTTCTGTAAAAGAAGAACCTACTACAATCACTTC
This sequence comes from Grampus griseus, assembly GCF_964374135.1. Classification (NCBI taxonomy): domain Eukaryota; kingdom Metazoa; phylum Chordata; class Mammalia; order Artiodactyla; family Delphinidae; genus Grampus; species Grampus griseus. The sequence goes on along the minus strand of NC_139008.1, from coordinate 69,220,471 downwards.
CTGTCTTTGGAAAAAAGGGGGTTTTCAGATTCTTTGCCTTCTGGAACACATTTAGATACAGTTTATCAAAGATTTAGACCAACTCTGAACTGTTCCTTGTGAAGATTTTCATATTTAAACACATTCAGCTTGGAAATAAATGCAAACATTATTGGGCTGTATTTATGCCCAGGACCAAAAGAATGTTTTAATACACTTACTGTAAAATAACAGTATGTAGTGAACACTTTCAGAGTTCAGGATCTGGCCCTAAATACATCTAGGTTTATTTCCAACCTCAACACTCAGAATTTTGAATAATCTTCAGTCCTTTCATCTGTAAAATATACATCATATTATCATCAAGCCCAGAGGTTGTGGTGAGAATAAAATAACATTTTCTAGAGATGATAAAGTTAGTACAGGGCTTGCATGAAGTAAATGAAAATAAATATCAGCAGTAATACAGGATTATAATAAAAAACAATAAAATATCTAGAAACTCATTATCTTTCAGTTATATTCTGCTATAACAAACCTGGCTTCATGTTTTTCTCATGTTTCATGATTTCAAACATGATTAAATTATGGCAGAGTAATCATACAACTAGATAAACTATATATATTCACATACATACACATACATTATGTGATCTATATTAACATATAATATATAACATCATATATATATTGTATTATATTACATAATATCATTATTATATCATATATAATTTTCTGAGTTTCCTGGCCAAGAGATCCGAAGGAGCTCTGTCTTAATAAGGTTTGTACAACACCAAATCAAACAACTGAGAATATTAAATTATCTCTGAAATGATGATTACATTTATACTGATCTAAATTTCTCCCTCATGTTTGAGCTGACCTGGCCAGGATTTCCCAAGGAGTGAAATTGTAAAGAGCTAAGAATAAGAGCAGGGGATTACCACTTGAGACAATAAGATGCATGGGTCGAAGATAGAAGGTGATGTAAAGAGTGGATTTAGTTCTCTGGATTTACTTCACTGGGCATGTGTCTGAAGGAGAGGAAACTGATAAGTAACTCTCTGTGCAATTGCCTTGAAGCTGTAGACTGGAGGATTGAGATGAAGGTAGATCACATTGCCTTGGGATAGGGGAGATTAAGACGGCCTGGAGCTTGAATTCAGCTATTTGAACATGGTGTTGGTACGTGATAACAGGACTAAGGAAGGGGAGCAGGGGCCAGAAAGCCAGAGCTGAAAGAGGAGTTCTAACCATGACTTACCTCCCCTTCTCCTAAGCTTTGATTAGCTGCAGCTGCCAGGTTCATCTTCCTGTATCAATGGTGAACCTGGACCAGTTTATCAGGATCCCTTTACTAATATATTCTGAGTCTTGGAAATAGTAATTTTGTATTACTATTTAGTAATAGTAATTTTGTTTTGGTGTTTAAGGATGAAAGCACTAGACATTCTTACAACACTGCAGTGTGTCAGCCATACTCCTTCTCAAATGTCTCCTCAGGGTGATCCCTTATTTCCTGATCCATTGGATAACTTAGGTTGCACCATCAGTGCAGGTTCTCTGGCATAGCATCAGGGATTGGAGATTTTGATACATAAGAGGATGGTCTCTTCTGTTTCAGTGATCTCACTGGGTCTTTGGTTTTGCCAGTTCCACGGCTTGTGAAGTGAAACTGGCCTCTGTCCCTTTCATTTTTTAGTAGAAGCCTTAGAATGACACAGAATTGTCATCACTTTCATCATCTCTGCTCTTCTTTCCTCTGCCCCTCCTTGTCTCCTACTTGATCTTCCTTTAAGTACCAACCCACATGCAATCCGCCAGGAAATCCTATTAACTCTACATTTAAAATACGTCCATACCACAACCACTTCTCTTCTCCTCATGGCCACCATCTTGTTCCACCATCCTCCCCCAATTGGATAACCACAGAAGCTTTCTAACTGGTCTAACTCCAATCTTGCTCCTACTTACCCAAGAGAAGCAGAGTGATCCTGATAAAATGTCACTTCATTGCTCAAAACATTTTCAATGGCTTTGTATCTCATCCAAAATACATGTTAAAGATCTTAATGGCCTACAGGTCCCATAATTTGACCACCCTCCATTACCATTCTGACTGTATCTTCTATTTTTTTCCCACAGAATTTCCTCTGTTCCCTACGTACTAGACTTCTTGGGAATTCTCCAGGCACACTCCAGTCTCAAGGCCTTTCCACTTGCTACAATCCACTATGAGTCTCTTTGCTCTGTAATGGTGATAAAATCATATAATCAAGATGCAAACAAAAGGCCTTGTTTCTGATTTCATTCTTTCTAAATGCTCTCCAAAATTAGAGATTAAGGGACTAAATTGAAACTACTGACCAAGAAGTTCCTAAATTTCTGGAGACCCAGGAAAGAAAGGTGGCCCTCACAATACCAGGTATAAGATTGAAGTCCTCATCTTACCTGCTTCTCCCCCTGAGTTCTCTTTCTGTGCTTCGTATATGGCCCAGTTATTTTCCATGATTCAGGTCAACAAGCACATCCCACACCTAGATAGCATGGTATCTCGACTAGATGCCATGTTAAATGCTAGAACATACACTCAAATCTGAGGGCAGCCATAATCTGGTGGGAGAAACTGCATGGAACAAACATGGGAAAATCCAACATAATACAAGAAGAACCACAATAGAAGTACGTTCTGGTTGTATACCAGCACAGTCTAGAGAGATTTATCCTTACTTAATAAGGGGATGCAGAGAAGACTGTCTGGAAGAGATGGAAAATGAAAGAAGTTAGGAATGAAAAGTGAGAGGTGGGTATAGAAAGGTAGGAAGGACATCTGTGGTAGATGAATAGCACAGTTCTTGCAGCGTGCTTGTGATAGTGAGAGGTTAGGGGTTGCTGGAGACAAAGCAGGAGAGAGAGGTATAGGTCATGTCTTGCACAGCAATTTGGTTTTCACAAGTGAATAGGCAGAAACAGTGCAGAGTTCTAAGCAAGTGAGCTGCATGATCAAATTCACATGTAGAAAGCTCACTCTGATCATATCATGGAAGAGCTATTTAAGGGGGTGACAGAAAGACCAATGCTGCAACAATGAAGTATGATGAACAGTGAAGTATTCGGTGAAGTATGCATATATTTTCCTGCCTCAACGACTGGAAAAATTATTCTTCCTTTCCTTACATTTCAACAAATTGTCACTTATGACTTAAGTTTCACCTGCAAGCACTGATTTTTCTTCAATTCAGGGAAATATTTCCTTCCTTCCTTCTCTCCCTTTCCTCCTCCCTCATTTCTCCTTTCCTCCCTCCCTCCCTTCCTTCCTTTACTTTTCTTTACCTCAACATATCTACCTTATAAATACTGCTCAGTCTTCCATTTTTCTGACACTATTTTGTCTTCTCATTTCTTCTGTTTTGTCTTTAGACCTTTAGTCTTTGTTCCTTTTTAAAATCATTTTCTTTGTGAATATATTAGTAAGAAACAAACATGTACTGAAGTCTTCTAGCCAGATACCATTTGAATTTAGACATCTGGGTGTAAGTATTTAAGAGAGGATGAATCAGGCATGAATTTTAAGAGAATGAGACATAGTTGGAAGTAATTGGCTTCAAGGGCTTACAGGAAGTTTAGTGAAAATTTATCTGGGGAGTGAAAATAATATGGGGCTTACCTATATACTAGAGCACCCTCCCAATACAACCATCTTTTACCTCGTACTCTGTACACATTTGCCTTTTCACAGTAGTTTCTTAAAAACAAAGTGTCCAGACCTCTTGGCTCCTACAGATGATAGCCACAGGAGGTGAAGGCTTTCAGAAGTACTCACTTGTCAGTGCCTGAAATGGCCACCATTGATTAGTTAACTTACCCCACTGGGATGCCTGGTGTCCCTAATCCCCACTCCCTATGTAGCATCTCAAGCCTATCATGTCTACTACTAAAGCTGGGAAAACTGAATTTTTAACAGTTCAGGCCATCAATTCCTTTAAACCAGATTTGCAGTGGTTGCCAATCTTTCTATTACTGTAATTGCTAGCTAAATGAACTATAATTGTATTAAGAAGTAACTCTGAAATATGTATGTGCTCTCTGCTAATTCTCAGAATATGCAAGGAGAAGGAATTGATTCATTGTGCTTGGAAGAACCATTCAGAAATGCTCCCTCTGGGATCTGTTATTTGGAGGCCTCTTTTGCATCCTGAGGCAAGTCAAGGCCAGATGCCCAAGACTCTGGGAGATGGACCCACAGGAATTTCAGGGGGTTCCTCAGCAGCAGTGATTCCTCCCACTGTCAAAAGAGCCAAAGAGCAAGTCAGAATTCTCTGTAGTCTTGGACATAAGAGATTCAGACTGAAGCTCATATTCTGATTGTCTCTTATGCTAAGAGCCATGCAGGAGCTTTTCAAATATCCCCTTCCTTTAAATAAACTCTGCAGTATGATTAGGCACTAAAGCTTGGGGGTGGTAAATGGCTTGTCAATGCTTGCTTGCCAGTAATTAAGAAAATGGACTCTCAAACCCCAGGCTACTGAGTCCAAGTCCATTGCTACTAGAGAGGTATTTCCAATATCATGGAAGGTATTTTTAAAAATACATTCAGACCTGACTAAGGCCAGAGGACAGTGGCATAGATTTGTGTGTGGAAGAGTATATGGTGGGAAATGAAGAAAAAAATCTATTCTAAAAGGGTTCTGTGCAGTATATTTGTCAAATAACCCATAATTTCCATCTCTAGGGCCCACCTGCTTTTTTGAGGAAGCCCAAATTTGAGGTTTGGGAATTCCTGACTTTTAATTATGACTGGCTATTGGGCATCTTCACTCTTCTCTTTAATTGGAGTAATGATACTGATTTCCTTACTTGAAAAGCCAATAGGAATAAAGTAGGCTAGACTGTGCTGGGGGAAAAATAAACCTCAATGTGTGAGTCACAGTGAATAATAACACAGCAAACCTAACCCAGTTCCCATCTTCAAGGAACTAGAAATCTAGTGGGTGGGACACAGGACTGATAAATAAAAAGGAAATTAAAACCCTGACCTAAGTATATATACTTTCAGGGACTGCTGGTTGCATCCCAACATCTATTTACCCTTTCTACCTTCAAAAAAAAAAATCATATTTTCATGTGGAGCAATAACGTGCCCAGCTAAAATAGTATATTTCCCAGCCTTCCTTGCACCAAGATTTGGTCATATGACTAAGTTCTGGCGATTGAGACTTCATGTGATACTTATAGGAAGGCTGATTAAATGCAATGGACTCTTTTAAATGGATTCCTTTTTGAATCATTTTTTTCCCCCACACAATAGATATGATAGCTGAATTCCAGCAGCCATCATAGACTATCAGGTGACCTTGAAGTTGGAAGTCACTTACAAGTACCTAGCCCTTGTAGGTCCTTGGAGAAGTTGCTATTTATACTCCTACTACAAATCCCTTTGTCTACTTCTAAGTTTGTCTGAGGCTTCAGTGGGTGATTCCTCGTATAATTCAAGTGCTTACATTTCTCTGCTTCTCTACCTGAGAAAGGTCAGAGGAGTTTGCTCTACCCAGGCAGGGCAGTCCATAGTAGAGGGAATTTAAGGCCCCTAGAGACAATGCCCCAACAACTCAGGGCTGCCATCACTGAGGATGACCTCAGTTTTCTCCTCCATCCCTGGGGGCAACTGTAGATCCATTCTACAAATCCCTCCAGAGGGATCACTTGCTCACTGATATACCTTTCACTGACTCTTCTCCCATTCCTGCTTCACTGTCCCCACTCCCTCCCTGTGCTTCCTGGGATCACCTCCCAAAAAAACCATGACTTCTCATGCCCTGCTGTTGAGGTTGGCTTTCGGAGGAACCCAAACTATGACAATATAGAATAAGAACTGGCTTTTGGTTGACCAAATAACTTCCTTCTCGTCAAATCCAGTTACTTTGCTTTGACCTTCACCTTCCTCGTTCTTTTTGTAGTGGCCTGGTTCTTTTGTAGTGGCAGCATTGATGTTTTCTTCTCTGTTGAAACTGGTTTCCCTTGACTCCTACTATGCCCTGTGCATTAACTCCTTATGTGTTCAATTTAGATCACTGCCATATCACTCTGCCTTGTGGTCCACATTTAAGGTCTCTTCATTCTACTGCAACATACACACACCCACAAATTTTGACAGTCCCTGAACCACTAAATCCCATACTTCTCTTCCCACAGCTCCAACATACCTTTCATCTCCCACACTCCTCTACAGTATCCTAGGTGCCAGAGAATTTTTTTTTCTCTTCCTTGAGCATTACCTACTCTTTCCTTCCTATGAACATATGGCCCTGCTATTTCTTGTCACTGACATCTTCCTTTTAACATCTATTTATACCTATCTAAATCCTACCTATTTTGAATGGTCTGCTTCGTCTATTGCTTCCTCCATGATACCTTCATATTCTCCCTCAGGAAGTGATATGTGCTGCTTGGCATCATGCTTGTTACTCTTTGTATCTGTTCACCATTTAAAAAAAATTTTAAACTATTTTTTGGCCCTGAATGAGCCCTTGGTAAATATTTATTGAAAATGATTACAATTATATTTATTTGTAATATGATTCACTTTTTATTTTACCAGTTGCTAGAGGAGATAGCCTTGCCCTCAGAGCTTTTATTATCTGAATTTCAAAATTACATCTGGACAAATCATATTTCATTATATTAAAAAGTAGTTTTGAAACATCAGCACATTAAATCCTTTTTTTTTTTTTTTTTGCTTTTTCGAGGGTTAAACTTACTTTCATTTAGACATACATGGCAAATACCTTCCGTGCGTCTCTTTTTATTTCATCTTCTGTTTCCACTTACAATGGATTAACGCTAATGATCACTCTGCTTCTTTCATAAAATAAAATGCAGCTGACAGATGATAGGAAACACATTTCATGCCCAAACATCAGCAAAACATTTGCGTTTTAAACGTTCAGTTAAATGTTCCACATCTTTAGATATCCAGGATGGTTAGAGGCAGAAAGCCTCTTGGTCAGTTTTTAAATGACTACACTTTTGTTACTTCCCATTTTGTCACAGGTCTGTCTTTGGGAAGTGATGCTAACTTACTTACCAGCTATATTCACATGAATTACAAGCTGAACTTTTAGAAATACATAGAGGGAAAAGGCTGCCTTTTTGAACTGAGAAAAACAGTCATGGTAGAAAGGGGTATCAAAACCAGTTATACTCTGTAACAGCCTATCACCAACCAGTTAATCAGTCATTAATAAAACCAGAAATTCAATATTATTCACAGTTCATAGAATGCCAGAGGTGACAAAAGCTTGGAGATTAATTACCCATTGTGATCTTCTCATTTTGCACATGAGAGTACTGGCATTGAGTCTGTTACTAGCTGTACGGCTTTTGTTCAGTTACTTAACTGTCTATGCCTCAGTTTCCTCTTGTTTAAATGGAGTACTTAATTCATTGATTTGAAATCTGAATTAAATGGATAATATTTGTAGAGTCCTTAGGACAGAGCCTGGCACATAGTTAAGGTCATATATGTTAATTAAATATAAATAAATAACTTGCCAAGGGTTAGTAAGTTAATTGGTTCATGTTATTAGGGATTTAATTGAATTAATATAAAATATGAATAAACATCAATATTGTATAATAATTTAAGTATAAATAATTAATAGAAATTAGCTAACACACAAAGATGTCAGGATAGTTTTACACCCAGATCCATCAAGCAATAGTTAAAAGCTCTGACTTTAGGTTCACACAGGGAAGAATTTTATTTCTCATTCCTATTACTCACTGGGTGATCTTGGGCAAGGGATTTAATTTCTCTAAGACTCAATTTCCTCAAATGTAAAACAGAGACATCATCGTCATCATCGTCGTCATCATCATCATAATAGCTACCTCATAGGGTTGCTTGAAAATTAAATATGAGTATACACTTAGTATATAGACAAGTTCAATAAATGGCAACTGGTGTTATTTACAGCATCTTTTCAAATAACTTCTTCATTACCCTATCATTGAGCCAGAACTTGACATTCTTAGATGTTCGTTGTTTGGGATAGTGAAATAAGATAAAGTCACAGTGCTCAGAACATTTGACCACATAAACCACTGCTTTTTTGGCTTATTGGTTCTGAACTTCCTATTCAAATAGTAAGCAAGGGGTTAAGTAACCAGACATCATTTTCCTTAAAGCTCAGAGAGACGCAGTAGTTTTAGCTCTAACCCTGAACAAAGGATAAGGACACTTGCATGCCTACATTCCCATGTGGAAAAGCAGTGTTAGGATACAAGGCTGGCTGTGGGCTGGACTTTCAATGTTGTATTTATAGCTGAACAAATTTGAATTCATCCCATAACCATTTAAATCTCCTTCAATGACAGAGAGAATCAAAGGGCTACCCATGCATAATACACATTCAGATTGGAGAAATGCCACTTTGGGCCCTCAAAACTTAGCTCTGGCTGATAGGAGTTAGTGAAAAATAAAAATGGCCTTTGTCCCCAGGAAAGACATTTTACACACACTGCATTCAGTAAGCAGAGTGTTTATCAAAGTGTAATGCCCATAATGGTGGCCCATGAAGAAATTTTAAGTAGGACAGTTATACACATCTCAGTTAAGATGGCATTGGCTTCTGGTAAGAGCAAACCTGATTTAACAGTTTCTTAAATAAGTTGGGAATTCATTCTTTCTTACACAATAACCAGAGATCCTTCTCTGTCTAGATTTCTGCTTCGCCGTCATTTAAGTGTGCAGCTTTCAACCTCATAGTTGGTGCCTCATTGACCCAAGATGGCCACTTCATCTCTAACATTGTGCCCATGTTCAAGGCAGGAAAAGGAGGACAAGCAACGGCAAATGCTAGCTACCTCAACCCCTTTAAAGAATTTTCTCAGAATTCCCTTGGATCAACTTCTCCTTAATCTTGTTAGCCAAAACCAAATTCAGGACCAACTTAATTGCAAAGGAGGTTGGAAAATGTAGTTTTCTGTCTGAGTACATTGCTACTCTGAAAAAAAAAAACAGCATGCTTTATTAATATAGAAGCATTCTATTAAAATAGAAGGTTAGAAAGCATATTGGGTTGGCAAATAGCAATTAATAGTTACATGTTTATCTTAATGTGGGTTTTTAAAATCTTATCTTTCATTAATGGTAGTAAGATTACATTTCCTTCATGAACAAATAAAGAAATTAAATTTGAGTTGGTTTCAAGAAAAAAAGTAATTAATTAAAGGTGTTGATAGAATGTGGAAATAACAGATTTTTGGAGATGGTCTGTGGATGACTGGTGTTGAGTAAACAGATCCCATCAGTAAATAACAACCGCTGCGGGATTCTAAGAAATAAAAGAACCGAAAAGACTTTCACATTTGTGCTCTAGTCTTGTTTGTGTCTGAGACAAATAGCAGGAGAGATATCCACAGAAACAATCACTTTTGCCCTAGACTGGGGAGAACCGCAAAATGTTTGAGGGCACTGGGTTTTGCAAACAGGCAAAAACAAAAACCTCAATCAGCTGGATTTCTGAGTCTACAAATCTGTTCATGAGTGCATGCATTATGACTGAAGGCCAGCATCTGGCTACTGTCAATGCTTGCCCAGTAATTTCCACCTTCATTGGGTAGCCGTGATGCTGCTAAATCTCGATAAGAGGTAATGGAGAGGTTCTCCTCATTAGCTCGGCCTGGAGAGGCATCAACCAGTCACCTGAAGTGTCAATAAACAGTGGCCTTTAATGGTGTTGGCTTAGTGATAACGATACTGCACATTTCTGTTTGTCATTATGAGATTTAACACTGGCTGATTCCCCCTGGGTAGGCACTCATTATCAGGTAGGGGAATAGAGCAATTGGTGTCTCCTAGAATCAGTCCTTGGCCTCTTCTAGTCTATCTCTATAGTCATGAATTTGTAAAAGATAGCCAAGAATATGTTTCTCGTACTCACAGACCAAAAATAAAACATTTAATATGTGGTGGTCTTAATAAAATCTAAGAGTTAAGAATAAAATTCAAACTGAGCAAGGTCAGTTTCTGAACACATGGTCTCAAGAGAATGGCAAGCTCTTAATTAAATGTGTGCAATAAAGATATTAAGTCAAAAGTTCAACTAGAGTGTGCAGAAGGAAAGAAAATAACAAGATGATCAGCTGACCACATGTTGAATAGGAATCAAATATATATTGCTTAATGGGAACATTATTCTGAATTGTTACTGGAAGAAAACATCTCCATCTCTGATGGGGTTCTAGATCCCACTTAGTCACTACTTTAAAAAAACAAAACAAAAAAAAACTGTATTGAGGTATAATTTATATACCATAAAAGTCACCCATTTCAAGTACATAGTTCAATGATTATTAATAAATTTATACAGATCCACAACCATCACCCAATCCAACTTTTAGAAAGTTTCCGTCATTCAAACAATCTCCTTTTGTATCCGTTTGCTGTCAGTCCTCACTCTAAACCTCAGCCCCAGGCAACCACTGATCTATTTCCTCTTTTATAGATTTGTGTTTTCTAGAAAGTTCTTACAACAGAAATCATACAATTTGCAGTTTTTATGTCTGACTTCTTTCACTTAGCATAGTGATTTGAGGTTTATCCATGTTGCAATATGTATCAATGATTAGTTTGTTCTTTTTTTTGCTGAGTATATCATATTTTGTTTTCCATTCACCAGTTGGTGAACATTTGGATTGTTTTCACTTTTGAATAACGTTGTTATGAATATTCACTTACAAGTCTTTGTGTGAACATGTTTTTATCTTTATCAGATATATGCCTAGAAGTGGAATTACTGGATTATAAGGTAAGTATGATTTTAGCTTTTTAAGAAACTTCCAAACTGTTTTCCAAAATGGCTACATTATTTTACATTTCCACCAAAAATATTTGAGAGTTCCAGTTTCTCCACACCTTCACCATTTGTTATTGTCAGTCTTTTGGATTATAGTCATTCCAGTGTGTGAAGTGGTATTTCCTTAAAGCCTAAGAATGTTCAACATCTTTGCACATGCTGGTTATTCATTTATATCTTCTTTGGTGAAATGCCTATTCAAATGTTTTGCTCATTTTAAAATTTGCGTTGTTCATCTTCTTACTGAGTTGTAAAATTCTTTATGTTTTCCAGATACAAGTCCTTGAGCAGATATATGATATGCAAATATTTTGACTTGTATTTTCATTATCTTAACGGTGTCTTTTGAGGAATAAAATTTTTCACTTTGATACCTTCTTAATGATGATTACAGATTCTCTGGGAAAGATTCTAACTGACTCATCTTGGGTCAGGTGTCTGTCTTTCCATGGACCAATGAACTGTGGCCATATATTCACAAGAAAATGCTTGTGGTAATTTTGTCAATGGAAGGTTGCTGACGGGCATAGATAGGAAAAGGGATAAAGGCAAGTTCAAAAAGAAGTACTGGAAAGGTTCTCAGAGTTGTTAGATAGATGTGGAAGGAAGCAGAAATCCACTGAAAAGTTAGGTCAATAGAATAAGAATGTGATATCCTGAAAGCTGAGATTGGGGGATATGAGACTAGAAGTTATGTTTAATATCAATAGAGGAGAAGGAGGCACTAAGTGGAGGATAGTAATCCCAGTATGAAATGATAGGGCCTGGTATGGTTAATGTCAGTGGGAATGGAGAGGAAGAGAAACTGATCAGGAAGTCTAACAGGCCTTGGTGACTGACTCTGTAGGATGTGAATATGAGTGAGAATCTAAACTGAATGATGTAGAGAAAGATGTTATTTGTATTTAATAATTAGATAAAAGAAGTAGATAATTAATCTAGAATATAAAGGGCATTGTAAAATGACCCGCCTTTTTAATGTGTGAAAACTCCAAGCAAGAAAGATGGCCCCATTTTAAACATAAATAATAATTACAATTTCTTCTATTTATTTGAACTTCGTAGTTGCCTGGAAAGAATTGTACATATATTGTCTCACTTAATCTCAAAAATGAAGAGAATGAGACTCAGAGAGGTGAATTTACTTGCCCAAATTTAGAAAGCCAGTAAATGGAAGATAAAAGACTTAAAACAGACTAATCTAACTTTACGTAGCTCCATTCTTCCTTGTAAACACACCATCCTCACCGAAAACAAAATTGTGGCCTTCTCAGCATATTAATCCTAGAAGTAGGTCCCCTGTGGGGGTGGGGGGAACTGCATCTGGTTAATAGGGGATGCTCTCTCTGTCAATGCTACTAAGTTCAGACTAGTACTTAGTGGCTTGCCGCCCTGAGGAGTTCAGGAAGGACAACCACAAGGCCATGATAAATGTGCTTATTTTTTTAAATTATCAATTTACCAAAAGGCAACAGCCATCTAAGGACATGAGGATATGGCTAAGGGTATGGTCATGTGGAAAGGAAGGGGTAGAGAGATGGCCACAAAAACGCCAGCTCTTTCGCCAATGGCTAATAAATCTGTCTGCGTGGTGACTCTACTGGCCTGGAGATCAGAGGTCTCTGGCCCAGGACACTGTCTCCAGGGTCCAGTCCAGACACCCTGAGTTCTCTTTAAGGCCAGCCTTGGAGGAGCCACCAGAGCTTGGCCTGGCCCCAGGGAATGTCAGAGGACATGAGTGGGGAAATGCAGCAGCAGAAACAGTGCAGCCCTTGCCCAGTGAGTGACAAGAATCTAATAGCAGGTTATGCTTCTTGTCATTTGACTTGAGTGGATGTTCAGTTCTGAAAGCCCTCCAGGCCTGTAAAAGAAGCAAAGCAGACGGGCCAGAACTGGGAGTTCAATGTGAGATACTCTTTGTGAGAGCATTAGGAAAGTTAGCTTCCGCTGAAGATTACCCCATTGGTGATAGTTCTGTGGCAGGAAAGGACAGAAAGAGCCCTGTCCATTCAGCTAGATAGAAGAACCAAATATAAGTGCCTCTAAACTCCTGGTGCTGGGGTATCTCTACTTCAGTGGGTACCATACTCACCCACATCCCTGAGACCCCTAATGCTGGTTTCACCAGTTCTCCCTAGACCAAACCCCAAAGACATTACTTTTTTTTTTTTTTTTTTTCTTTGCGGTACACGGGCCTCTCACTGTTGTGGCCTCTCCCATTGCGGAGCACAGGCTCCGGACGTGCAGGCTCAGCGGCCATGGCTCACAGGCCCAGCCGCTACGCGGCATGTGGGATCTTCCCAGAACGGGCACGAACCCGTGTCCCCTGCATCGGCAGGCGGACTCCCAACCACTGCACCACCAGGGAAGCCCAAGACATTACTTTTTATCAATTTATTTTTAATGGATCCATAATACACATATAGTAGAGGACACAAATCTTAAGTGTATGAATTGATACATTTTTATGTGTCCATATAACCTAGTAACCCCGATCAGGTATAGAATATTCTCATCAACCTACAGGGATTCCTCACATACGTTCCTTGTCGATACCCTTCCCCTACCAGAGAAGACTGCTGCTTCTATCATCATAAATAACTTTTGTTTATTCTTGAACTTCATATAAATGAAATAATGTTATTTTTTTTTTAATTTGACTTACTTCACTCAGTGTAATATCTGAGATTCATCTGTGCTATGGAATATATAGGTAGTTTGTTCATTCTTACTGTTAAATACCAGTCCATTTTATAGGTATATCATAATTTATTTATTCATTCCCCTGTTGAAGGACATTTGAGTCATTTCCAGGTTTTAGCTATTTGACTATGACTGCTATGAACATTTTTTTTTTTTTTTTTTTTTTTTTTTTGCGTTATGTGGGCCTCTCACTGTCGTGGCCTCTCTCGTTGCGGAGCACAGGCTCCGGACATGCTGGCTCAGCGGCCATGGCTTATGGGCCTAGCCGCTCCGCGGCATGTGGGATCCTCCCGGACCAGGGCACGAACCCGTGTCCCCTGCATCGGCAGGTGGACTCTCAACCACTGCGCCACCAGGGAAGCCCTATGAACATTTTTGTACATATCTTTTGGAGGACATATACTCTCATTTCTCTTGGATGTATACCAAGGTTTGGAATTTCTGGGGCATAATGTAGAAGTAGGTTTAACTTTAATAGCTATTACCAAACAGCTTTTCAAAGTGGTCAAACCAATGCATACTCCATTAGAAAAGTATGAGTTAGAATAGCTTCTAACATCCTCATCATACCTGAAATATATGTATATATATTTTAAAATTTTAGACATTCTTCAAGACATTCTTCAAACCTAGAAGAGACCCCAAGCTACTGCCCTCTTCCTTCCTTCTTGGCAAATACCTTTTATTTCCCTGTGGTTTTCTTTTTCATTCTGGATAGCAACTGATTACTTTCATCCCAGTATAATTTATTTATCTTTGTAATCACAGTGTGACATAAAATAGAAAAAGTTATTATTTTGTTAATGCAATATTTGATAAATGAAGAAATGGATCACTAATTGAATGAACCTTGACATGACAGAAAACAAAATAAAACAAAACATAAGATTGCCAATATGCTACTGAGTTATACCAAAGGAGCACCAGAATTTTCTCCTGAAACATATCCTTGTCTTTTCTGTTTGACAAAAATCTATCAGATCAATCCTTGAAGAGTAATATCATTGTCTACTACATCAGAAATATGGGTAAGAGTTACAGTTTAAATGCTACTGTATGTTTCATCAACTATGGTGAAGCTTTACATAAGTTATCATATTTAATTCTCGCAGCGACACTGTGAGTTTGGAATTATTTTCCTCAATTTACACAGGAGGTTTAGAGAATTTAAGGGACCTACCAAAGGTCACTTAATGAAATAGAGCTGAAATAGAGCTGAAATCTGAAGCTAGGTTTCACTAACTGCAGGACAAGCAACTTCAACTTTTTTACAATGTAAATGTAATCATTCAATTAAAAAAAAAAGCAGGAGTAAAAGAAAAAGAACTTTACTGTCATGTTGCTCATGGAGGTGCAATCATTATGCATCAAGTAGACGTGTGATCAGACACTTTGGATAACTATATATTCAATCAACTTCAGGAAGCTTTAGATCCTTTTAGGGCAGTGGTAGCTATTACCATTGGATTGCTTTGCATTGTAAATGGGGAATGTATCACTTCAACTCTGTTAAAAAGGCTATCATAACACTGGGTAATGATTATATATCATTAAAATGTACACAGTTATTTGTTCAGTGTAACAAATCACCCCAAAACTTAGTGCTCAGTTGGGTGTCTTGTTTCTACTCTGAGTCCATTGGCTGGACTCACCCACGTGTTTGCAGTTAGTTGGAAGCTCTAGCAGACCTGGGTGATCTAAGATGGCCTCCCTCACAAGTCTGGCACATCTGCTAGAATGGCTGGACTTTTTGGAGCCTGTTTGGGTTTCTTTCTTCCCTGCTGATTTTTTATCCTTCAAGGCCTCCCTATCCATGTGGCCTATCATGCTTAAGGCATCCATCCCAGATTTCCTCACGAGGCATCTCAAAGCAAAAAGAGTATAAAAATAGAAACTGTAGGACTGACTAAGGCATATGCCTGTAAATTGCCAGGATCACTTCCACACCTTCCCAATGTAATGTTCACATTTTCATGTGCAACACACTTAAAACAGTTGTGGGACCCCAAATTTTTGTTTAAGGCAAAGGACAATAAGCATATAGTTTGCAACCCAAGTGGTAATAGGTCTTCCAGCAAAGAAAGGGTCCCACTTCATATGCTGTGTCCAACCATGAAAATGGGTTTATGGAGCATAATGATTGCATCTCCACCTGTTCTATAATGATCCCATCTCCATATGCACCATATGCAAGGGAACTATTGCATCTCTTCCTGCAATGTAATTATAACAGGTTTATCAGCAATGCAATGATACCAATTTCTACCTGAAATGCAATTGATATCATCATTATGGGCAATATAACCAGCATATCTCTACCATAAATGTAATTAACACATTGTCTTTTGCACACTAAAGATTGCCTTTCTCAGAGAAATGTAATAACACTTCTATCTGCAGTACAATGATCCCATCTATTTGTGTTATTTAATTATCGCTTTTCCACTTGCCAAGCCATAATGATATGTATTCCTGTAGGGCAGTGATTGTATCTCTGACCTCTGGGTAATGATCACATATGCAATGAGAGATAACAAAACTGTCTGCAGGGCAATGATCAGATTCTTCTGCACAAGGTAATGGTAACATATCCACTTTAACCTAAAGATAACAGGTCTCTCAATGTTCTGATGCCAACTGCCCCTGCAGAGAATGGGCAACAGATATTGATGCAAGCTGGGTTCAAATTTACCTGATGTACAATGGTGGCTCTCTTAGGAAGCAGAAATCCTACTGAGAGGTAGTCTAAAGACAAGAGCAATAGTACCAGAGACAAAGAGATGTCAGTTTAAATAGATGCCACATCAGAGTCTTTGTGGTTTGGGGTAGCTGATTTGGCCTCTCTGAACTTAAATTGAAAAACTGAGGATGACAACGGCTTTTTTGGCAAAAAGATTGGCATGAACATTACATTTCTAAACATAGAGCCTGGCTCTTTAAAAACGTTCATTAATTTTCTTCTCTCTCCAGTTGATCTCTGAGCCACATCCTTGACCAGGATTCCAGGATCTGAAACTCATTATGACATCTCCCTGCTCAAACCTCAACTAACATTTGCACATTCTTATTCTTAAGCTCTTCCTCTTACCCTCTCTTCTGATATTTTTTTTCCTTTCCTTTTCTGCCTGTAAATATGCCTGTGCCTCCTACACCTTAGAATGTTGCTTTCTAACTGAAATTCAATATTTCCCACTAGCAATACATTTTCTTAGTTTCCCAAACTGTTCAGTCTTTCTTCTTGTTTGGTGAAATACCATCATCTATTTACATATTCAATGTAGAAACCTGGACATCAGCTCACATCTCATCACGATTTACTCTGTATTTCTAATTCGGCACCATGTGCTGTTGATTCTACTCCCTTAACCAACATTCACTACCATGCTGGCCTTCAGTCTTTCCCCATTGCTATTGTCTTAGTCCAGACCTTTATTATTGTTCCCATAAATGGAACTTGTCTTGGGCTGTGGAAAGGTTTTCTAAGGAAAAAGAGATGAATGAATTTGAGTACATGAAAGCACTAAAATGTCATTAGATTATAAACAACAAAAAGCAATGGAAAATTTTTTAAATGGACAAAGAGTATTTGCTAGGCACTTTTCAGATAAAGTATTAACATTCTTGGTGAGCAAAGAGTTTTGCCAGTTAACTACAAAATTATGAATGCTTCAATAGAAAAACAGAAAAATACACCAACAGGCAATTAATGAAAGAAGAAATTCCAATAACTAATAAACGGAAAACAGTTTTAATACCTCTAATAATTAAAATCAGTTCATATTTAAACTATATTAGCAGTTTTCACCCATAATAAAATTTTCAAAGATGCAAAAACACAAAATTTTTCAAAAATTTTACAAGTAACTTAAATAAGTTCCCTGAACCCCAGAAAGACAGATACATACATAGACAGCTAGATACAGTTATAGAACTAGACATAAAGACAACTAAATAAGACTCTACAGGTAGGAAGGAAAAGTTTCAGAAATCTTAAATAAAAGTAACCTACTAAAAATGATCTCTTGCAGTATACAGAAAAAATTTTCAAGAAACTATCTTACTCAAATATGCAGAAAGTTATGACCCTAAAATGTTGGGAAAAGAAGTAATTAAGGAGATATCAGGCTTACAGAAATTGATGTATGAGGACATTTTTAAAGATAAACTAATAAACTAAGAAAATATAATAGAAAAAAATTAAATATTAGTAAAATCTACATTGACCACAGAAAAGAATGTCATTGTTGCTGTACAGATGTTGAACCAGTGGTGTGAAGGATATTTTGAGAAACCATTTAAAATGAAAAAAATAAAGGAACAATGAGACAAAAATGCCAAGACAGAAAATTAGAGAACGAACAAAGAATGGAGAACCAAAATAGAAATAATAGTTCCTTTTTAGGAAGGAGTCTGGAAAGATCAGGGAAATGAAAAAAGAGACAATAATCATATTTGCAATAAAAAAATTCTATAACATGGGGGAGAAACTGCATTTGAAATTTGAAAAGGTTTACTGAGAACCAGGTAAAAAACTAGAATGAAAGGCACAGGTACATTTCTAGCCCCCCTTTCTTTAACCGTAAGGATTTTTAAATGCTACAATCATTTGGGTAAAAATAATTAATACTTAGAAGCAAATTGTAAACAATATAAATACGTTAATACCTAGGAAGGAACAAAAATCTACCAAATCTGAGAGTTTACATATAACACATGAAATGCTAGAAGAAAAAGTAGCCATCCCTACAGAGTTTTGATGGAATAGGCTGTGTACTTGTGTGTGTGTGTGTGCGTGTTATTTTGTTTTATAAGTATGCAGCCAAGTTGTTACACTCAAGGAAAAACATATACTTTTGTGAAATAAAAAATTATAGAAACTTATTTATGGTTGCCTCTTGGGCAGGGAGCAGAGGTGCTGGGGGAGGGGAAAATAAATAAATCCTGAAAATGTGCTTCTCTTCATTGACACAAGAAACAAAATATCACATCACACAAAGGTGAACTAAAAACAGAACAAAACAAAAAAACCCTCCAATCAAGTACCAAAAACAGTTTTTAAAAATCCGGTCCTACCTGCTTTTTGTCTGGTTAAAATAACAAATACAAATTCCAACGTTTTGGAAGGAAAATACATAATGTAAAATTAATTTTGTAATAACACAAATCTGGTAGTAAACCTTAAATTTTCAAAACCTAGCAGTGTGTTTGAGTGCATGTACAAGGAAAAATGAAAGTGAGCTACATATCTTGTCTCAGCAGTGCACCAATAGATACTATTTCTTCTAACATGACAATTAAGGTGAGAGAAGCTAAACAATTATATTGAAATATCTAAGATACTTTTAAAAGTAGTATTAAAAGCAGGACATGTGCTGGAAAAGTGTGTGGTTTTTAAAGAAAAAAAAACAGAAAAAATAAGCAAGGGGCGATATGTATATGAGTGTGTGTGTCTGTGTTATAACAATTAAAGCATGCAACAGGCAAAACTTGGGCAAAATTTACTGCTATCACCATGATAATTCACCAGAAGATTAAAACAACAACAATCATAAAATATTAGAAAAGAGGAGAAAAAAATCATCATCATTGGAGAGAAACAATATTGCCTACACAGAAGGTCCCACTACATTGTGATGTTTGTCACCTCCAGGTCTTTATTTCTTTTACTGCTTCTGATGAGAAAGCCCATCCTTTGTGAACTGATGGTCTTTTAAACATGCATCTTGCCTTAAAAGGCTTTGTTTCACCATGCCTCCCACCCGCAAGTACATGCATTCCTTCCAGAGGTCTTTGCAAGCTGCTGGAGGACCGCTTGTGTCACTCAGTGACTTTCATGTTTGCTTCTCTTTAACTATAAACCCCTTGAAGGATGGAAGTTACTCAACACATCTTTGTAATCCCAACCCCTCTGTGATGTCTGGTGCCTTTTAAGCCCTTTGTAATTTGGGGATAAATGAGTAAATGAATGAATAAATAAATGAGTAAATGAATGAATTCATGAATAAATGAGTAAATGAATGAATTCATGAATGACTCCAGTGTTTCTGATACCCATTAGGCTCCTTATCATTTTGAAAATTTTATTGAGCAAATTCTTTAAGCACACACTCCACTCAGACTAAGCCCCTGTTCCAAACACTTAGCCTTCTTATAGTAGTTTGGTGATTTTTCTACCCACTAAAATGCCCTCTCAAAGTCACAGAGAATATCAGATACATGATCCAAATCTTTGCGAAGTTATTTGGTGGCAAGAATTGAGGCAGGAGGAAAAACAGTATGTTCCAAAGTGTGCAAGCGTGTTGTCAGACGTGTGCATGTGCACATGCATGTATGTCTGTTCCTTTTGAAGGGAGAGGGAAGAAAGAAGAGGAAGAGGTAGAAAGGATATTACAGGCAGAAAAGAGAGCATTTGCAAATATGGGGAGGCAGAGAAGCTCAAGTATGTAATGTGAAAGATGCTATGCAGAGAGGACTAGCAGACACCTTGTACGGAGACTGGGGTCCTATTGTAAGAAAAACATTCTATGGGAGAAAGAAGAAGTACCCTCAGTTACCCCCTCTGAGACTGGAGTGAGAATTTATCAAGGCCATGGCTATGTAAGTAGGTAGCAGAATATCCAGCCCTCAGTATATATTCAATAACTACGCAATTTAAAATGTTCATCTAGCCACCAAATCTTGTTTTCTAAATATAACTCTCCAATAAAAGGAACCAGAGCTCCTTGGAGAAATGGTTGATTCTACGAGTGGGGAAGGAAACTACAAGATGAGTCTGGAACATCTTGCAGGGCCATAAGGTAAGAAAGTACTCAAAGAACCAAAGGATGGAATTGTATCAAAGAGACACAGGGGCCAACCTGAAAGAGCTCCTGATAGCCATGCTGGAACAATTTGAGAAATAAAATAAATAATGATAATATTGGATTATAACCCCCCAATAAAGCAAAATACCCATGAATTCATACTGATATAAATAAATGATTAAATAAATAATAAAATGGAGTAGAAGGAACAAATCTTCCTTACAAAAGAATTCTAATTAATAAATGCAGAAGAAAGAGAAAAATAAAAATCACCATTGGAACACCACAGTAATGACTGCTGCAGGCAGGGTCCACTGGCAAGTGCTAAAATCAGCATGACTAACTTTAATGAAGAACAGGATATGTGCATTGCCTCAGAGTATCTTCCCCCAAATTTGCTAATTACTGTGGTCGTTTTAACATATGATCACAAATTCTTGGATACCCTTCCTTGCAAGAGGTGGAGTTAATTCCTCTTCCCTCAAGTGTGGCTGGACCTAATGACTTGCTTCTGAGGAATAGAGTTCATAAAAAGGAAAAATAACAACTCTACAGTGGAGAAACTAGGAGCTGTCACATTAACTAAGTCACCAATATTAACATCATCAGTAATAAGACACATTGGTATCATGTGTCCCTTATGGGATGTAATGAGACCTATATCATCTCTGTGATTTTCTTCCCCCAAATTAATACCTCAGTCTATTCATGAGAAAACGCCAGACCAACCCAAACTGAGGGGCATTCTACAAAATACAAGACCAGTACTCTTTAAATGTCTAAGGTCATGAAAGACCAGGAAAGACAGAAACTCACAGATTGGAGATGTCTAAGGAAGCATGAGGACTAAATGCAACATGGTGTCTTGGATTAGATTCAGGAACAGAAAAAGGAAGGAGGGAAAATCCAAAGAAACCTTGTAGCTTAGTTAACAGTATGTATGAATGTTAATTTCTTAGCTTGGATAACTGTACCATGGTCACATAAGATATTAATATTAGAGCAAGCTAGGTGAAGGTTGTAAGGGAACACTGTACTATCTTTACAACTCTTTTGTAAATCTAAAATTATGGTCAAAATGTTTGAAATGTGTGTGAGTGTGTGTTTGTGTGTACTCACACATGCTTGTGCATCCCAGATCTTCTCCTACCATCCCACCCAAAGCCAGGGAGGAGGCCACCTTTGAATAAACAGACTTCTTAATAACCAAAGCACTCTTCCTGGAGTGTCAAGAAGGACCAGGAAAAGAGTAAGTTTTGTGAGCTGTTTCTTTATAACTTTTCTCATTGCGCTCTTTATTATATGTATGTATATGCATATATTTCCCTTGTCTTTTATTTTATGTAGGCACTTTCTAGAGTTCAACCGTCACTCAGGGCGTCAAACTAATTTTCTCCTCAGCAATGATGGCAGAGCTGCATGCATAATGAACCCCGTTATTGTTCTTGCTATTAAGTAGGCTGTTGAGGCTGTGGACAGATGGGAGGGAGGCCACAATCCAAAGGCAAGGGTTCTGCTAAAGCTGTCTGCCCTCCCTTTACCAACTGAGGCCGCTGGAACAAGAAAAAAAGCACGTGTAGAAAAAGACGCA
Organism: Grampus griseus; assembly: GCF_964374135.1. Lineage (NCBI taxonomy): Eukaryota > Metazoa > Chordata > Mammalia > Artiodactyla > Delphinidae > Grampus > Grampus griseus. Next base: position 69,198,536 of record NC_139008.1, on the reverse strand, counting down.
AATGATCTTGCTCTTTGATGTGGGAAAATGTCAGAAGTTTGGACTGGCTTTGAGGCACTGACTTTTGTGATTTATTTAATGCAAAATAAAGTCATTCTTTATTGACCACTTGAAAGATATGCATTTATTGAGAACTGATACCATGTCAGGTACTGTCCTGGGTATTTTATGAATGTTATCTCATTCAATCCTCATGACAATTCTATGAGAGGATGTAGTCCTCCTCTGTTTATAGATGGGAAACTGAGGCTGGGAGATGCTATGACCTGCCTATCATTTTCCACATGTTTAGCAAGTGGTAGAGCCTGGATCCAAATCCACGTATAGCCCGTGTCGAATCCTGTGCTCTCTTGGTGACAGTACCTGGCTTCCTGGCACAGTCCAGACATCCCAGGACACACTTGCACACCTTCATACGTACCAGAAACAGGAAGCTGGTTTCCTATGTGGTCAAAAGCAGCAGGGTTCCCAAATTTCAATATGCATGTGAATAACCTGAGACCTGATTAAAATGAAGATTTCAAAACAGTAGGTCTAGAATGGGTCCTGAGAGTCTTCATTTTTAACAGCTACGAGGTGATGTTGATGCTACTGATCCTTGGATGACACTTTGAGTAGCAGGAATAAGGATGAGACTGGAATCCCATTTTTATGGAGTCACATCTCAGACTTAAAATACAAATGTGGAAATCTTTTGCATTTCTAACTCGGCCTTTGTCAGATATATGTCTCCCAGACATTTCCTTTCAGTCTGCAGCTTTATGTTTTCACTGTCATATAATGGTACTTTTTGAAAAGAAGTCTTTTACTTTGATGAAGTACAGTTTCTCATTTTATTGTCTCTTATGGTTAGTGTATATCATTTCCTAAGAAATTTTTGCCGAATTTAAATGCTTAAAGATTTTCTTTATATTTTCTTCTAGATCTTTTGTTGTTTTAGGTTTTACATATATCTACAATCCATTTTAAATGAATTTCTATGTAGACAGTGAAGGAAGATTTGAATTTTTTTCCATATGGATTTTATTTCAGTGCTATTGCTTGAATGACTATCATTTTCCCATTGAATCACCTTCGTATCTTTGCCAAAAATCAATTGACCGCATATGAGTGGGTATGTTTCTGGGATCTCTATTCTATTGATCTATGCATCTATACTTACACCAATAACCACACTATATTGTAACTTTATAGTAAATCTTGAAATCAAGTAGTGTAGGAAGTAGCCCTCTAACTTTTTTGTTCTTTTACAAAATTGCTTTGGCTAGTCTTTGAATTTGTATATAAATTTTAAAATAAACTTTTAAATTTTTATTAAAAAAGCATGTCTATTGCTTCTAATAGTCTTATGTATCCAAAAAATATGGTACATGAAGAGGCTCTACTTGTTGAAGGCCAACCTGTAAGCCAAGACTGTTTGTTTTACTTATCACTCCATTTTTAGTACTTGAACAATAAACATTTGTTAACTGAATTAGTAAATGTATGACTGGTCAATGAAAGAATAAATGAATAAAGATTTCTTACTTTAGTAACAGCAAATAAAATGTTATCTGAAAAGTAAATAAGAATCAATAAATCAATAAAAAAGGACTTGTACTCAAAGTACTTAAAAATCAAGAAATGAAAAAGTATATAAGCTTGAAAAGAAAAAAAAATGTGATTATGGCTGAAATCACAAGGAGTCTCAGCTATTCAGCCTTTGAGATTCTGTTTGCTTTAAAATATAACCTATACAGAATACAATTGTTTCACTTATTTGTAATTGAAAATATCAGTGCTTGCAGATGTTGGCAAGAGGCTTCTGTTATATGTATTTTGCATCTAAGATTATAGTAGGTGATAAGTACATGTATTTTCCTTTCCTCCCTTCCAAATAATCTCGAATTTATTGCTACCAGGAAGTACACATCTGGTTTTCTATCATCGCTATGAACATGGTAGACCTTTAGTGAATACACATTTACAACATTCCTGACACTCCCTTACCTTCACAGAGACACTGCATATGACATTCATTTCTCAAGTTTGTACCCCATTTCTCCCTGCTCTTTTATACTCCTAGGTGAAAGGGACTATCATTGCCCAGACTTTCCCCTTTTTCATCACTAACGTCTAGTAGGTACTCAAATGATCTGAAAATTATGGATCCCACCCAGAGCCACTTTTGTCATCTCCACACATGAAAGAATCAAAGAAATTCCTCTCTTTGGGTTCTGACCTTGAAAACACAACCCACAGTTTTTGTCATCTCCCAAAGCCTTTCCTTCTGTGAACAGCACATCAGAGTCCCCCAGACAGCTGTTAGAGCTCAGAATCAATTTACTTTGGGGTGAGGACTTGAGGGACACAGATGGGTAAATTACAGGTGTTCAGCTTAGTGGCAGACCCTACTTGGCACAGTTTAATATGGGCTCCAACCTGCTTCAGCTGCAGGGCAGCAAAGCTGTCACTCTTTGCCCTGGAGAGGCTGGCGGGTTTTGGCCGGGTGCCATATGCAATCCTAGTTGCAAGGTCAAGTGCATGTTTTTGGTTTTTGGAAGCTGTTACAACTTGAGCTAGTCACTGACTATACCTTTAGCCTGGGTCAGGTTTCTCTCTTTAGATTTTAACTGAGACTCTAAAGTGACTGCTAGTCCCATTCAGTTTTTCTCTCCGAGAGCCTATTGATGCCGTTCCTACCTCATGTTTATGTTACCAATGCTCACTGGTCTTGTTGCTTTTTCTTCTTCTACTTATTTACCACTTCTTATCTTTACATTTGCGTAATGCCCTTCAGTTCCTCCCTACCATCATTTCTTAAGTTTTCAGGCATTCCCTTGGTGCATAATCACAAACTGATAAAAGCTCAGAAGATAAGGAACTCAATTCTATGGAAACTTATGACAAGATAAGTTAATCTAGGGATGGAGGGAGACAGGCTTCAGGTTCCAATGGGTTGAGCAGTTCTCCAAATCAAAATCTACAAAGAAGTGGACAGTGGCAATGGTAAAATAAGATGCCCCAACGTCTTAGCCATTCTAGACCTGAGGGGGTCTCCTGAGCATGCAGAGTTTGGGTTCCAGGCAAAGTATTCTAAAAATCAGAACTGCCTTGGGAATGAAGAAATCATTCCTAAGGCCATCAGGATCTGGGCCCTGGGATATAATTCATTACACTAGATTCGAGTGCATTTATGGTTTGAAATCATGCCAGATGTGCCCTGTCCAGACCATAGCATGACCTCTGCAAATTCATATCTATCATTGAAAAGGCCATGCTTTCCGTAACTCCTTCTGATATGCTGCCAAAAACTCAAACAGCTATTCTGATTACACTTTAATTGGTACTTTATATTCAACAAATAAGAAAACTCAACATAAACAAAAGTTGTTCTTTCCTGAACCCTGTGAAAGTATCTGGACCGTGTGTTAACTATATAATATTTATGGAGTTCAGCACGTGGGTGAAGTCAGTCAAGGCCCATTTCTCCTCCTTAAGGCCTTATATACTAAGGAATGCTTTATATATGATGATTTTTTAAAATAGCTTTGAAATCCTGATCCCTACAAAGTTCTTGCAATGGTAAAGAGTAGAAGGAATAATAGTCAATTCAGCTGATGTTTTTTCATTCCTTGAGAAATCAATACTAATGTAGTTGGCATTTATGTAATCAACCTTCTTCCAAGAATCTCAAGACTTATATAAACTCTGCTGGTTGGTTACTTAAAAGTAATCGCTTGCCTTGAAACCATAAATCAGGTCACATATGGAATTGGTTGTAAGAGTTAAATACTAAGACTTAAAATTTTTACCAGTAGTTTATGACAATCTATTATCATAGGTGCTCACAGGTAGGTGAGGACCACTGGGGAACTGGGATGAAGAGAGGAATCTAAGATGTGTGTATTCAACCAGTTTACTGAACCTCTCCTCTGTGCTAGATTCTGTGCTGTGCATAAAGGACATGGCGATAAAGTTAAGCGAGCTCTGCTGTCTAGAAATTCACAGTCTCTAGTGAATAATTATAAACAATCGACACATAGTGATGATGTAGAAAACATACCCTGTTCTATAAGCCCTTTAAGTGCATTAACTCACTCAGTCTTCACAGTTACGCTATTAAATAGGGTCTAATATTACATTTAATAGACACCCTCCACCCAGATGTGAAAATGCTTTTATTCAGCCTTAGTTGCTTCAAATAAATTTTAAAGATATAAATATTTTTCAGACAGACTGCAGGCCCCCATTGTGCACTTTCTTGATCTCATTTTCTACTCTCCCTCCCAGAAGGCAATTGCTCTTCTACAGGTGATGTGTATCTTTCCTATACATTTTAAAAATAAATATGCTGTGTATATCTTCTACATATATATTAACAGTATACTGTATTATTTTGTATGTTTTAAAAATTTGTTCTAATGGTATACTTCTCTTGCACCTTGGTTTATTCATTTGATGTTGTGTTTTTGGAATTCACGAATGTTAAGTCATACAGGAAAAGCACATTACTTGTAACAGTTATATAGTATTTTGTTGTATGAATACACACAACTTATCAATCCATTCCATTATTACTGGGCATTTACATTGTTTTCATTATTCTTTATTACATTAATTCTTCAATGAATATATCCTTCTGTGGATTTTCTATGATACATACCTACAAGTAAACTTGCTGATTCATAGGAGAGGTGCATCTTCAACTTTACTAGATATTACCAGATAGCTCCCCAAAAGAGTTGTACCAATTACACTCCTACTGACAATGCAAAAATATATAGGTCCCCTGTAACTTCAGTGGCACTTGCTGGTGTTAGAAATTTAATTTGTGTGAGTTTGATAGATGTGAAAAATATCATTAATTTAGAATATTGACTGATGGATATATATATATATATATATATATATATATAGTTAGACAACATTACTTTTTATTCTCTGAAATAATTTTAGAAAATAAGAATTTTTGTTCCTTGATTATTTTTTTGTTTCCCTCTTTTAAAATTTTTTGAATTTTACTTATCTTTTTATACAGCAGAGTTTTATTAGTTATCTATTTTATACATATTAGTGTATATATGTCAATCCCAATCTCCTAATTCAGCCCACCCACCACCTTCCCCCCTTGGTGTGCATACGTTTGTTCTCTACATCTGTGTCTCTATTTCTGCCCTGCAAACCAGTTCAACTGTATCATTTTTCTAGATTCCACATATATGCGTTAATATACGATTATTTGTTTTTCTCTTTCTGACTTACTTCACTCTGTATGACAGTCTTTAGGTCCATCCACATCTCTAAAAATGACCCAATTTTGTTCCTTTTTATGGCTGAGTGATATTCCACTGTATATATGTACCACACTTTCTTTATCCATTACTCTGTCGATGGGCATTTTGGTTGCTTCCATGACCTGGCTATTGTAAATAGTGCTACAATGAACATTGGGGTGCACGTGTCTTTTTGAATTATGGTTTTCTCTGGATATGTGCCCAGTAGTGGGATTGCTGGGTCATATGGTAATTCTATTTCTAGTTTTTTTAAGGAACCTCTATACTGTTCTCCATAGTGGCTGTATATATTTACATTCCCACCAACAGTGCAAGAGGGTTCCCTTTTCTCCCTCTCCGGCATTTTTTGTTTGTAGATTTTCTGATGATGCCCATTCTAACCAGTGTGAGGTGATACCCAATTGTAGTTTTGATTTGCATTTCTCTACTAATTAGTGATGTTGAGCAGCTTTTCATGTGCTTCTTGGTCATCTGTAGGTCTTCTTTGGAGAAATGTCTATTTAGATCTTCCACCCATTTTTGGATTGGGTTATTTGTTTTTTAACATTGAGCTGCATGAGATGTTTATACATTTTGGAAATTAATCCTTTGTTTGTTGATTCATCTGCAAATATTTTCTCCCATTCTGAGGGGGTTGTCTTTTTGTCTTGCTTATGGTTTCCTTTGTTGCGCAAAAACTTTTAAGTTTCATTAGGTCCCATTTGTTTATTTGTGTTTTTATTTGCATTACTCTAGGAGGTGGATCAAAAAAGATCTTGCTGTGATTTATGTCAAAGAGGGTTCTTCCTATGTTTTCCTCTAAGGTTTTATAGTGTCCAGTCTTACATATAGGCCTTTAATCCATTTTGAGGTTTTTATTGTGTATGGTATTAGGAAGTGTTCTAATATCATTCTTTCACATGTAGCTGTCCAGTTTTCCCAGCACCACTTATTGAAGAGACTGTCTTTTCTTCATTGTATATCCTTGCCTCCTTTGTCATAGATTAGTTGACCATAGGTGCGTGGGTTTATCTCTGGGCTTTGTGTCCTGTTCCATTGAGCTATAGTTCTGTTTTTGTGCCAGTACCATATTGTCTTGATTACTGTACCTTTGTAGTATACTCTGAGGTCAGGGAGTCTGATTCTTCCAGTTCCTTTTTTTTGCCTCAAGATTGCTTTGGCTATTTGGGGTATTTTGTGTCTCCATACAAATTTTAAGATTTTTTGTTCTAGTTCTATAAAAATGCCATTGGTAATTTGATAGGGATTGCAATGAATCTGTAGATTGCTTTGGGTAGTATAGTCATTTTCACAATATTGATTCTTTCCATCCACAACATGGTATATCTCTCCATCTGTTTGTATCATCTTTGATTTCTTTCATCAGTGTCTTATAGTATTCTGAGTACACGTCTTTAACCTCCTTAGGTAGGTTTATTCCTAGGTATTTTATTCTTCCTGTTGCAATGGTGAATGGGATGGTTTCCTTAATTTCTATTTCTGATCTTTTGTTGTCAGTGTATAGGAATGCAAGAGATTTCCGTGCATTAATTTTGTATCCTGCAATTTTACCAAATTCATTGATTAGCTCTAGTAGTTTTCTGCTGGCATCTTTAGGATTCTCTCTATATATTATCATGTCATCTGCAAACAGTGACAGTTTTATTTCTTCTTTTCCTATTTGTATTCCTTTTATTTCTTTTTCTTCTCTGATTGCCATGGCCAGGACATCCAAAACTATGTTGAATAATACTGGCGAGAGTGGACATCCTTGTTTTGTTCCTGATCTTAGAGGAAATGCTTTCAGTTTTCCCCCATTGAGATTGATATTTGCTGTGGGTTTGTCATATATGGCCTTTATTATGTTGAGGTAGGTTCCCTCTATGTCCACTTTCTGGTGAGTTTTTATCATAAATGGGTGTTGAATTTTGTCAAAGACTTTTTCTGCATCTATTGAGGTGATTATATGGTTTTTATTCTTCAATTTGTTAATATGGTGTATCACATCGATTGATTTGCATATATTGAAGAATCCTTGCATCCCTGGGATAAATTCCACTTGATCATGGTGCATGATCCTTTTAATGTGTTGTTGGATTCCATTTGCTTGTATTTTGTTGAGGATTTTTGCATCTATATTCATCAGTGACATTGGTCTGTAATTTTCCTTTTTTTTTTTTTTTTTTGTAGTATCTTTGTCTGGTTTTGGTATCAGGGTGATGGTGGCCTCACAGAATGAGTTTGGGAGTGTTCCTTCCTCTGCAGTTTTTTGGAGGAGTTAGAGAAGGATGTGTGTTAGCTCTTCTCTAAATGTTCGATAGAATTCACCTGTGAAGCCATCTGGTCCTGGACTTTTGTTTGTTGGAAGATTTTTAATCACAGTTTCAATTTCATTACTTGTGATTGGTCTGTTCATATTTTCTATTTCTTCCTGGTTCAGTCTTGGAAGGTTATACATTTCTAAGAATTTGTCCATTTCTTCCAGGTTGTCCATTTTATTGGCATAGAGTTGTTTGTAGTAATCTCTTAGGATACTTTGTATTTCTGCGGTGTCTGTTGTAACTTCTTTTTCATTTCAAATTTTATTGATTTGAATCCTTTCCCTCTTTTTCTTGATGAATCTGGCTAAAGGTTTATCAATCTTGTTTAAGTTCTCAAAGAACCAGCTTTTAGTTTTATTGATCTTTGCTCTTGTTTCCTTTCGTTTCTATTTCATTTATTTCTGCTCTGACCTTTGTGATTTCTTTCTTTCTACTAACACTGGGTTTTGTTTGCTCTTCTTTCTCCAGTTCCTTTAGGTGTGAGATTAGATTGTTTGAGATTTTTCTTGTTTATTGAGGTAGGATTGTATTGCTATAAACTTCCCTCTTAGAATTGCTTTTGCTGCATCCCATAGGTTTTGGATAATCGTGTTTCCATTGTAAATTTTCTCTAGGTATTTTGTGATTTCCTCTTTGATTTCTTCAGTGATCTCCTGGTTATTTAGTAACGTATTGTTTAGCCTTCATGTGTTTGTGTTTTTCCCTGTAATTGATTTCTAATCTCTTAGAATTTTGGTCAGAAAATATGCTTGATATGATTTCAATTTTCTTAAATTTACTGAGGCTTGATTTGTGACCCAGGATGTGATCTATCCTGGAGAATGTTCCATGAGCACTTGAGAAGAATGTGCAACCTGCTGTTTTTGGGTGGAGTGTCTTTTAAATATCAATTAAATCTATCTGGTCTCTTGTGTCACTTAAGGCTTGTGTTTCCTTATTAATTTTCTGTTTGGATGATCTGTTCATTGGTGTAACTGAGGTGTTAAAGTCCCCCACTATTATTGTGTTACTGTTGATTTCCTCTTTTATAGCTGTTAGCAATTGCCTTGTGTATTGAGGTGCTCCTATGTTGGGTGTTTATATATTTATGATTGTTATATCTTCTTCTTGGATTGATCCCTTGATCATTATGTAGTGTACTTCCTTGTCTCTTGTAACATTCTTTAGGTTAAAGTCTATTTTATCTGATATGAGTATTGCTACTCCAGCTTTCTTTTCATTTCCATTTGCATGGAATAACTATTTCCATCCCCTCACTTTCAGTCTGTATGTGTCCCTATGTGTGAAGTGGGTCTCTTGTAGACAGCATATATATGGGTCTTGTTTTTGTATCCATTCAGCAAGCCTGTGTCTTTTGGTTGGAGCATTTAATCCATTCACATTTAAGTTAATAATCGATATATATGTTCCTATTACCATTTGCTCAAATGTAATGGCTTTGTTTTTGTAGGTCCTTTTCTTCTTTTGTGTTTCCCACTTAGAGAAGTTCCTTTAGCATTTGTTGTAGAGCTGGTTCGCTGATGCTGAATTCTCTTAGCTTTTGCTTGTCTGTAAAGCTTTTGATTTCTCCATTGAATCTGAATGAGATCCCTGCTGGATAGAGTAATCTTGGTTGTAGTATCTTCCCTTTTATCACTTTAAATATATCTTGCCACTCCCTTCTGGCTTGTAGAGTTTCTGCTGAGAAATCAGCTCTTAACCTTATGGGAGTTCCCTTGTATGTTAATTGTCATTTTTCCCTTGTTGCTTTTAATAATTTTTCTTTGCCTTTAAATTTTGTCAGTTTGATTACTATGTGTCTTGGTGTGTTTCTCCTTGTGTTTATCCTGCTTGGGACTCTCTGCGCTTCCTGGACTTGGATAGCTATTTCCTTTCCAATGTTAGGGAAGTTTTCAACTATAATCTCTTCAAATATTTTCTCAAGTACTTTCTCTCTCTTTTCTCCTTCTGGGGCCCCTGTAATGGGAATTTGGTGTGTTTAATGTTGTCCTGGATGACTCTTAGGCTGTCTTCATTTCTTTCCATTCTTTTTTCTTTATTCTGTTCTGTGGCAGTGAATTACACCATTCTGTTTTCCAGGTCACTTATCCATTCTTCTGCCTCAGTTATTCTGCTATTGATTCCTTCTAGTGTATTTTTCACTTCAGTTATTGTATTGTTCATCTCTCTTTGTTTGTTCTTTAATTCTTCTAGGTGTTTATTCTTTAATTCTTCTACGTCTTTGTTAAACATTTCTTGCATCTTCTCGATCTTTGCCTCCATTCTATTTCTGAGGTCCTAGATCATCTTCCCTAACGTTATTCTGAATTCTGTTTTCTGGAAGGTTGTCTATCTCCATTTCATTTAGTTGTTTTTCTGGGGTTTTATCTTGTTCCTTCATCTGGTACATATTCCTCTGCCTTTCCATTTTGTCTTTCTGTGAATGTGGTTTTCGTTCCACAGGCTGTGGGATTGTAGTTCTTCTTGTTTCTGCTGTCTGGCCTCTGGTGGATGAGCCCTTGATAGTTTAGTTAGCCACTCATAAAACAACTTGGGTAGGATGAAAAGGTACAAATTCATTAATTATCAGTACTTTAGAATTCATATTTTTCTTAAGTAAATGCTAGTGTTTATTTAAGTATTATAAAAAATTTCTCATATAATGTCAATTTATTGCATGTGTGTGGTTATGTCATATTTCAAATAATTCTCTTGTATTTCTTATTTGTGTAAATTCCTTATGTTTCTTTTTTGCATCTTTTCTCCTTTTTTGGACAGTCTTCCAGGAGGTTGTCTGTTTTATTAGTAATTCCAAAGAATAAACTTCCAAAGAACAAACTTTTGGTACTTTGGGTACTTTTCTCCATTGTTTTATTATTTTGCATTTCCTCATTTTCTGATCTTCTGTTATTAGTAGCTTCTGTATATTTTGGGGGAGAATTTTCTGCTTTTATTTTCAACTCCTTGAGTTCAATGCTTAGATTGTTAATTGGTCATTTCTTTTATATTCAAAAATATGCATTAAAGTTATGAATTTCCCTCTATGTACCAATTTATTTTCATTGCACAAATGTTGATGTGCTGTACTTTTGTTATTATACCTGTGCTTTTAAGAGAAAGACTCCAAAACCATACCTGACAAGACGTTTTCCTTGGGTATTTATTAAAATCTTTGCACAGTACACTACTCCATTTTCATTTCATAGGTATATGACAGCACTTCTAAATTATATTGGGTATAAAATTTTTGGAATTTAGGGAAATTTTGCATGTTACTGAGTAAGATAAAAATCCTTAGGAAACCAAATGCCCTGCAATCAAGGACACCATATCTTATAAAACCTTCTTAGGCAATCAATAGACAGTAACAAAATAGAGAAACTGCACTAAAATATGTTAGCCAGTAGGACGTGCCTCCTGAGAAAATAGAAGGACTTTCTCAATTTCCCAAAATAATTAGTTGGAGATTCAGAACTAAATACCCACTGTGTAGTTGTTGCTTGCTTATGATTATTAATTTTTTACGATATTTACTCCTGCCTTCTTTCCTAGGAAATGAGGATCTACAGGTTTGTGCACCTACAGAAAATTCGTTAATGTTACTATATGACTTGTTTATGGATGGGGATAGTAAGCCACAAAGCCCATTTATAGAGCTACAGAAAGCAGTCATGGCCATGTAATCTGCTTTCTGTAGAAGCATACATACAATAGCCTTATTGTCAGGCTCCTGCTGACTGCTACAATGTCCTCTTTTACCATTTCCAAACTTTGAGTCCCTTTACATGATTCCCATCCATTCTACTCATTGCTGTTCTTTCTCGTTCATCAGGTTTAACCTTAAACATCATTTCAGGGAGGACTTTCCTGACAATATCATCTAAAGTGGCTCCCACACCCACTCTCCTCTATCTTCTCTCTCAATTTTACAATCTTTTCACTTCTTCCTCATAATACCACCATGTGGTATTATTTTATTTATTAATCAGTTTATACTTTATGTCTGTCTTTCCCTTTAGAATATATATTTCATGCCTAGTTCATCACTGTACTTCCAGTGCACATCAGAGTTATGGTCAGAGTAGGTACTCAGTGAATGCCAGAGGCTTGAACAAATGCATAAATGGGAAAATATAAAAGTCTCCAATAGACCTTTAATAAATATAGATAATCTCAGTGAAATATTTGGAAAACACAACATCCTGTATTCATATAACATCCCTAAACTAAATTGGAGAAACATAGGTGAGATTCTGGTATTGATCACTATACCCCAGAGACAAAAAATTTTAAAATAATGATAGGTAATTTAATTTACAGTAGTGATGGACTAAGTCATTAGGACATATTTTTTATTCCTGAGGAAAAGTAAAATAGCTGAATAAATTATAAATATCATGTTTTAAGAGCATCAAAGAGCTAACAAGATAATGAGTTATCTGGAAGAGTTCTGTTAGAGTTGGGGAATCGAGATGGAGTCTAGCAGTAGATGCTGCTTTTCCCCTCATCATATGAAGATCCAGGGCGTTAACTGACAGCTTGGGCTATTTGTTGAAGAGATAAAAAGTCTGAATGCAGATTCTATCAAGAGTCTGGATTTGGTAAACCTCTGCCACTTTGGGCTGAAACTCTAAGGGCTATAGCCAGGTAGTAAAGGTGAGAGCTTTGCATCATTCTACTCTCCAGAAAGCATCAAGCATTAAACTGGATTAAAATGGCCAAAAATTGTATGCCCTAGATTCTGGAAAAAGAAAATAAAAATCTTTGGTGCAGGAAGACAACATTAATCAAATCTCAAATTATTACTAAAAGTCAGTTTTCAAAACAATGCTCAGCAAACAATCAGAGATAACCAGATACAGGAAGTACCATAAGAGAAGAAAAATAGCAAAAACAAGGCAGTGTAGGGAAAGACTCAGTAACGTCCAAATAATAGAATTACCAGTCAGATTATATAACAACCCTGCTCACTATGATAGAAAAAGTCAAGCTTTAAAATGTTAGCAGAGAACTAGACACCATAAAAGTGACACCATAGATTCATAAAAGAAACAAATATGCATTCTAAAATTATAAAAGAACATAACTAAATGAATAAATTTAACAGCAGGTTAGGCAGAGTTGGATACAGAATCATTAAATAAGAAGATAAGTCAGAAGTATTTGCAAAATGAGATGTGGAAAGAAAACAAAAGGTAGAAAATATAGAAGCACAGACAATAGATATAGAGCAGTGATGTCCAACAGAAACTTCTTCAGTGATACAACTGTTGCATGTCTGTGATGTCTAATACAGTAACCACTAGACACATGTGGCTCTTCAGTAGTTGAAATGTGTCTATTGAGACTGAAGAACTGACATTTTAATTATGGTTAATTTTAGTTAAATTTAAATTTATATAGCCATTTGTGCTAAAGGCGAATGTATTGAACAGTGCTGATATAGAGTGTACATATAGAAAGTAAAACATATACGTAATATGAGTACCAGAGCAAAAGAGATAGAAAAGGAAGCTGAGGTTATGTCTGAAGAGAGAATGGTTCAAAAGGTTTCAAAACTGCTGAAGAACACTAATCCAAAAATTCAAGAAATCCATACAATCTCAAGTAGGAATTAAAAAGAAATCTCCTAGGCATGCCATAGTGATTCCAAAGAAAACCAAAGACAAACATTTTCATGAGGAGGTGGAGAAAAAAAGAGAGATTACCTTCAAGTAAATAGCATGTTGACTGAGAGTTGACTTCACAACAGCTAAAATGGAAGCAAAAAAAAGTGAAAAGATATATTCAATGTGCTGAAAGAAAATAACGCCCATCCTAGAACTCCATACTCAGAGAACATATCTTTCAAGAATAAAGGTAAAACAAAGGCATTTTAAGAGAAAAAAAATACAAAGACCATTTAGCACTAATAGATGCTACTGATAGAAATTATTAAATGATCCCAGATAGAAGGTGAGAGATGCAAGAAGAAATAAGAACAAAGAGAAGAATATATGTGTAAATTATAAAGAAAAATACTATATAAAACAAACAATAATTTATTGTGGATTCTTTCTCTCAATCTTTCTATTTCTTTGTTTCTCTCAATAATTAAACACTGTCCTTCACATTTTATGTTGAAATTGTTTATCATTACCACTGGACTTTTTAAATCAGAGGGCTTTATTAAAGTGTCCAATAAGGCTGTGCAACATTAGTGTTTGTTGTAAAGACAAATGGATGACTCAACAGAGCAAAGGAAGTTATTTAGTTGTTCCCTGGTAATGGGGCAAGAACATTAAAAAGCAATGAACTTCAGAGAGAGGTGACAACTCTGAGCAGTTGAGTCTCGGAATTGTCACTTTAGCCTTTCCAAATAATAGAACAGCCTTGATATTCCTGATTTATGATTCTTAAAATAAAGCTGTATAGAGTAAGTTCCTGAGAGCCCATTCTAGCTTTTGACTTTGATCAAGTCACCTTAACTCTCTAATCTTCATTTCCTTTATCTTTGACCCATTTTGCATCATAGTTAGTGTGCATAAAATCACATTTGGACCTCTTTCATTGACTTCCCTGAAATGTTATGAGCTCCTTGGTGACATACTCTATTTTCTCTGATTTTATTTTTGTTTCCTTTCCAACTGTTTGGGTACTTCCTCAGGAATATATTTAAGTCTACAATTTGTATACTTTTTATATCTCTCTCCTTTTGGCTTTTCCATCTGTATTCTTAGAGGACTACTCAAACTGTACTTCATGTCCACATCTTAAGTTCAAATCGTGTTGATTCTGTTCTTCACTGACTCGGATGCAGACTTTGTTGTCATGTTCTTTGAAATTGTCCCTTCTCTCTTCCTTCTACTTTTCCACATCTCAGTTCATCTCTTTCTATATAGGTTATTTTGTAGACATATTCTTATATCCAATTCTACACTTTAAACATGTTTTTCAGTTTACTCATTTCTGAATGAGAGGAAATTTATCAAGATCTGGTGATTGTCAACAAATGGGATACCTAATCCCCATCTGTAGAAAAACTCCTCTGGCTCTTGTGGTAGATTAATTTATTGTTCACATCCCGGCTCTCTTCCATGGGAGTATACTTCCCTGCCCCAGAGGGCAAGTTGATTGCACAATATCTAGACTGATTTTCAATATCTAACCAGTACTCATATAATTGAGTGCTGCTGCACTGAGTTAGCTTCTTCAACAACAACTGATACTCTAAAGAGGTAAATACATGACAAACTACTATTCTAATATGTACTGCTACCATGAGTTTTCCTGTCTACTTTCCTGCCAAAGCAGTGCACTTATTCAGGGTGCCACAGTAATAAGCTCTCCTTTCCTAACTCTCCAATTGGTTTCTGGAAGCTGAAGTCTCCAAAACTTGTGATAAGGAAATAGAAATACTCTGTTGGCCTCAAAAAGGTACCATTCAAAGAGTAGAGAGGAATTCCCAAATTTTCTCTTTATTCAGTTTTTTCTGAGTAAGTTTTCTGTTTCATAGAGGTAACTAAAGGTCCACTACTTTTGGAGTTTCTCACCCCAGGCCCATTTGAATTATGTCTTTGAATTTCTCTTACATGCATTTTGGTCTTGGTGTGATCTTTGCTGTTCTTCATTTGTGTTTTACGTGATGGATTGAAGAGTTAGTTAAGAACTTCTCCCACTCAGATGTCATTTTAAATTGAAAAAGATGCCTACATGTCTAACTAGTAAATGCGCTTCTTAGAATATTCTGTATTTTAGACTTTTCACGGGGTCAATGATCCTTTTCTCCTTGCTATTGTAAACTATTGAAGTCTAACTCTATTTATAAAAGTAATATGGATTTTTAAAAATGAAATTTGGATTAAAGACAGGATTTTGGAAGTTGCAGTTCTCTTGTGCCCCCAAGGATTCAGCCTAGGTCCCCAAGGGAGCTTTTTGTTTGTTTAACATTTTATTATGAAAAATTTCAAGCATGTAGTAAAGTTGAAAGAATTTCACAATGAATAGCCTTATGTCTACCACCTGTATTTTATCATTAACATTTTATTATGCAGTAGTCCTCCCTTTATCCATGGGGGATGTGTTCCAAGACCCCCAGTAGATGCCTAAAACCATGGATAGTCCTGAAACCTATTTACACTATGTTTTTCCTATACATATATACCTATGATAAACTTTAATTTATAATTTAGACACAGTAAGAGATTAACAACTACCAATAAAATAGTACAAATTTAAAAATATAGTGTAATAAAAGTTATGTGAATGTGGTATGGCACTCTCTCTCAAAATATCTAATTGTACAAATTGAATGCCTTTTCTATCTTAACTAAACACTTATAATGCACTGTGGCTGTAACTTTTGCAGTTTGAGGTGCAACAGCAAAACTAGCACAAATTTCTTTTTCTTCACAATTTCACGGATATAAGATGCATTCTTACTATACATCTTAGCAACCTCAACATCCTAGTTTTTTCTTTCCTGAGAAAAAAGTTGAGAACGTTTACCTTTTTATGTAAAGAAAGCACTTTACGGCTTCTCTTTGGCATATCCAAATTGCCAGCATCACGACTTTTGCACTTTGGAATCATTTTGAAGTAAAATAAGGGTTACTTGAACACACGGATGATAGCCAAGCACCACGGATGATAACCAAGAAGACTGCTAAGTGACTAATGGGCAGAATATGCTGGACAAAGGGAAGATTCATGTCCTGGGCAGGATGAGCAGGACAGCGTGAGAGTTCATCACCTTACTCAGAAAAATGTGCAATTTAAAACTTATGAACATTTTATTTCTGGAATTTTCCATTTAATATTTCCAGACCACGGATGAGCACAGGTAATTGAGACAAGGGAGGACTACTGTATTTCCTTTATCATATATCTATCCCTGTATCCATAAATTAATTAATCACAGTTTAAGTAGAAGCATTTCAAAGTAAATTGTGAACACTAGTATACTTCCTCCTAAATACTTCTGCATGCATATTATTGGAAAGAGTTTATTATTTGTTTATAATTCTTTTCCTTTTTATGTAAAATTTACATGTAATGGAAGACAGAAATCTTAATTAAATGTACATTTGCTGAGTTGTGCAAATGCATACAAAGAAGTACCCTCTTGCCCCTTTATAATGGAACACTTTCAGGATATAATAATCAGATCAAAGTGGAGCAGGGGAAATTTGTATCAGAAAGACACTAGGGCTAACTCAGTTTCCCCACTACCTTTGTGTGCGGGTAGAAAGGGGAATCTTTCTCCCCTGCAATTACTTAGATTTTGCACTTTTGGCACAGAAGTTAGTATTCAGGAGCATGGAGGGTAGAGAGCCAAATGGAGACAGAAAAATCCATGTCATCATTAAAGATAAACAGAGACACAAATATGTCAGAGGGCAGAGGCAGGCATTTCATTGTGCAAGTGATTTATGGGGGAAGCTAACTTTAAACAAGCTCGGGCTGCATGCCGTGGTGCCTTGCAGCCAAACAAACAAAGCGCCCTTTCAACAGCGGCCGAGAGCTGTTGGTCTCCTCAAGGAGTAAAATCTCATTTTCTGTGGTGGTGTAAAAGCTAAGAAGTGCCTGTTTACTGTCTAAGGAAACCCTGGTTGAAGTCACTGAAAGCAGATCCTGTTAAATTCCATAGAGTTATGAGGATCATGGCTAGGAGACCGTGGCCTCAGAGTCAAACCCACAAAACAAAACGCGGACACATTAAAAACAAATAAAGCAGGGGCCTTCCCTCTCTTTATTCCCGGCTGTAGACTTCTTTTGGACAGGAGGGAAAGACTGGTCACCCAGGAAATTAGCACATGGTGCTCTGGCCTTGTTATTTGCGTCTAGTTTGTTACAGGGATCAGGCAAGGACTGAGAGTTATGCCAGTGGGGAGCCAGCCAGGTCGCCGGGAAAGTGGACACTGGAGAGGCATGAGGGTAGCCCCATATGTGGAGGAAACACTGCAGGCTACACAAGCTGGCCAGTCCAGGATTAGTAGACTCTATTTTTAGATTGGAGGCCTTGGGCAATTAGTTTTCTCTGCTTTCAGGTTTGAGGCTTTTCTAAATGTCGATGGTGAAAACTTTGTAGTTCGAGAGCCTAATCCTATGGAAAGTCCTAAGTAGGCAGAGGTAGAGGGGTGTGTGTGTGTGTGCGTGTGTGTGTGTAAGGGGGGGAAGATAGGTGGAGAGGGTGGAGGGAGATTGGCTGTCAGCAGTAATTTCAGTGAATGAAAATTTAATATGGACTCTCAATATATATGGTTCAAAAGTCGACTGAAAGGTAAAAGAAGGTTGAGGTGGTAGATTAAAGAGCGAATTTCTTTGGGAAAATGTATAGCAGTATTTTCCCTCCTGCTATTCCACGAATGGGGAGGGGACGTGGGCTTCCCTTCTTGCCTCAAGTCTACTGAGAGGTCTGAATGTCCCAACTAAGGAACTAGATTGTTTTCCCAGGATACAGTGAACAGGTTTGATATTCCAAAGGGTTTCAACAACCAGTGAGGCATGCACACTGACAAATGAGAACGGACATCAGGTGTGCAATTGGGGTGTGCTCCTGCAGGATCCCATTTTGCCAAGTATTGACTCTTAGATTCCTGAGTGGGTTCTGGGAAGGTGAGGGCATTGGTAGAGGGTTTTGGAGGTGCTCAGAGCAAAAGTTATTTATGTGTTGTTACCGGAGCACTTCAACACACGCACACCCAGTATGCTGTCCTAGTGCATACCAGCTGACTAGCAGACCCTGAACGGCAGACGAACAGGGTGTGGTTAGGGATCACCTGCAGCGCTGCGGAGCATTGGTAAGTGTTTCCCCTGGAGGTGATGTCAGCCATGTGTGCAGGAGAAAGAGAACTGGCCTTTATCACCATAAAGGGACTTTACCCAAGAAGGCTGCTTGAAAGGGAGATAGGACAACAGCAGAGAGAATATATGATGGAGGGGGAACTCAAAACACAATGGTATATTTTTGTGCTATAGACCCTTCCAGCAGTCTATGCCTATGGATGACCTCTTCTTTGATTATTGTTTTCAAGTGCATAAATTAAATTCATAGACTTGCAAAGGAAACCAATTATATCTAAGCAGAGTTATCAAAATATTCAAAAATTCTTAACACATTAAATAACTGGATGCTGTATAAGTTCTAACAGCTACCATAATTTTAGTAATTTTGAAACAGTGATAAGTGTAAACAACATTTTGAAACATCTTCATAATTGCGGTGTAATATGAAGCTCTCTATGACTTCACTGGTGACAAAGTCACAAGTACTGCTAATAAAACCACATTCTAAATGGAAGGAAATGCTAAATTTCCATTAGAATTTGCACATTTATAATTGATGGACATGACAAATTTCAGTTAGAGATCAGTGAAAATACATACATATGTACATAAATACTTTTTATTCCATCCAAGTTGAGGGACCCCTGTGGAAGTAACCCTAGGCTAAAAGGCCCCCTTACAGGACCAGCTGGAATATATAAGCTGTATCAAGGACCTGCAGGTGAAAACCACACAAAAACACCCCCCCAATAGACAGAGTTAATTTTAAACAACTACCATGGCCAGAGGAAACCAAATATATAAGAGTGCTCTTCAAGTAAGGCTCTTTCGAGCCTTTCATCTCTCTTCCATCTTCTGCCCCAACCAGGAGGTTCAGAAGTCAACACCAGGGCATGAGAGTGGATGGAGGGAGCTGGGAGAGCAAAGAAATAAGAAGTCTCTCTTCCCCTGCAGTGGATTTCCAAAACTGCTGTAGGACAAATGTGAGAGCTTAACTTTGAGTAAACTTCAGAGATTCAACGATTACACTGAACTGGGCTTATTCGTCTCTGAACAGAGGCTGTTTTATGTGGCTCAAGTGTCTGGAGTTCCTCTTCGTATCTCAGAGGGAATAGGGAAGCGGTGTGGTCTGCCTGGACTTCATATAGTGTTGAGGAATAGCCTGGCCCCAGAGGATGGGTTGGAAAGGGCAGTTGTGGGGGAACTGAAGTTGCTTTGTGAATACACCCTTTGAGACTCGATAGTTCAATACACGCACACACACACACACACACACACACATACACGCACCTTAGAAGGTGTTCGTTAGATGTTTCTCTGCCTGAAAAAAAAAAATATGCCATGGTCTACAGAACTAAGTTGCCTGTGTAAGAATTCTGGCAGACCACTTACTATATTCAAGAAACTTGAATAAGTTCCTTAACAATCTGTGACCCAGTTTCCTCATCTGTAGAATGGGGCTAGTGTTATATGTGTATGTCACACGTAGTATATAAAGATGAAAAAAGGATTAAATGTGTTAATATACACAAAATGTTTAGAATAGGGCATGGTGCTACACAAATATTAGTTGTTGATGTTTTTATTATTAAATTACTTACTCATCCCCTTGCCATTCTCAGTTGCCTCTAAGGAACCTCCAGTGAACCCTAACAAATAAAAGTTGGAAACCATAGTTTCAGAATATTTGTATCTGTCTCCTAGATTGGGTATTAGCGCTAATTCCACACTTCATGCTCCAGTAAAAGAAATGGCTCAACCATCTGGGTAATTAGTGTCCTTAGTACTTCCCAAGGGTCAATACCTGACCAACCTCTCCCAGGCAGTCACCCAGGATCGCAGCCTGGGCAATCCTCCTGTTGCCTCATCTCAGATAAAAGCTTTCATGAACCCACTATGGTGTAAGATGAAACCTTTGAAAGCTGTTTCTGTGGAAGGTAGTTGTTAAATATCACAGGTAGCTAAGGGTATTTTCAGTTGCTGAGGGAGGTGTTATATCTAAATTTCAGCAACAACAAACAAAACAGCTGGTGGATATACCACTCCTGATTTATGTAAATGTTTCTGGCAGTTGTAGAATTGAAAGATTATTGGGCTGAAGTCAAGCAATCCTGGACTTAAAATATGACATCACTCACCAGCTGCCTGAGGTTCAACACATTTCTTTTTTTTTTTTTTTTCCAACACATTTCTTAACCATCTCTGAAAGTCAGATTGTTTTTAAATACAGGAAGGATAACTGATAATGTCTTGGTACGGTTGTTCAGAGAATCACATGAGACAGGCTTAGGTGTTCAATTCGTCTTGATACATTCTCTTCACAGGAGAGAAATGCTATTCAGATGTCTGCTGCAGATCTCTGTTCCACTGGAGATGAAGTTAAACGTGTCTCAACCTCCTTCCTTCCAACCTTACAGATTCAATAGTCCCTGGAAGTCCCAACACTCTTTAGTGTTTTTTGTGAATTCCACCAGAGGGGACAGAAATGGAGCGTTACATTCCCATGGCTGACTCAGTATCCTAGCCTCTGACCTCCAAGCGCTCTGTCTTTATATCACTTTACCCAATAAAAATGCTCAACCCGCACTCTAATTTTCACAAACAACCACAACAGAATCTCTATCTACTCATGTGCTGCTCTGTGTTACATAAATCACTTCTTAGATGTCCGAGTCGAGATGAATTAGAAGTTCGCTTCCTGGCAGCAAACTAACTCACCATTCTTAACTACCTTTAGCTATCTTGTCACCACGGAACGTCCGGCAATCCCACATAGCACTCCATCTTGTTGCCCCTCCTCCCTTCTCATCCCTTCTCTACTTCCTTCACACCATTTGTCCTTGAAGCTCACTCTCAGCACTAAAAATAACACTATAGTCACTCCTCGGTATCCACAGGGGGTTGGGGTCAGACGCCCCTTGGATACCAAAATTCGCGGACACTCAAGTCGCGGGTTCAGCCTCCCGCCGGGGGGTTAACACTACACAATCAGTGGTTGGTTGATGGATGGTAAACAGTACAAAATCAGTGGTTAAGTTGAATCCGCAGATGCGGAACCTGTAAGAATGGAGGGCCATAAGTATGTTCCTCTTGCTCTTGCAGAACAGCTTCCCACAGCCTTTTATGCCCTGATTCTTGGCTGATATTCCTGCTTGTGGGTGTATGTGTTAGCTACGGCCAAGTAATAAACCACAGCTAAATTCAGTGAATTAAAAATAAACACTGTTGCTTACTCGTCTATTTATCAGCACGGTCGTTCTACTGACCTGGGCAATGCTCCACTGATCTTTTTTTTTAAATTAATTAATTAATTAATTTATTTATTTTTGGCTGCATTGGGTCTTCGTTCCTGTGCGTGGGCTTTCTCTAGTTGCGGTGAGCGGGAGTTACTCTTCGTTGCGGTGCGCGGACTTCTCAATGCAGTGGCTTCTCTTGTTGTGGAGCACGGGCTCTAGGCACACGGGCCTCAGTAGTTGTGGCTCGTGGGCTCAGTAGTTGTGGCACATGGGCTTAGTTGCTCCGCAGCATGTGGGATCTTCCCTGACCAGGGATCGAACTCGTGTCCCCTGCACTGGCAGGCAGATTCCTAACCACTGCACCAGGGAAGTCCCTGTGCTCCACTGATCTTGTCTGGTTTTGCTCATGCATTTGCAGTCAGCTAGGGGTTGCTTGATCTAGAATGGCCTCAGTTGCATGGATTACTGGTGACTATGGAAATGAAGGTGCTTGGGCCATATGTCTGACATCACCCAGAATGCTTGCCTGGGTTGATTCAGAGCAGGTTTTCAAGAGTGAGAACAAATTAGCCAGGCTTCTTGAGGCCTAGCTTCAGGACTGCTAGAGTATCACTTCCACCATATCCTATTGGCCAAAGCAAAGCACAAGATCAATTCAGATTTAATGGTGGACACTAGGCCCCACCTCTTAATGGGAGGAGCTGCAAAGTCACATTACAAGGGGAGTGGATGCAGGGAGGGGAATCATTTGTACTATATTTGCAATCTATCAACCACACTCTGTCTCATCCACTCCAAACTGGCTCTTGAAGATATTTTCACAAGGATAACTACCCCCCTGAGAGAAGTTATGGTGATATCTGTTAATATAATAAAAACTTTTTTTCACCATATATGAGAAAAATGACTCAACTTCCTTAGAGAAAAACAATCACACCGGTCACTTTGCTTCTTATCTTGAGTTCTGTTTCCAGACAAGAGAAAGCTGAGATTTAAGACCTCCTTGTTGCCAAACCTTGAGAAGTTGTCTTCCCCTGAAGTAGGGATGGACTAAGAAAAGTGCATCAAGACCTTAAGAAAAAGTGATTCTGTGGAACTGGGAACACTACATATAGCTCCTAAGGATGATCTATGAGGCACAAGACAATGGTTCATGGGTTTGAAGGATGACATAATAGCACTTTGTAAAATTGTAAAGAACCACTGAAATATTCTGTCTTCTTCCTCCTCTTCTTCTTGCTTGAAGCTTAACATAAAAGTAGATATTAGAGACTCATAGCCAATAAAGTACCAGTTGGGACATCAGGGCTTATTGCTTTAAACTTTTGCTGCTAATATTACATAATACCTGTTTAATAATTGAATTCAATTATTTTATAAAAGAAAGGTATTTGACATACTGTTATAAATTAGTAACACCAGTTTCATAAGCCATACTAAATAGTCTCAATGAATTTTATGTAAATTATTAAAAGACTTCTGTTAAGACAAAGATACACCCTTTGGCCTAAGAAATAATTTAAAGTGGGTGTAAGCAAATTGGCGCTCTCATAGATAAAAAATAGCTAACATATGGAGAAACAATTTGGCTATAAACTATTCAGCTAAAAACTGGTACAGTAATTCAAGGTCTGATTATATATAGAAAATATATTTAAATATGTAAATAAACTATATGCACGCACATACTATACCCTGAAAAATAAATTCATTAGTATGAAAAAATATAGCATGACACACAGTTTAAATCATATTTTGTGATAATTGTAATGTATAATTTTTATTAGACAGAATAAATTACCCAGAATTAAGGATATACCATGAATTTTGAGACATCTATTCATGCCTGCAATGTACCTAACATTTTCCATGGTGAAAAATGGTTTCCCAAAATAAATAAAGAAAGAAACCTCTTCATACATCATTTCTCTGTCTTATTTATTTTCATCATTCGTTTATTCATCTGTCCACTTACACATTCAATTCTCATTGAGCTCCTACTATGTGCCAAGCATTGTATTTTATATATATAATGTGTATATATATTTCATATATATAATGTGTATATATATGAAACTGTCTTAATTATTTTAATAACTGAAATTTAGGTATTATTTGTCCATTTTAGAGGCATAGAAAGTTTAAAAATACTTTCCTTACCTAGTAACTAACATATCCAGGATGCTAATTTAGATATTACTGACTTCACAACTTGAGTTTTAACAATAAGCTCATGGAAAACGAGCTCGAGTTTACATTATGTTCCTATGTAATATGTCACATGAAATACATTATATGTAAAATTAAAAGAATGCCTCAATAGCCATGAACTTTTTCTTGTACTTCAGGTGTGATCGTATAGTATGGATGAAAATGCAGAATCGGTGACTGTGTCAAATGTGTGGCAAAGGTTCTTTGTAAACATATGGTTCAGTGTAAATATCTTGGTCTGAGTTTTCAATGTCCATTAAAAAATAACCTTCATGGGTCTCCTTTCCAGCTCAGTTTATGTACCAGTTTAAGAATCACTGACCAGTTCATGACCCTTAGTAGATATTCAATACATATTTGCTGTCCTTGAAGTTTAAAGTCAGTTCAGTAAATTTCCCAGAAGATTTCACATATTTCCATAGTAATTTATTATTTGATTATTTTTTCTAACTCAATTTCCATTTTTATTCCTTTTAGTTCTCTCTGTTTAATAATCCTGCATTTGTTGTTAAAATAACCTGCCTGGTATTCATCCCTTGGACAGACATTATTTGGTCAGTTCATGAGAAGATTTTGCACTTAGGCTCCCAAATATCTGCATATTAGCAAATCAAGGTCTGGATCATAAATTATATGGCCTAATTAGAAATGGATATTTCTGGAGGCATAGACCCAAGGAGAGACCCAAACTCCCTGATACATCAGAAAATCCAGGAAAGAAGTGGCTGAAGCCAAGGGGGAGCCAGAAAACCCTGAGGCTCATGCCATCATTTTGAAGATCATTTTGATGCTTCTCTTATTTTTTCTTCAAACACAGACACTAAGGATAGGTCTCCCCTGTCTCCTTTCAATGCAATTCATCAATATCTCTGATGCAGTGCTAGTTATTCTAATTATGTATTTGCATGTTGAGAGTAGAGAGCATGTTTTCTCTCCATAAATATCTCTTAATCCTAGCACACAACCAGCCACCAAGTTTATAAAGAAATTAAAAAGTTAAAAAAAACACAGAGGTCACACAAAGTATCCCCTTGGATTCTACTGGCCATGATTTGGTTGTATGTTCATCTCTGAACCAATTACAGAGATAACGGAAAAAAAAAAAAAGTAATGTGATTGATTTAAATCAGTCTGGACCCATATCTACAGTTGTGGATTGGGTCCATTCTTATCTTATTATAAAGGTGAGAATGGAAAAGAGGTTAATTTCCTCAAGACCCTATGAGTAGTTGGAAAGTAATGCTGTGGAGGCAAATAGCAGATATTTAACAGAATATGTTGCAAAAGAAGCATGATGCTAATAGACCTACTCAGATATGCACATACCTAAGAGTATCTGATTTTGAAATCTGCATGCCCCAAACTACTATATTCTGACTTCCAAGTTCTCATGTTTTGTAAAACTTAGTTTTATATAGGTAAGTATTCCCCACAAATTATAGTTCCTAAACAAGTTTTACATCAGTTATTATAATTTGCAAGAAGGCTTGATTACCTACCTTGTCTCTGATCTGCATTTAGCCTGGTGCTTCAACATCTGACTGCAGCTCTTTGCTGGTGAGTGTGCGTCCCTGTTCTGCATGATAGTAGGCTTGTTTGTTGCTCTCTTCCACCATATGGGTCTTGGTCCTTGCCTGCTTGCTTGACCATCCCCTAAGCAGTAATGACCCACTGTTAAGGATTCATCAGGCCCTGGAATGTCATCCCAAATCCATCTCTGTCTGTGACTCTGTTTCCTCATTTATAATGGGAAATAATAACATTTTCTCTACCAATCTCATTAGGACGCCATCAGATTCAGAAATGATATTTAAGAGTCTTTCTAATTGGTCAGTAGTATCAAGTAAAATAAGTTAAATGCAAATATTGAGGTTTATAATATAATAATATACTATATCCCTGGAGTCTGTGGTAGATATTATAATAAAAGAGTATTGAAAATAGGAGTGTTACTATTACCAATAGCACAATAGGAAAGCAGTAAAAGAAGTGAAGAACCTGACAATGTGAAGGGAAATTTCCTTGGAAGAAGAAAAAAGGGGGGAGATTTAAAAATGCAATCTTTCAGCTCAAGGTGATGGATGAATTTTTTGAAACTCCATTATAAACACAAAGTGGGAATGGTATGGGGTAAGTCTGCTGATGAGACTAGAGATTTTGTTGGTGAGGATTCCTAACACACTTTGAAGAAGGATGTGTGGTAGCCATGCTTTCAGTCTTTGGATTTGATTCTTTGGGCAGGAAGCCTTTGTAAACACACACTTCATGGGAACCTAGGAGGATCATTTGCCCCTTGGAATGAAGCTTCGATGGACAAAACCTTGTTTCTCAGAGTAAGATGTGGTTTGGAACATCCAGGAAAAATACACCTACACCTGATTCATCGAGGCAGCTCTGGCCAGGATAGGGTTTCAGCTTGGCTTGATCTGGCAGTCCAGATGTTCCCTCAGAACACGGCATATCCCCCTGGCTCTAGAGGAATCACTCACTATGCTGCACAATCCAAACAAAACCCTCTTTGTGAAAAGGGAAGGGAGAGTCAAGTTGCGCTCCCAGCCCAGCTGCCAATCCCTCCCGGTTTGGGACCCTTTCCTACTCTCCCCAGGGCTCCATCAAAAGTTTAGCAGAAACATTTGCCTCCAGGCATTGACTGTGTCAGAAGTCTGACAGCTTGTTTTTATATATATTTTGTTACACTTAACTATGGGTACTGTTTTAGGGGAGAAATAAAGAAATAAGATGAAAAGTCCATTCCTTGGCTTTGCTTTGTAATTATTTCTGTACATTAGTTTTTCAGTCCTAGCCAAGGCACAACTATCAGGTAACCTTATTCCAAAGAATGGCTTATTCGAGGAGTGGTCCATATAGAGGGTTAGAATGTGGGTATGGTGAGTGACTTTTGTACCCAGAAAAAAAAAAATTCTTCCTCCAAGTAAGGCTTTTCCTTAAACCCAGACTCAAGAAGAGTCAGAAGGAATATTTGGTTCCAATGTCTTCACCTTCTTCTTATTGTTGATTAAACTAGAGAGAAACTGGTGGGAATTGGGCCATAGTAATAAGCTACAAAGTCACAGCAATGAAAGTGGCAATATTTGTCTTTCTCTATTTGGTCTATATCTCTTGGATATCTTAGATCTCTGGGAGTGTATCAGTTAGCTATTGCAGTGTAACAAACCACTCAGAAACTCAGTGGCTTAAAACAATAGCATTTATTATCATTCACCTGTCCATTGGTCAACCAGGTGGCCCTTCTGATTTCATTTCCACTCACTAATACATCAGTAGTCCACTGTGGGTCAGGAAGGCAAATCTCTGCTCATCTTGGCTGGACCATTATCCTTGTTTGGGAATTCAGCTGGCTGAGGTTGGTCTAGAAGGACTTTTGATGGGAAAACTGGACTCTTCTCCTTAAGCTTTATCATCCTCCAGCCATGTAGCTCAGACTTCTTCACAAAGTAGCAGCACTTTTGAGAGCATGTAGAAAGAGAGTGTAAGGCTTCTTGAAGCTCAGATCCGGCATTTTGTCACTTCCAACATATTCTATTGCTCAAAGATTAACACAAGACCAAGCCCAGAGTCTTGTGAGAGAACACATCCAAAGGGCATGGATATAGGGGCCATGAAAAACCGTGGTCACAGTTCTGCCTGACCTTGTGAAGCTGGATGTGACTCTACTTGAAAAGAATCCTGTTATTTCCCACTGCCCACCTGTCATAGACTGAATGTTTGTATCACTCCCAAATTTATATATAGAAACCCGACCCCCCAAATAGGATGGATTAAGAGGTGGGGCCTTTGGGAGGTAATTAGAATTAGATGGGGTCATGAAGGTAGAGCCCTCATGGATGGGATTAATGTTCTTATAAGGGTTACAAAAGAGTGGCTTCCCCTCTCTGTTCACCACCATGTGAGGATATGAGATGTTGTCAGTGTAAAACCCAGAAAACTATGTTCACTAGAAGTCAACTGTACTGGCATCCTGATCTCAGATTTCCAGTCTCCATAACTGTGAGAAGTAAATGTCTGTTGTTAATGAACCGCTCAGTCTACTGCAGTAGTTACTGCAGCCCAAATGGACTAAGACACTGTCCTAGGACTGAGTAGTTGAGTTCAAACTGGAGAGAGAGAGAAAGGATGCCCAGATTTACTAGCTCATAATATATTTTGGTTCACATTGGCCTTATGTCCACTGATTAATTGGTTAGATTCCATTAACAGAAATGAGTGAAGAGGCTCACCCTAACTTCCAAAACTTAGAAAATTGAGCAAAAATCCTCAGAGGGGAGCCATGGATCTCCATGCTCACTGGTACCACTCTTTCACCCAGATGGTTGCCAGAGACCCCTGACCAGTCCCCTGTCACCTGTTCTTGTCTTCTTTGTTCTCATAACTTCCCCCCACCTCCCAACCGCTGAGACTGTATTATCCTATTATAGCCCTTATTCCCTATCAAAATTATCTGTTTGGCCTAAATTCACAGCATCCCTTCATTTTCTTCCTGAATGAAGGAGACCATCATGGATGTTTCTAGATCGTTGTAAAATCATTATTCAGCGATGGGTTCAGACAATTGAAGCCTTTTGTGTCATACCTAATTACCTAATTACCTAATTGCTCTCCTGACTTAAGTGAATTCTATAGAAAATGTGAATTCTATAGAAAATGTGGAAGATAGGAGAAAATCTATCTAGAGTTTAGGAGGGGAATCTATGACAGGTCAGCTTTGGTTGTTTCCAGAACTTGTGTCTGCATCCGGTTCATCTGAGCCTGGCAATATGGAGTAGATGCGCTAGAGCAGCCGTTCTCAAACTTTAGAGTAAATCAGAATAACCAAGGGAAATTTTAAGTCTGCAATTCCCAAGCCCCAATACCATAAATCTGTTGTGGTAAGCCTGGAATCAAGCAAGTAATTAGCATTTAACCAGCTACCCAGGCATTTCTGATGCTCTGACCCTATGTTGAAAAATACTTGATAAATTAATTAACACTTAATTAACCAGAGTATTACCTAGTCAGTTATTTTTTAAATCTTTTAAACTATAATGTTATTTCCATGTAATCTGGATTGAAATAAGCAGTTGAGGGAAAAGTTAGTGTCTTCCAGAGGCTTTTGAATTTTAGCCCTCATGTTATACATCTCTACATTTTCATTCCTTTGGAAAATGAACAAACTAAAAATATGGGGCATTTGACATGCTCTATATGATATTTCCTTATCTTTTCATTCAAAATAAGTTGTGGTGGCTTTATTCAAGACCTTTCTGAGTGTGATAAGTGTTTTTTTTTTTTTTTTTTAACTTTTCCTAAAAATACAGCGTAATGCTCTATGGCCAGAGGATGGAAGGAAAGTTGAATAAATGTTTTCTCTAATGCTAGTGCTACAACAGGAGCTATTCTTATGTGGACTGCATTGGTGAAGTGTGGGGTCTGAGCTGGACCTGTGCCCTTGGCTACTTTCAGTGATAGCATCTGTGGTGAGAGTCTTGGGAGACAGTCCCACGAGCAAGTCATTGGGAAGAAAGCAGGTATGGTAGAGTGAGCCACTGGGACTGTTGCTTTTGCAAATGGATCTGGTGATTTTTCTGGATGAGACAGTGAGAGTTTTCAACTTACAACTTGGCTCCCAAGTCAAATAAATTACAATAAAAAAAAAAGGAGGCAAAACCTGTCCCAGAGAATGAAGGAGGGTCCAGGTGGTAGACAGATCTGAGATGCCCAAGGTCAGGGTTAAACTCATGGTTAAAAATAAAGGTAGAGGACACATATAAGACACCCACATCTGAACCCCAATATGCATATTGACCAAAGAAGATTTGTAGAAATTTCTGGGGAAGGGATGTGAGAAAGGAAGAGATGTGAAATGAAAGTTTAGTGAAAGAGATGATCTACAGTGTGATTGAGGAGAACAAGCAAAGGCTCTGGATTCAGATGGCCTGAGTTTGTGTCCACAAATGAGCTGTGTGGCCCTGAGAAGTATTTTAAGCCTGGTATGCTTCTCTTTCATTACACTGTGAGTGTAATAGCACTGTGAGGACTAAATGAGATAATCTACACTAGAGTGCTTAGCATGGAAAAAAACCCTCAAAATTATTATTATTATTAACAGCAGCAGAAGCAGCAGCCACAGTAATGACATATAGGGTATCCTGGAGAGGAATCCTTGAAACTCTAAGCATCACTGTCTTGCCAGACTCGTAGTCCACTGAGAAAGCAACCCCAAGCAGCCAGAGGGATGCTTCTCTACTAATTTCCTGGAAGGATTTCCACATTTATAGCATTACCCTTGCCTCTTCAGATTAAGTGGTTTTAGTAGAACTCTTCAGAACTGCCTACCTCACATTCAACAACACTAAACTGTTGTCTTTTAACCAGCAGCATCACATCTCACTCCAGCAGGGAAGATACTTTTCAGCTTCAAGCATCCCCTTCCAGATTGATCCAAATTGCATTGTCTGGGTGGGATTCTTTGGAATTTATAGAATCAAGTGGAGTTATTTTCCATATAATGAATGCTGTTTTTTAATTGTTCTTATTATTACATTTGATATTACAAAGCTTAAGGGTTGGAAAAGATTTTAAATGTGCCTAATTTTTTTAAAAAAATCAGTGACTTCCAGAGCTGGCAATATTTTTGTGTGATTGGTCCATTCTTATGGTGATGTTGTTTTGAAAACCAATGCAAATGTTTCTGGAGAACAACATGACAATATGTAACAGAAGCCACAAAATATTAGTTTTCCTTCATTCAGTCATTCTTCTCAGTGACATTTATCCCAAGGAAATAATTCACCAGAACCCAAAACTTGACTTCACAATGAACATATGTGTCATGGACACAACCTAAAAAAATTGACAATCAGAGAGTGATTTAGTCAATGGCCGAATTTCCACTCTCTGGAAAATTTTGTGTCAGTTAAAAACTGGTCACTCAGAAGTCTCTTTTAAGCACCAAAAAATATGTGAACTCTGAAGTTAAATGAAAGAAAAAGACAACAAAAAATAGAACACAAATCTTATTTATAATTATTTAAAATATGTGTTCATATATATATATATATATGAACTCAACAGAAGACACAGATATCAGATTGCTATTGTATTAGAACAGTGTGATTATACATTTTTCTCTTTATAAAAATCTCCCTTTAATACTGAATAAACCTTATTTTTTTTACATTAAAAATGGCAATTAATTTTAGAAAACTAAGAGCTGACCATTATTTGAGTTCACCACTGCTTATGTTCATGAATGTGTATTCATCAAGGTTATGTAAACACAGCCTTCACAAAAGCAGAAACACAATTCCGTGACGATAGCTCTGTCTGTTCCTGGTTTTCTGTCTCTATCCTTCCTTGCCTCCCCCGCACACCCACCAGGTAACTTAGTCTCACATCTCTTCTCTCTATAGAACAGCTCCAGGCCATCTCCATTGAGGCTGTGCAAATTGCCAACTCAGCTGAGTCCCACTGGGGGCAAAGCTCAATGAAATGATGTGGGAAGCACAATTGTGTTGGTGTGTGTGTTGGGACGGGGCTTGGGGGTCTTCTCTCTTTCAAATCAAAAATGTTTCCATCTCTCCACTCCATTTTTCCTAGAGTAACACTGAGCACTAGGTTTACACGACTCAGAATGTGCAAGTGGAATCTGCTCCGACATTTGTAAGGCCTCAGGGAGCCTGTCTCTTGGGAACCGGACGGAGGACCTTCCCATATGTGGATTTGTCTGCTTTATCTGCGTCTGTGTGTTTTTTTCCGTTTGGTTTAAGAGCTCCTAGTGTGTATCCTTATGGATCTAGGCCCCACCCCAAATGGCTTATGCGGGGTTAGGTCCTCGGAGTAGGAATCCAGAAATCTCTATCCCATCTTTCTGGTATAGGATCAATATCTGGGATGAGCATTCCCTTCTCTGAGTACAGAGGAACAGGAATCTCGCCGTGTTTTTTCTCATGCTTTGTGGTATCCAAGAATGCTAATGCCTCTGTGCAAGGAGAGAGAAATGACATAATAAGGGGCTTTCTAATCATTATAGACTCCTCTAAATGTTAGAATACACTTAACTTGCTATAATGTATGTTTTCTCTCTATTACAATTCACTGGTTAGACTGCAATGAAATGGCTCTGACTTGCAGGCTAAAAGGTATTGAGACTTGCAAGATGAGAAAAGAGTGCTCAGCAGAGTGGCTTCACAACAGTGGAAGACAGAACAATAAAACAAACCATCATGGAGTGAAAACGTGTGGGTAAGTTGGAGTCACTGGCTCTGGGTTCCTGGGTGGCGTAGCCTCAGGGAAACCCAGCCTCTGCTCTGAGCCTGGGCTGCTGGTACTGATAGGGTTAACGCTGTTCCTGCTCTGATGGAAAGAGGGGGAGGGAGGCAGCTGGTGGGTGCTGGGCTTGGCACAGGGCACCAGGCCTTACTACATCCTCCTCCTCTGGGGATGCCTGATCCTTGCATTGCTGAGCAGCTGTTGTGTTCCGTCTGCCAGAACAACCTTTGGAAACCTAGTCCCAGAAGTAGCAGGGGTTTCTGTTCCGGCCTATGAAAGGCGAGTAAAGAAGACTTTGCAATTGCACCTTCCAGGGAGGTGCAAGGGCAATATTCATCAAAGAGGCTCAGTTCGAGGCCCCCAGACCCCTTCATCAGGGTGCAGCACTTGGGCTGCTGGCACCAAAAGGAGAAGTGAGGGAGGAACTTTCTAGGCTCCTGATAATGCTGACTGGCTTGGGATCAACCCAGAATAGAAGGGGTTTTCAGAAGCAGGAAACATTTAGCAAGAAAGCTGCTAGGCTGCTCCTAACCCAGAGGAGTGGTTTGATAGTGACCAGTAGGATTCTCTGGACTTCTCTTCTGGGCAGTGATCTGGATTGGGTCCACCACAGTTCTGTGTCTGAGCCAGCAGAGGAGATAGGAGAATGCACTCATAGCCAGGCCACTTCATTTGAATGTTGGCTCTGCCGTTTACTGACTGTGTGACCCTTGGAAAGTTAGTTGTGAAATAGCACGCTGGCTCTCAGTTTCTCTCTACACAAAATAGGGGTAAAAATCACATCTATCTCAAAGGAGGTTTATTGGGTAAATGAGTTATGGTGTGTAATGGGCTTAGACTGGGGCACTTTATAAGTGCTCACTAAAAGAAAATAAGAATCACCTTGTTTATACAGGCAGTAAAGATAAATACCTCTGTGGAGAAAAGGTGGATTCGGTTCTTCTTGGGGTGATAGGACCTTCTGAACTAGCCAGGAGAAGGC
Source organism: Grampus griseus (assembly GCF_964374135.1). Lineage (NCBI taxonomy): Eukaryota > Metazoa > Chordata > Mammalia > Artiodactyla > Delphinidae > Grampus > Grampus griseus. The sequence goes on along the minus strand of NC_139008.1, from coordinate 69,165,517 downwards.
TTAGCTTGGTGGGAAATTAGCCACAGTGGTACACAGCTGGAACCCATTGGTAAGAGCCAATTGTGTACCTTACCTTCCAAATTCCATGTTGAGTGACATCACCTCGATAACTTGAAATCAGACAGGGTGGGAGTATTTACACCATAGAAACTGACAAATGCTACACTTATGTTTTTGTTTTTGTCTTGTTTTAAAGGCCAGTTGTTAAACATTCACCAATATACCACTGTTTTTGTAGCACATATTTCTGAAGGCCTAAGCAGTAGTAGATTGTCTGTCTCCCAGCAGATTTTAGTTCTGTCTGACTCAGATCCACCCAAGCAACCCTAGGTTGAGAAAAGAAATTCTAAGCATGTACTGGAATAAAAGATAACATTTCTTGAGCAGCTATTATAGACCAGGTGATGTGCAAATGCTTTGTATGCATTAGATCACATAATGATTACAGCAACCTTAGTAGCAGTGCCATTTTACAAGTGATGAAAATGAGACCCAGATTGGGTTCATAACGGAAGGGAGTGGCAGAGTATGCTACAGGGTAGAGTGGCCCCCTAATATGAATAAATGGGTCAGCAAATGTAAATTCATTACCCGTTCAATATTTCATTAACCCATACTTTCCAAGGACTCCATATTGAACGCATTCCTCTGTGGCTTCTAATGGAATTAAAATTACCTTCTAAGGAAATACTTGGTGTTTCTAAGATCTATTTTAACTAAGCTAAAAGTTGTTGTTAACATAAGTCACTCATCCCAAATATATATATTAGACTTCTTCCATGTGAAGGATACTGTCCTGGGAACAGAGATTAATAAAGAGAAGCATATGACTTGATTCCTGGTCTTAAGAAGCTGGCAGACTTCTCAGTGAGAAGTTGCTTGAAAGGCCATTCCTATCCCAAGGCAGGTCTTCTGGGAAATCTTTAAGCAGGGGAGTTCCCTGGGAGCCAGGGTGAGCAAAGAAACTCTCCAAGATTCAGGTCCTCATCTGGACAGCAGCACCACAATTGTACCATTGCCTCACAGTTTTGTTGTAGGGATCGAATGAGACAATATATTTATAAACTTAGTTCAGTACCAGGCAAATAGTAAGAACCTCATGCATCATCAATACTAACTGATATTCTGATGACGGTTCAGTAGGGGAAGAAGTCTACAGGTGCTTCTTGTGTTGGAGCAAAGCAGAAAGATACTAGAACATAGCGAGGGAAAATTAATTTGAAACAGCCCTTCATAGCTTTAGAACATTTATAACCAAAGAGGAAATAGAGTGTAATGCTTAGGAGTAAAATAAGCTTGAATTCTGGATCTGCCACTTACTTATATGTCCTTAAAGATTAGGGTCTTGACTTTTCTTGTAACAGTGGCCAGAGTAGTCCTTTCAAGAAGTAAGTCGGGGCTTCCCTGGTGGCACAGTGGTTGAGAATCTGCCTGCTAATGCAGGGAACATGGGTTCGAGCCCTGGTCTGGGAAGATCCCACATGCCGCGGAGCAACTAGGCCCATGAGCCACAACAACTGAGCCTGCGCGTCTGGAGCCTGTGCTCCACAACGAGAGCGGTCACGATAGTGAGAGGCCCGCACACTGCGATGAAGAGTGGCCCCCGCTTGCCACAACTAGAGAAAGCCCTCGCACAGAAACGAAGATCCAACACAGCAAAAATAAATAAATAAATAAACTCCTACCCCCAACATCTTCTTTAAAAAAAAAAAAATAAATAAGTAAGTCAGATGAAGTCACTCGTATGACCAAAACTCTCTGATAGGTCACCATTTCACGCAGAATAAAAAGTCTTTATGACAGCCTTCAAGGTCCTGAGATCTGGTCCCATTGTTTCTCTGGCCTCCCTCCCTTCCCTATCACTCTTTCCATCATCCCTTCTATTCCACCAACATTGGCCTGTGTGCTGTTGATCCTGGGCCTCAGAGCCTTTGCATTTGGTGTTCCCTCTGCCTAGAATACTCTTCTCCAAGATAACCATATGGTACCTACCTTTCCTTCACCTCCTTTAAGCCTCTGGTCAAATATCACTCTCTTAATGAAGTGTAGCTTAATCTGGCTGTTTGAAATTGCAAGCCACCACCCACATCCATCCTGACACTCCAGATCTCATTTAATTTCCATAGAACTTTTCACTGTCTAATATCCTATACAAGTTAACTTATTTTTTATGGTTATTGTTTGTTTTCTGATTACCCCAGTAGGACATAATCTCCATGAGGGCAGAGAGATCTTGACCTATTTTGTTTGTTGATAGATTCCAAGTACTGGAAGAGTGACTGACAAATAGCAGACAATAAATATTTGTGAAATGAAGAAATGAATTCCTTAACCTCTGTTAATCCCAATGTCCTCTTTTCAAAAATAAGATTACTAATACTAATTACTTTATAGGACTATCGTGAGAATTAACTGAAATAATACATATAAAGTATTAGCACAGTGCTTGTTACCCAGTAAACATTTAAGAAACCATTATTATCATTATTATTTGTCAATAATTTTAACCTCAGTTAGTAATGTTAGTTTAGGAACAATCTCCATTTGTAAAGTAGTTCATCTTTTAGCCAAAGATTGCTTTAATTAGTCAATATTATTAGTTGTTTACATGATCAATTAAGTGACCATCCAAGTACAGGAAGCAACTTTTGGCCAGACCACAGAGCTCTCAGATTTCGAATCAGGGAGTGAAGATACTGCCTTTATCTCCTGGGTGCCACAAGATGTCTTTGGCCTCTGTTCTGCCCTGGGAGTGCACCCATGCTTTTGTTCTTTTGGGCAGGTTCACAGCTTCCTCTTCTCCAGGAATATGGGGCACACATGGCTGTGTATGACCTGGATGTCAACACTCACACTAACTCTACATCACACCCCTTATCATTTGCTCACATCATGGATCAATTCTGAATTCCAGGAGAGAGCACATGGTTGATCTTGGTGGGCTAGTTGTTCATCACTGTCTCATTGGGTAGGCCTCCTTATATATAGGCTTCCACTGGACTATTGGAGAATAAGCCACAGGATTTGGAAGTGTGAAAGGCAGTGACTGTCCTGGCTATCATGATGACAGTATAGCACAGCACCAAGAGCCCAGACAAGGTTTACATATTGGCTCTGGGACATTTAACTATTTATGCTTCAATTCCCTCCTGTGTAAAACTGGATAATGATAATCATAGTAACCATAGCTTCATAGGGTAGTAGTGAAATTAAACAACCTGATGTTTTATTGAGTGATTCAGAATATAGACAGATATATATATATATATATATATATATATATATATATATATATATATATATATATATATATATATATGTGTGTGTGATTTTCAGAAGCCACATCTAGGAAGCCAATGAATACATCCAAAGCAGCTGAACACATAGAGCAGACAGTCAGCATATACAAGCACATAAAAGATGTATACCTTCTCTCCCTCTGTGCTCTCTTCATGTTACTTCAAAGGAGTTTACACCAAAACATGTGCCTAGAGAATCCAGGGAGTGAGGCCCCTGCTCCCTGCTGCTCTGAGAGATTAATATGTTCCCCAATACCCTCTACTCTTATGGGAAAGATCAGGCTTCTGAGCTGAACTGGGTGCATTTATTGGGAACCACATACTAGAATATCTCCACCATCTATATCCCTCCCTCCCAGATTAAATACTTTGTTTCCTTCTCCCTAGTCAGCTCAGACCCATTATCTTTGAATCACTGCTCTGTATCCTAGACCTGTGCTTCTCTTCCTGACCTAAACTTAATCTCTGCCCCTGAAAGCCATCAATTGCTCCAACAATGTCAGCTCGGCCAGCTGTTCCTGGAATGGTGGCTTCCCCAGGGTCCTGAACATCACTATCCAAGAATTCTAACCCTGGAAGGAATCAGGGGAGGTCAGAGACCATGCATCCATCTATCTATACATCCATGCTGACCTTTTAGCAGATGGCAGCCAGCCCCTGAGGGCCTTCCTGCTGGCAGAGCCATGTCTGTGACATACACCATCTCATGAAGTTTGTTTTACAGCAGACTCTGTATTCAACAGGTGGGTGTGGCACCCCCATTGCTTAGCTGACAGAGGTCAAGTCTGGCTACTCTAGCGGCTGGGAAGGGATTCAGACCCCTGCTGCCCGAGTCCTAGGCTGCAATTAATCAGAGCCTGGGGCCAATTCAGGGTCTGAACATTAAACCAGGCAGTAAGCAAAGGGAGCAATTAGGAGCCAGGATCAGGGTACTTGGCCAGGGATGGAGATATGGAGGTCAGGACCCGGGGGAAGCCCAGGCTAGAAATGGAATTCAAGGTCAAGAGTGTAAGAGAATGGAATTGGGATGTCAATCAAAGCGAAAAGCAGAAGGAAGCAGAATGAACGAGGGTGATGGTGACAGTTGTTCTGGAAAAGATCAGAACCAGAAAGGCAGAGCCCAGTGCAAAAGAGGGGCTGCTGCCCTGTTGCCTGGTGGTATGGCCTCCTTTCCTAAGAGTTCTCATCTCGGTTTCCGTGTCTCTTCTTTAACTCCTCCATTAGGTCCTGTGCCTCTGGCTCTGTCTTAACCCCTCCACTACGGAGGCTGTGTGGCGGAAGGATGGACAATGGTGATGAGCACAGACTTGGTATCTAGACAACCTGATTGTGAATTCTGCCTCTGCCCTGTACTAGCTGGTTAACTTTGGACAAGTTACTAAACCTCTTTGTGCCTCAGCTTTTCCCTCTGTTGAGTGGAGATAATAATAGTGCTGAACTGTAGGGCTGTTAAAGGGAATCGAATTTTAGTCAATGTATGGAAAGCACTTAGAACAGAGCACGTGATAGGCATCATATACATGTTTGCTTATTATTATTATGAAATGAATGTCTTAGTCCTTGGAGAAAAGGGTCATGCACAGACCATCAGAGCTTGGAAGTTTACCAAATCTTTTGGAAGCCAAACTGTGCGAAGACTGGGGGGAAAAGTTTCAAATTTTGGATATTGTTATTGTACATACAGGAGGAAAAAAAGTTCATTTTTCCAAGTTTTTGCCTGATTGTCCCAGAAAGAAAACATTTTCATTGTGTGGTCATGATTGGGAACACATGTGAACCACACCCCACTTAGCTCAGCCCCTTTCCGTCCTTAGTCTGTCTCTCTCTCCCTCACTCCTGCTCTCTGTTACTAATTAGAAAGAAACCAAGTAGAATTTGGTGTTTCCTTCCCAGTCTTGATAGGGGAGCCTGTAGTGGATTAATTACCTCAAGCCGTTCTGGCTTCCCTAAGGAACAATCAGTGATGGGACTTGGGGTCCGGTGGCTTAGGGAGGCATGGCAAATTTAAATCTACACCCAAAGAGAACAGAAATTAATTTAAATAGGAGGCAGTGTGGTCTGAAGTTTCGTGGAAGAGGATAAGTAATCAAAATTATGTTTTCTGTCTTAGCTCAACCACTAACTTCTTGTGAGACTTGGTTCTGTAGCAGAATTTAGCTTGTGGGGGAAATAAATCTGCCTTTCAGCCAGGGAGATGGTGAACAATGATAATCGCTATCATTTAATGAGTTCTTACTGGTAAGAACCAGGCATGGTACTTATGGTTTTATATATTATATATATGTGAGTGTATGTATATATAAAAAATTATATATATTATACATATATGTATATATTATATGTGTATATATTACTTATACATTATCTACATATATGTAGATAATGTATTCATATATACTGTGCATAGTATATACAAATATTATATATAAATTTTTATATGTGATATATACATATGCACAGCCACACATGCATATACATACACACACACACATATATATATATGTATTGGGTTGGCTAAAAAGTTTGGGCTTTTCCATAAGAGCTTATGGAAAAACCCGAATGAACTTTTTGGCCAATCCAATTTTAAATACACACACACGCGCACACACACACATACACACACACACACACACACACACACACACACACACACACACATATATATATATATATATATATATATTAGGTAAAACAGTAAATACCATTCCTGGTACTTACCAGTAAGAACTCATTAAGCAACTGCAGTTGTCATATATATACATACACATGTATATACATTACATATATATATATGTGCAGATGTAAATAGATATACATATCTTTTATGTACATATACATGTATATATATAACATATATGTGCAAATATATATATATTTAATCCTCCCTGATAAGGCTGTGATTATCCCCATCATATAAATGAGGAAACAGGATCAGTAAATGATGTATGTGATTTTCCCAAGGACCCAAATCTGGAAAGTGACAGGATACATATGTCATGCTCAGTTCTGTCTTACCCTGAGTCCCAGATCTTAACTGTTCCATCATACCGTGCATTAATACAAGGAAGTGCAATTATGCATTTTAGAATTATTTTGAAAAAAAAGATCAAGAAACACTTTTGAAGGGTTGCTAAGATGGCTCAGTTGGCTGAGCAATCCATTCCTCAAGCACCCTGATTACTCTGTGTTACTCTACTCATTTTACTTTGGCTACAATTGTGTTTTTGGCTTTGAGCTTTTAATTAACAAAACTAATCCAGAAATCAGTTAGTTGTTCCCATATATATGGATATAGTATTTCTTCTGGAGGGTTATGGGGCCGAAAGCTGGGGCAGATTCAAGCAAGATGCTCTGTCTGAAGTCAGCAGGGAGTTGTGTGGGAGGGCAGTCGTGGACACAACAGTGCTTCCAGGGCCTTTCCCAGTTGAGGAAGGACCTGATGTCCCATGGCAAATCGGAGGGGGAAGTCAGAGAAAGGATTCAGGCTGGTCACCCAAAGAAGGGAACGATGTAAGGGTTGATTTGGGCGTTTTCGACATATGATTAATCCCTTTGCTCCCAGAATCACTTCAGATTGGCTCAGCTTCACATGCAAATCCATTGCCCAGCCCCTGCCATGAGCTTCTTCAGGTGGAACACGGCAGCTGTGTGTCTTCGTGATATTACCATGACTCTAGATCTGGAGTTGATGGCCAGTGGCCAGATTCACTGTCACCCTAACCCTTCTGTAAGGACAACTCCAATTTCCCCCTTATTCCAGAACCTTGCAATAAGAATATTGTACGGGTCCTCTGTTTTCCTCACACTGCCCACTCAGGCACTCAGGAGAACTCAAACGGAACATTATGAAGGCATAAGGAATTCCCTGGGGACACTGAGGGAAACGAGGTAATTTCTTTACTGGTGGATATTGCATGCCCCCATTAAACAGCAGCAAGAACCCCAGAGAAGAAAGCGTACGTAACAACCAAAAACAAAGCTCCGAACGAAGGAGAAGGCAGGATTGTTTCAATCATCTGCCCCTTGTCCTGCAATAAAAATGTATTTTTTTTTCCTGAGAACAATTTAGTGTGGCCAATAAAAGCCCAGCTAATTTCTAAATCAGCATGCAGCCAAGTCAGCCACCCAAGAGCTCTCTCCTAGGGCAATATTTCTGAGGCACACACAATCTATACTAAAGTGATCAACTTGCCTCCGTCCTGCCAAGGGGATGCGTTAGCAGAGCCCAAAATATGACAAGAGGAAATTTATGTGCAACTTTTACACATAATATCTCATTATGACTCTTCCCAATCTTTCAATTTTAAAAATAAATGGCCTTTGTAATGATTTTACCAGGAGAACATCTAAACTAAGATTAAAAAGAAAGGAGGGAAGTGGTTCAGCTCTTGTGATTTCTTCCTTTTCTCCTGGTCTTACTTTATGGAAATTCACTCTTTCACTCTTCCTTTCTTCTTTCCTTCCCTCCCTCCTTCTTTTCCTTCCATTCCTCTCTTTCTTTTCCCTCCTTCCCTCTTCCATCCTTTCCTTCCTTCCTCCCTTCCTCCCTTCCCTCTTTCCTCTTTTTCTCTTTCTTTCCCCTCATCTAAGAAGAAGTAAAAATGTTAGGATCTGACATTTTATCTAAAGGAACAAGATCTCTGTTAGAAGCAAAAACGACTCTGACTCATTGGTACATGACACAAGTTTCCACTTAGAATGGAGTGTTTCTTGCCTAAGAATCTGGTGTTAATTGATATCATATCCCCAAACTCTCCCATCAGTTTCCTCCTGTCTCCCACCCTTGTGTCTTACAACATGATTGCCGACAGAGACACACCCACAAACACAGGAGTAGATCCCTTGGGCTTCCTCATGTCACATATCCCCATGTTACCTCCTCTGCTCATTCTGGGTCCAGGACTGCTGACCTGGCATCCCCGTGCTTTGTGGGGCAGCCAGCAGAGTGGGAGACAGGGGATGGTGGTCACTGTCCATCATCAGTTGACAGTTGGGCCCAACTCTTTAGAGAGATCCAACATTTCTTCCCCTGGTGTTGGCCTGAAGCTTTAAAACTTTGTCCATTCTTTATCCGGTGGAGATATCCAGCTCCTGGGCTCCCATCTCCTTGTATATGTATCTTTCTCTCTTCTGCTAGAGAGCCCACCTCCTGTGGCCTGTATCCTGGGACACAGCTGCCCCTGGTGATGTCTCCCAAAAGTAGGGCTCCGGGGCTTGTTGTTTATATTCATCAATTTATATGTTCCAGCATTATCCATAAAGAATGGACTCTACTCAGGCTTGGAATTCATAGGTGAATTAAACAGTGTAGCTCTCCTTGAAGAACTCAGTCTAGCTGGGGACACAGACCCATAAACAATTAAAGCCATTCCATCATGAAAGTGTCAGAACGGAGGGTGACTGTGGAGGCAGGTGTGATTGGCTGTGCTTGGGAGTGTCAGGCCAGCCTTGATTCAGAAATGATGTGCCTTGAATTCAAGCCAGGGTAGAGGATTTACTGAGAGCCACTGAAGGAAGAAGTGCTAATGGAAATTTTCTGAACATCGTGCCTTCTTAATCTCAGTCTGAGCTGAATCTATGTGAGATGGGATTCTATTTCAAGGTGGCAAAGCATGTTTTCCTGTGTGTATGAGAAGAAAGGGCTATCTTAATTTCACTCCAGGCATCAAACAGATCCAGTCAAATCAGAGGCAGAGAATTGAGGCAGAAACACTGGTGGTTTGATCCTTGACTTGGAATCCAAAGCACTTGGTTGAAGCCATGAGAAAAATCAAAATTACCATGGTGAGCTGGACAATGGATGTTAACCTGGGCCTCTGATGGATACTCTAAAGCCCTACAAAATATGTTTCATCTTCACCATCTCCAACCTATTCTTTATGCTCTTTGCTGTCAATAAACATTTTGGCCACAGCTTAATGAGCATTTGTCACCTGAGTAGTATCAACAAGATGGTACTTACATGCACGACCTTATTTAACCTCCACAGCTCTTTGGAAGGAGACCTTTTCATTTCTGTGATACTGATGAAGACATTGAGTTCACAGATGTTCAACAACTTGTCTATGGCCTACAGTCATAAATGTCAGGGTGAGGATTCAGCTTCAGGGCTCCTAAAAGGCAGACAATACTTTTCAGGGCTGCTTGCTACTGCATCCAGGCTGTATACTTCCAGCCCTGTCCTTTGACTATCCATGTCTTCTCCCTGCCTCCTGTCCTCAATCTGAGTTCTGTCTCCTCCCACACCTCTGAAAATGTCCCTGTGTGCAGTGACCTTCCCCTTTGTGAAGTCCTTTCATGAGCATTTATTATCAATCACATGTTAGTCTCTGGTTTAGGTCTTTTCACAAGTGGCTAGGCTTTAGTCTTCAAACCGAACTTGAGAGGTAGATCAGAAAGCACCTCCACCACCCACTAAACAAAAGTAGAGACTACAATTCATAGAGTTCAACTAACGTGCAGAATTCAACTAACAGGCAAAACAGCACATACTTGTCAATGATGAGACCAAGGCTTGATTCTGCTCCCCCAGACAAAATTCACTGCCTTCTCCTCTGTGATTCTCTAACAACTTTGCTTTGTTTCAACGATCACCATGATGCTTGGCATTCATAGATAATCAACAAATATTTTGAACAATAAATGAATGGATTAGTTATATTAGGGAGGAGTTATAGGCTAGCAGAAAAGCACATGGATTCTGAGATTGGACTCCTGGGGCTTAAACATAGGCTCTGCCACTGACTAGTCACAGCGTCATGGACAGGGGGCTTCCCCTTCTGTCTCATTGGCTGGGACAGAGTCTCATGCATATCTATGACCAATCACTAGCAAATTCATGAAACTGGTCCCAAACTGCCTCTGTTTTGAACACCTGCCATATTTTCTATCCCAGAGACACACAGTACAGCTGTTGATTGACTGATTGATTTTCATTTAAAGAGAATATGAAAGCCTATGTTTTTCCCAGAGTGGGAAAATGGGAACAGCATGGAGGTGAAAGGAAGGAAAGCAAGAAGATAGAGTAAAATTAATATTTGCTCTGCATTTACTAAATTATGGACCCCAGATTTGCACATTGATGCTGGTCTTCTACTTTAAACCTCCCAACCACATTTCAAATGGAGAAGTAATGTAAATGCAGAAACAGAATCACAGAGAATGTACTTTATCTTCCAAGATCATGAAGCTGTTGAGTATCTGGCCAAGATTAATATGTCTTCTGATTCTAAATCCAGTGCTTTCTTAGTAATAGAACTGGAAATCCTCGCTCTCTTAAACAAGCCCTCAGTGCCAGGGCTTGGGTTCAGGATCCAAGGTCTGGATGAGAATTGGGGGACAGTGAACTTTGACTCCAGTAGACGCCTCTTTGTCAGAAGGCAGAGAAACTTCAGGACACACCATGGAGAAGTGATCTGCTGAACTTTTACTTCTTTATATAACTCTACCCCACCAAACTGAAATGGAAAAGTCAAGACAGTCTTGCTCTTTAAAAAATACTTGATGTGAAAACCCCTGAGAAAAGGAGTTAACTGTCTCTTTTTTTTTTTCCCAAAGTATAAACAGTGTTTTTCCTCTCTTTAAGTGATAAATTTGAGGCTAAAACATGAAGTGGAACACATTATGTAGAAAGTGCTTATTTTCTTCTGATGTTTGATAGGGATTACGACTGGTAAAAGCCCAAATTCTGTTTCCCCTTTTACGCAATCTGTCATTTTTGTCAAACAAGAAGCTGATTAAGTTTCTATCAAAAGAATAAAAGGCTCCAGAAAGATTCTTCTTAAAGAAGAAGAGGCCTCAACAATTACCCCATGGAAAATACATTTAGTGTTGAGCCTGTGACTTAACTCTAAAGCTGGTGTACCCTTTCTGTTTAAACGGCGAGTGTTAGGAACATGCTGACCAATCCCATTGAATTCACCCTCTGACATGTAAGAGAACCTTATGAACCACTGACACCAAAATCTCCGAATATTCATCATGCATATTGGGGGGATTTCTTTTTAGTGGATGTATTTCAAGTCAGCCATTGTAAATGGAAAAAGGAGGTGATTCTGTCACGAACAAATAGGATGGATGGAAGGGAGAAAATGCTTGTGGCTGGTTGTAAAATTGGCTACACGTGACTCCCCTCCCTCTCTCCATGGCCTTTGGTAGTGCCTTCCTACACTGTCTCTGCTCTGTTGCCATGACTTGATTCGGCCAATGTGACCCAAGCTGATACTTGGACAGGGAATGCACATTGGGCCCTCTCTGGCCACCCTTGAGAATCTTGTGGCCAATGACAGGGAAATTAGCCTAAACCAGCCTATTGGATTCTGAGAGACATGGGGTCGAGTCATCCCTGTAGTCCCAGCTGACTTTGTGCCAACCACTAGATATGTGAGTGAGGCCATTCTAGACCACCCAGCCTCTGCCAAGCGAACCCCAACCGGAAGAACTCCCCAGCCAGAGAGTCATGAATCTCACAAAACTCAGTGAAGCATGAGAAATAATAAATGCTTATAGTTATAGAGATTTTGGGGGTGGTCTGTTCTGCAGCAAAAACTAAGCAACCCGATGATCTTCTCTTTCCAGATTCCAGTCTCAGTCTGTTGACTATGACAGGGTAAGGTTCTAATCATAATTCAGAATGCCCTGTTTTTGAGATCTACCATCAGAGGCTTTCAGGCATAGAGCCTGTATTTAGCAAATTCAAAAAGTTGACCCCCTTGTTTACATGGCTTGTCGTCTTGCCACCCACATGCAGCTTTGACCTAAGATTTAAATTCTTATTCACTAGCTACTGAACTCTCCCTTTTTCAGATATGATACCTTTTGTTTGTCTTATTGTTGGACTATAACCCATCCAGTTTTTCATGTATGTAGCTCAGTCTTGGCACCGCCAGGTGTACGAGATTCTGACTGCTAAGCGGAGAAGACCGGTGAGACATCAAGATATCCAAATTGCCTCTGTCTTGAATTTTCTCATAATCACTGTCCTCATCACACTCCTTCCCAATGCTTTTCTTTTTCTCACCTCTAGGAGAAGCTCCCTTAGGTGATATGGAACTGTATTAAAGAGGGAAAAGATCTAAGCCAAACTTTTTGAACTTCTCTTTTGTGAGTAATATAGACATGCTTCCTGGATACAGTAGTCCCCCTTCTGGTGCCCAGGGAATCTGAATTCTGGCTTACTTTGACAAGCTAACTCTTCCATACAGACTTGCATTAATAACCAGTCAAACCTGGGGTATCTTCCCTTTCTGTCTTCATTTCATGCAGTCATTATAATCAAGTGTGTTGTCTTGAGCTTAAACCAACTTTCATTTCAGAGTCATCCCCTGGCCTTGGAAAACCCCCAGAGATTGTGAACTCAAGCAGGTTAGGAAAATCATCAAACCCACACAGATTTGCTATGTACCAGAAGCCTCCTGCATTTTCTGTGAAACAAAGAGAAGAGACTCCAAGCCCCAGTGCCAGACCAGATGAGCCCATTTTCATATAGATACTGGGAGAGAAGTTGCCACTTGTGTTTTCCTGCTGGCAGCCAGCCCTACCCATCTCTGGCCTCGCCACAGACTGCCTCCCTAAACTCAGCCAGCAAAACACGTCTGCTCACAACCTCACTTCATTTCTGGCCTTTTTCTTTTCTTTTCTTTTTATTTAAGGAAGTCAAATAAACTTAACCTGGGGTGACTCAAGGGATGTTTCATGTTCTTGTCGTTGTAAAGCACAGAGTGTGCCAGTAACAGCATGAGAAGGTCACAAGAATTATAACAGAATGAATGATACCTTTTTATTAGTCTAATGGAGAGGAAAAATAATGGTGATCTGGAGGCATCAAAGATCTCTAGTTTTCATTTCTAGGGCATAAAATAATTCTTGGGCTATATTCCAAGAATTCCAGTTTTGTTATGGCAATGACATCATGTTGTTGGTTGTCCATACTGCTGCTGTTTAGGAGCTGCCTAGAGAATAGGCATTTGAACCCACACAACATCTAAGACCACAGCTTCTATGTGACCAATTTGGGAGGGCTCACTTTTGCTATAGTTCTCTTAGTTCTTTGATTAGATTATTTCTCAAAATCACGGTATAACTTGAGTCCTGATACAAGGACAGGTTTAGGTTGACAAAGTCATTGGGGTCAGGGCTGTGAGTCAAAGGCTTATGGAGGAAATTCTTAGCATCTTCTTCACTTTAGTTTTTGCTTTAGATGCAACTTTGTGATACCAGTAACTGAAATGGGAGGGGACTGAGATGCCAAGGAACAGAGTCTGTATGTTACTGAAACTAAGTTGATATAAATTCAAATTAGAGTATTATAACTTTAAGATGTTAAATGCATTCTTCATGGTAACCACAAGGAAAATCGTTATAGAATACACACACTAAAAAAATGAGAATGGAATTAAAACATTTCACTGGAAAAATAAAATCAACTAAACACCAGAGAAAAGAGAAAATGAGGAACAGAATGCATCTAGAAATGAGGAACAGGGTATATAGAAAACAAAGAGCAAAATTACATAAGTAAGTCTCTCCTTATCAGTAATTAATTTAAACATAAATAGATTAAACTCTCCAGTCAAAAGACAAAGATTGTTGGAATGAAAAGAACAAACAAACAAAAATAACCCAAATATGACCCAACTACTGCTGTCTACAAGAGGCTCACTTAGCTCCAAAGACACAAATGGTTTGAAAATAGGTTGAAAATGAAAGGGTGGAAAAGACATTCCATGAAAATAGCAACCAAAACAGAGCAGGGATGGCTATACTAATATCAGACAAAATAGACTTCAAATCAAAAAAGTTTAAGGAGAAAAAGGAGGACATTTTATATTAATAAAATGTGCAACACAGCTAGAAGATATAACCATTATAAGCATTTGTACACCTAATAACAGATAGTCAAAATATATGAGGCAAAAATTGAAAAAAAATTGAAGGGAGAAATAGACAGTTCTACAATAGTAGTTGAGGACTTCAATACCCCACTCTCAATAATGCATAAAGCAACCAAACAGAAGAAAAATAAGTAAGTAGAAGACCTGAACAACACAATAAACCAACTAGATACCCAACGGTATGTACCCTTTTCTTAATTGTACTTGGGACATTATCTGGGATAAGCCATATGTTAGATCACAAGTTAAGCTTTAGTAGATTTAAAAAGATAGAGATCATATAAAGTATCTTCTCTGACCACGATGGGATAAAGTTAGAAATCAATAACAGAAGAAAAACTGGGAAATTCACAAACTTATGGAAATTAAACAACACTCTCAAACAACAAATAGATCAAAGAAGAAAGCACAAGGGAAATTAGATAATACTTAGAGATGAACAAAATAAAAACATACCAAAACTTATAAGACCCTTGTCATATACCACATACAAAAATTAATTCAAAGCAGTTCAAAGACCTAAATGAAAGAGTTAAAACCATGAAACTCTTAGATGATAATATGGGATTAAATCTTCACAACTTTGGATTTAACAATTACTTCCTGGAATTGACACCAAGGGCACAGATAAAAAAGAAAAAATAGACACACTGGATTTCATAAAAATAAAAAGATTTTGTGCATCAAAGGACACCAACAACAGAGTGAAAAGGCAACCCATAGAAGGGGGAAAATATGCAAATTTTATATATCTAGTAAGGAATTCATATCCAGAATATGTGGAAAACTCCTAAAATTCAACAACAAAAATATGAGTAATCCAATTAAAAAATGACCAAAGGATTTGAATAGATATGTCTCCAGAGAAGTATATAAATGTCTAATAAGCACATTAAAAAATGTTCAACATCACTAATCACTAGAGAAATGTAAATCAGAACCACAATGACATATCACCTTACATTCATTGGAATGACCACTATAAAACAAAACAAAACAGAAAATAAGCAGTGTTGGTAAGGATGTGAAGAAATTGGAAAACTTGTACATATTTGGTGGGAGTGTAAAATGATACAACTATTGTGGAAAACATTATGGCATTTCCTCAAAATAATTAAAAGTAGAATCACCATATGATGGAGCAGTTCCATTTCTGGGTATATATCCCAAAGAGTTGAAAGCAGGGTCTCAAAATGATATTTGTATCCCCATGTTTATAGCAGTGTTATTTACAATAGCTAAAATGTGGAGGCAACCCAAGTGTCCATTGACAGATGGATAGATAAACAAAATGTGGTACATACAAAAAATGGAATATTAGCCTAAAGGAGTAAAAATATGTTGACATTTGCTACAACATTGATGAACTTTGGGTGCATTATGCTAAGTGAAATAAGCCAGTAACAAAAGACAAATACTGTATGATTCCACTTATATGAGGTAATTAGAGTAGTCAAATGCATAGGGAAAGAAAGTAGAATGGTGGTTACCAGGGGCTGTGGGAAAGAGAGAATGGGAATTTACTTTTTAATGGGTGCAGAGTTTACATTTTGCAGGATTTAAAGAGTTCTGGAGATGGTTGATGGTGATGGTTGCACAATATGAATTTACTTAATACCACTGAACTGTATACTTAAACATGACTAAGATACAAAGTATTATGTGATGTGTATTCTACCCCAATTTTAATAAATGGAAAAAAATGGCAGAGCACAGCATCCTGATCCCGGAAAAGAGATAGATCCCTTAGTTCAGGGACCGAACTGACGGGTCTGCAGTTGAGGACCTTTGAGTGTATAGCACCTGACTTAGGGGAAAACCTGATGCATTTGCTTCACTTCCATTGGGAACATTAGGGAAGATGGCAGTTCAGTGGATGCACATGGACAAATGATTCACCTTGGACTGACTCCAGGGTCAGAGGCAATCAGACTTTGAGTTGAGGAGCTTCAGTTAAAGAAGTTTGGGAAGCAGTAGTTAACAGAAACCTCATCCAACTAGGGCCAGGTCTATGAACCTCAGTGCTCAGTGCCTACTCATGTTTTCCAGTACTGTTACACAGCTCTGTTTTGTTTTAGGCAGGAAGGAAAAATCCAGAGATGCGTTAGCCTTGAAGGAGTTGTATATTCCAAGACCCTGTGAGTGCCTTAAATAAGCAAAAATAACTCTGTCCTGTAAATGTCCTCATTGCCGAGGTGTGTGGAAGGGCTAAGGTGGAGCTAGCTGAACCAACTCAGCAGGGAATTGTTTTATGAAAATTCAGATTCCTACTGAGGTTGCTTGCATTTCAGAATTAATTCAAACAGCTGCAGGGACATCATTCATGGCCGTGAATTGAAATGATACAATTTGCCATCCTTTCCCTTGAGGAAGACATTGGTTCTCCCAAGGGCTCTTTAGAATTAGATTTCTTGAACCACCATGAAAAGTTGCTGCCTTGGACTCAATCATTTTTTTGTTTGTAGCAAATATATCATCCTTTGTGGCAGTGGTTTTCTCTCTCTGTCAGTTTACCCACTGTGTAGGGTGAGGGTGTTCCGGGGTCTGGGGTTGGCTTTGAGTCTCCAGATGTAGAACAGAGGGGAGTAAGAGTGGGAGGAACTTGTTTACTTCCTGCAGGGCTCTGTTGTTAGATGCTTACCAGCTATGGATTTGGAGTGACTGCTAGAATTTCACTCCAGCTGCCAGTGGATGAGGCAAAGAGTGTTCCCATCCTACCTGCACCCTGCCATCTCCAGGTTCTGGGGAACAAACAACAAACAATCAAACAAAAGCACCAGGATTAATGTGGAACCATTAATGAAGGAAATTGCATATTATAATTTTCAGCAATGGATTCTTCAAAGCAGGGAGTGGGGTTGCTGTTATTTCGGGGAAGAAAAAGTTAAAAAAATATCTGAACTAATTGACTCAATCAGTAATAATTCCTTTTAGTAGATATACCAGGTACTAAACACATAGTAGGTGTGTGTCACTGTGCAAAGTGCTTTGTATGCATTTGCTCATGGAATCCTCACACCACCAGCTTGGGAGAGGGACTGTGACACTGTATAGATACGGAAACTGAGAAAGGGAGATACTAAGTGGCTTGCCCAGTTTTAGCAGGTAAGGTTAATCTGACAGCAGAAACTGCATTCTGAAAAACTCTGGCATCTTGTCACCTGCTCAGTCTGACTTTGGAGAAATTCTAATTTTAAAGTTGCCAAGGCACACTTGTAGTTCATGGAGTTCATGTTAGATATGAGGGTTTTTGGTTTGGGGGTTTTTTGTTTGTATTTTTATTTTATTTTATTTTAGCTGAGTTGTCGAGAGAGCAGAATTCTTTAAAATAAAAATACTTATTGTTAACTTTGATTTTTATGCTACTAAGCATCCAAAATGACTACCTTTGAACAGGGCGGGGGCAAAGAGGCAAAGAGACTTTATTAAGTTCTGGAGGCCTCAGAAAGACAAATCACAGTTTGGAGACAAGACAGCACTGACTTGTCTCTGTTGCTCCACGCCAAGCCTACCTATAACCTTCGGCTGGATGGGCAGGGGTTATGAGGAGAAAGTCTGTATGACCTTCCCCAAGGCAATGGAGAGCCTGTGCCTGGGCAGCCTGGGGGAAATAGTGAGAATTAGTTCTACAAGGGTAAGAGAAAAACAGATGCTTCCAACCACTATCTAAGAGGGAACTAGGGAGCTTCCCTGGTGGCGCAGTGTTTGGGAGTCCGCCTGCCGTTGCAGGGGACATGGGTTCGTGCCCCGGTCTGGGAAGATCCCACATGCCGCGGAGCGGCTGGGCCCATGAGCCATGGCCGCTGAGCCTACGCGTCCGGAGCCTGTGCTCCTCAACGGGAGAGGCCACAACAGTGAGAGGCCCGCGTACCGCAAAAAAAAAAAAAAAGAAACGTCAGACATTTGTGTAAAAATTAAACCTGTGTTTGAATATTTTTTTAAATCAATACTAAAACAAAGCAAATAATAAATTCTACACATGTGCAAGATTGAAGATTAGAATATGTAAAAACTAAATTGATAACATTGACAACAAAAATGCGTACAAACCAGCAGGAAAAAAAATGGCAAAATATGTGAATGACATTTGCAAGTATAAAAGGGCAATGGAAACAAAGGAATGAGTACCCAATCTCTTTAAAATCTCTGTTAAAAATTAACAAGGTAGTCTTTTATACCTAAGAGATAAGATGAAAAAGTGTTATTTATGGCAAATAGGAATGTAGACAATATGGAATTCATATTGTTGCTGTCAATGTGAATCAGTGGAACAGCTTTTTTTTTTTAACAGCAATTTCCAAGTATCTTAAAAATTATATATATATTTGTTGACCCAATAATCGCACTCCTGAGAAGCTAATTTATAGAAATAAAAATACCAATATGTAGGGATCCATACATGGAAATAAATATTCATTTCAGGATTTTTAACAGTAACAAAAACTGAGGTGAGGGAGTGAATAGTATTCTGAGATATACAGGTTGAGTAGATTATGGTACATTCACAATAAGGAATTTTATGTTACCACTAAAAGAAGATGTTAGGTTCAGACCAAATGATTTGAAAGGATAACTGTAATCTACAGTGAAGGGAGAAAATCAAGATGTAGAGAAACATTATGTACTGTGGTCATTTTTAAAAATAAAATAATGGCAAAATCTTTGCTATCTATAACCATATTAATTAACTTAAATCAATATCAACAGTTAAAGCTATAACTATAGGTACTGGGTCATGTGAACATTGAATAGGCTATGGAATGTTAGCAGTAAGTGGTTAATATTAGTTATTTGGGACAGGATGGGGGACCAGGGAAGGGAAAGCAGGAGACACATTAATGTTTTAAAAAACTGTATTAAAATATCTAAAATAAGAAACAACCTAATATTTGTATATACGTACATACACGTATATAAAATGTGTGTGAAAAGATGATCAGTAACATGTTGATTTTTGTTATGTTGGTACAGCAGGATTTCAAGAGACATTAAATTTAATTTAATATTTCATCTTTATTTTTACGATAAAAATATTAACTGCATAATCCTAAGAAACTGTGAGGTTAGTTTCACTGTTGAAAAATAAGGAAGGAAGAAAATTTTGTTTTTTCCAGTTGTCTACATAAGCCTTCTTGGCCAACTCAATATGAACCAAAAGTAAGTAGTCATGGGTACTCAGAAAAGGAGTCTCTGTAAATAACTAGTCGTTCATGTCAGTGGGTCATAGCAGATCTTCACATGGTTTACTTTCTACACTCTTTAATTTTCTGCTCACTGTTAGCTCTTCAGAGAGGGTTTTTCTGACTACTTTATCCATTTTACCCATCACAAATCATTGCCTAACCCTTTGAGTTGACTTGATGTTAACATTTATTGCACATGGTTGAAATCAAAGTTTATTTTCAGCCTTCCTCTTTTAATAATAATTTAAAAAATGCAATTCATGCTCTTTTCCTTTGAAAAAATATGGCTTTAGCTGTGACCAACGATTTTTATTATGAGGTTTGCTTTTCTGTTCCCCCATTCATTCTTCTAAAACTAATTAGTAATTTTCATTTTCCCCTCTTCATCAGGTGTTGCTTCAAAATGTTTTAAAATAGAAATGTGCTAGTTACATTTTTTAGGGGCAGACATTTATTGACTTCCATTTTTTGGAGGGGAGGGGGATATAATTCAAAAATAGGGCCCATAAAATGTGTCCTTTGGCAATTTACTGAGCATTTTTGTGGCTATGTATGTAGTTAATTTATTTTTTGCTGTGTTCCAAGGACATATATTTCCATTTTGTTAACATAACATATTTTATTTAAATCTATTAAATTGTGTTTATTCATTATATTCTTCAAATGTTCTATTATTACCCACATGGGTTTTTATATTCTAAAATAGTTACACTGAAATTTTCCAAACAAATATATTTTAACAAATTACAATGTTTCAAGAATTCTAACCCAATACTTACATTTTGCTGCAGCGTTCTTTGCTATATAAGGATGTACATCCTTTGTAAGTCTCTTTTATGGACTCTTGCATTCTATTATTATATAATATCCTTCTTTATCCTGTTTAGTGTCTATGGCCTTGATTTTTCTTTGCCCTGATATCAGTATTTTCTCCAGCACTTTGGTTATTTGTATTTGTCACATAGCACACAATAATGATTTTTTTTCTTCATTCTCTTCTCTCCTGGTGATTTAGAAGCTCTATTGTATTTTTAAGGCTATTAGTGATTCCCACTTCTAATTGTCAAAATTAAACCTGTATTTCTCCCACTGACACTTCACATATCTACTCCTCCACTTCCACTGAGATGAATGTTTTAGAATAGAGTCACTTTTACCTCAGTATAAAACCTTCAGAACTGCTGTAAACTGCTAAACATGACTCTGAAGATCATGCTATTAGTGAGTGGTTCCTGACCTCTGGCCAGCTCCAGTTCTCAAGTAAGTATTGGTTGGTTAAAGTTCTTATCTTTTATAAGAACAACATGTGGTTGGAAAGTAACTGCCTGTGACCATTTGGGACATTCTCAATGGAGGCAACATTTCATTAGATACAGTGTACTATTCACCATCTTTACTTTCCTGATATTTGACAATACAGATCTACAAATAATACTGTATTATATGTTTCATTAAATTCATAACACCATGGACCTGCATTTTGCAACAATTGAATTATTTGGACCCCATATATCCCATCATGGTTGAATTTTTAAAAAAATAGATTTATTTATTTATTTGTTTGGTTGGTTGGTTATTTATTTATTTATTTATTTTTATGGCTGCGTTGGGTCTTAGTTCCTGTGCACAGCTTTCTCTAGTTGCAGCGGGAGCGGGCTACTCTTCGTTGTGGTGCATAGACTTCTCATTGAGGTGGCTTCTCTTGTTGCAGAGCACAGGCTCTAGGCACATAGGCTCAGTAGTTGTGGCACATGGGCTCAGTAGTTGTGGCTCACAGGCTCTAGAGCACAGGCTCAGTAGTTGTGGCGCACAGGCTTAGTTGCTCTGCTGCATGTGGGATCTTCCCAGACCAGGGCTTGAACCCATGCTCCCTACATTGGCAGGCAGATTCTTAACCACTGAGCCACCAGGGAAGCTCTCATGGTGGAATTTTATCATATTTTAATTTTCTGCTCTTTGCTACTCCCTCCCTCCCCTCCCATTCCCTTACTACTGGATTTTGCTGAGAGAGTTATGTTTGTTTTCAGTTTAGTTTGTTTTTTATGGAGGGCAGTCTATTGAAAGGTCTTCCCTTGCTACATGTGTCATTCTTCCCTAGACTACTTACTTAGTACCTATGCTACAAATGCACAGTAGCCTTACCATCATCCAATTATACATAACTATACATATGAGGCATATGTCTATATAAACATATATATATATAGTGTTCATCTATCTTTTTATCTACCTCTACCTGCTATATATTTATTTGTTGCCTATCACTATATCTTTCCCTTTTATAACTTACAATATGTTGAAATCTCTGATCTTATTGAAATTTAGCATGCGCAGATACTTCCTCAGACAATGGACATGGATTGTACTCTCTTAGACCTTTCCTGACTCTTTTTTTGGCCAATAGATATATTATATTTTCCTATGTGTAAGATATTGACATTGCAGCCATCTCCTTTCAAGAGTCTGTAGGTGTTGCAGAATAGTTTCCCATACTGAAGAGAAATCTGACAGGTTTACTCAGTTATGTAAAAAAAATCAGCTACTTATAAATAGAAACTTTAAAGATTTGTATGTGGCTTAGAATTTCGAAGGTTTAAATTTTTTTTTGGTAATTTTTGAGATCAAGTGAGAAATTTTAAACTGCAAATGTATCCCCCTTTAGCTCAAATAAATTCTTATGTTTTCTAAAAAATTATTGCTTTCCCTCTTCTCTTTCCTTTTCTTCTCCTGTTAATCCAATGATTCCAATCAGATTTCCTGACTCTGTCCTCAAAACTCTTATTTTTCCTCTTGAACCTATGCCTATGTGTTTCTGCTTTATTTTATGACACTTTTTATCAACATCATTTTTCAAATCTTTAATTACATTCTTGACGAGATTATACTTTTTTATAATTTATGTATTGATTTTTGAAACTGGAAAATCATTAACTGACTAAATTATTTCCCTAATTTTATCTCTTTGAGAATTCTTCCCTTTCTCCAAAACTGGCATGGAAATTGACCTCTCATACAAGGACAGACAGATCCAGAAGTATCTAAACCACAGAAGCCAACAAAGTTTAAGCAGAAACCTGACCCCTGCTATTATTCCTAGATCTTTTTCTTAATGATAAAATGAATAGATTATTATTTAAAACAGATGGAAGGATTTGTTTTTAACTCCTAAAACTTCTGGAACTCCTAAACCAACATGGAAATGGTTTTAACAACACTAGGGTAATAGAAATAAGCATTTTACATAATAATTCAGATCCTCTTGGAGCATCATGAGGTATAGGAGTTATGCTGGCAGAAGTGTTCATTTCCACACTTTGAAAGGTCTAATTGTGTAGTCCATACATGATCCAGAGACCAGACCATAAAGAAGGCTACTTTCCTCTCCCTTCCACAATCTCAGCATCTGTCCCCTCCCCACTTCTGTCTTGTACTTAGCTTAGGAACTAGACATAGTAGTGACTGATTGGGCATGCCAGAGGCCAGTACCCAATTGGGTGGGGGCTTTTGTGTATGAGGGGAGAGGGCGAGAGTTAGAGAGGACTCTTAGAAAGGTTATGAGAACAGAATGGAGGGAGTCCAGGTGAGGCTGGATTTCTCTGCTGACCCCAGTACACACAGGAGACAGTGCTCAGACCCTGTACCTGTGAAAAGAGCTCAGTCAGGTATCAGACTCACAGCTCCAAGTCTAATCTCCTTCCAGCTCTTCAAAGGTTTCATTATTTTGTTCCAACAAGTCAATTACTGATTAAACTTCCCCCAGGATTCCAGCAAGATATTCCTGTTACTGACTGAACTACTTTTCCTTCATTTTACAATCAAGAGCCATCTCCTGACTTCTACACAAAGCTTTGCAAAATGAAATTATAATAAATCACAACTAAAAATCCTCCCATAAAAGGAAAAAATAATAACTTAATGGTGGAGAAAGTTGGCACTACCCTAACCAAGTGATGAAGGTTAATCAAGTGATGAAGTTTAACATCATCAATAATGCCATGTGGATATCACATATCCCTTATGGGAGTCTTTCCAAAAATCCATAACCATAAGGAAACAGGCAAACTCAAGCTGAGGGACAACCTATAAAATACCTTACAAGTATTCCTCAAAATAGTAAGATCATGAAAAACAAGGGAAAATTAAGAAACTGTCACAAACCGCAGTACACTTAAGAGACATAATGATAAAATGAAATGTGATGTGCTGGATTTGATCCCAAAACAACAGAAAAGGATATTAATGGAAAAACTTATGAACTTCAAATAAAGTCTGGAATTACAGTAAAGCACCAATGTTGGTTTCTCAGTTTTGACAAATATACAATGGTAATATATGACGGTAACTTTAGGGAAAACTCAAACTGATAGGTGTGGGGAAACTCTCTGTACTATCTTTCCTATTGTTTTTATCAATCTAAAATAACTCCAAAATTAAAAGTATTTTTAAAAATTCTCCCGTAATCTAAAAACTACAGTTTACCCCCTCAGCTCTAGGCTAGACGCACTTAATTACTTCTCCTTTAGATCCAGTTACCTAGAAAGGCAAGTATACCAGAATATGATTCTGACACTCACAAATATTTATTGAGCACCTACTGTATGCCAATGACCTGATGGTTTAACTGTGGTGTGTAGATACTACATACATGCTGTGGCAAAGTCATTGTCACTGGAGAAACGGTTTCTTGGAGCATGTTTCTCTTTCTGCTGATTTCCTCCATGTCTATAGCTATCTGAAAGTTTAATCAAGATACTGAGGACTTTGTTTTCTTATATCTTCTTTTTATAGCTCTTTGAACATATTCAGTGACTCTCATTTGGGTAATGTGCTGAGTTTGCTACCAATATTTCAAGTAAATGGGAACAGTCTCTGAATTGGTGTCTCTGTGCAAAGACTGAGTTGTTCAAAGGACATGGGCCACAGCTGGATGCACACCTTCATTCCCGCCTTCAGTCAGGTCCAAACCGGATGGTGAGCAGAACAATGGGAGAAAGATAGCATCAATTTCTTGGCCAGCAAAAAGTGCAAGAAATAGTATTTCCCCTTCCCCTGAAACCTGATGGGAATTCAAGAATCAAGCATGATCCTGGGGTGAGAGGAGAGGGTGTTTGGGAAAGGAAAGAGGAGAAAAGGCATAAGCTGAGCCAAGGGTCTCGCTCTCCCTTGCCTTCTTCCTCTGCAGGGATGCCTGTGGGGAAGGAAATAGGCCATTAGCAAGTGTGTGTTCATTCCTGACACATTTGAGATAATTCCCGTCAGCCATGGTCTCATCATTGTTGGATGGGCCATTGGAAGGTGACTGTGAACTCTCTGCTTTCAAAGTCAGAAGAGAGGTTTTGGGCTGCAGCCAGATCCTCTCTGGCCATCAATATATCCTACCTTGGATTGCAGCAAGAGAGAGGGAAGGATTTTCTCTAGGACATCAAGCTTCCCAAGACAGGCATTCATATGTTCTCTTTGCCACTGAGTCTTTAAAAACTACATAAAGTTTAGATCAATTTAAAAATCTCTGACCAAACAACACCTCATTTTCCAGAAAGAGGAAACATGGTGATGCCTAACTTCTCTCTAAACTAAAAACTTTCTTGGTTGGATGTCAAAGACCTAAATTCTCAAGTTTTGCACAAAGTAGGCCCTCAGGAAAAAAAAAAAAAAAAAAGGTGCTGATGGCTGTAAAAATGCATTTTAAAATATAATAGGTTTTTTATTATGAGATTAATGTTTACCATGCATGGGGTGGAGTGTGATGAGAGACATGATACAGCTGATCAAACTTGGAGGTGAAGGATGGTGTGACTACATTTCCAAATATTCAGACAAAAGGAAAAAGAGCATCCTGGAGTCATTACCTGAATAAAATGAAGAAGGCAAATACCACTGTAAGTCATATAGTTATTAAAACTACATTCTAATTTGCTGTTTCTATCTAGTACACATGCAATGATGCAGATCATCATGGGACAAGACAGACGCATGGACAAATGCTTAATAATCTCTTTCTTGCATTGTACATCAGTCGACACAGTGGTGTAGACTAAGAGGTGCAACTCAAGAGAAGGAACTTTTATTTTTTAATGAGGCAGAGTTTATGCCCATAGTGATAGGTGGACACACTCAGTGGCTGAATGTCTTGCTATTTAGAAAAACTTTCTTCTCTGGAAAATTATTTCTGGGGTTCAGACCCTGGAATACAGGACTTCTTCTAGTTAGTAAATTCCTTTGAAGTTAGTCCAAGATTATATTTCCAACTAGAAAATAAACCAAAAAAAAAAAAAAACCCTCAGAGGAAAGATTTGGGTCTTTGCCTTCTTTATGCTAACAACATTTTATTGGTTATATAAAAACTCAGGAATTGTGCAAGTATTAAGAAAGAGCCGAGGGGGAAATATACCAGAGATAAAGACATGGGAAAGAGGTAAACTTTCCCTTCCAGTCTCTTGTGAAAGCAAATCCAAGCTTGGAAAAAAGGCTCTCCAGATGGGATCAAGAACAAACCTCCACATTTTACTGGTCCCAGGAATTAGAGAAAAACTCTCCAAAATAGAAATTTTAGAACATTTCTGGATAAGGTTCTATAAGACATGTGAAATTTATGAAATCAAAATAAGAACATTAAGCGAAGCAAAGAAAGGCAGGAAAGATAGATAAGGGGGGAATTAAAAGATGCATTATTTCCTTAACTTTTACATTAAGGACCCATGAGGAAAGTGGCATGTAACAGATTTTACGCTAAAGATAATGTATATCACAAGAGAGAAAAGGGGAAAACAACTTTGAAACTTAGAAGAAAAAAAAAGAAGCCTAAAGGAATATATACCCACACACATACAACAGAAGTATCTCAGAGAAGGATAGAAAAGATTGACTGGAAATAATAATTAAAGAAATAAAGAATATTCTTGAGTAAAAGAAAATAATCTGCTGACTAAAATAATGCATCATCCTTGGCAAAATTAATAAAAATAGAATAAAATCCAAGACTTACGCAGGTAGCATACAACTTAAATATGAAGTATGCATCCTAAAAGGAGGTGTGAAGAAAAGGTAGGTTGATTTAAATAGACACCAAATCACGGTAGCTTCATACTTTGATATCTGCCACTTGAGTGTATGAATCAATAGAAACTACTGAGTTCTGAGGGGGAAATATACTGGCCAAAATATCCCATAACCAATCAGTGAGAGCAGACGGAAAACGTTCTCGGACAGGCATGGGCTCAGAACTGAGGCAATCTGTGTTGTCTTGCTGAGAAAATTACTCTCAGTCACTCTACCTGGGCCAAAGATAAATCAATATCAACAACTCAAGAATGAGGAAGTTGTGGTAATAAAGGATTGATGGTGTCCCTTTGGGCATTGTACTTCTTAGCTTGTATTGAGTTCTTTCTACTGCTTGACTAATGGTGGGGTACATGGCATGTGGCAAGCTCTTCCTTTTAAGAGGGAAAGGCATTGCACTTGTAAAACAGGACAAATGGACGTGTCCCCTCCCACCAGCCCCAGAGGGAGAACTAACACAGAACTCCATCAGAATATGCTCTGCAGTCAGCAAAGGTAAAATCAAAGGCAGCTCCAGGAGTGAGCCCTGGATATCTCCTGCTGGCTTTTTGCAACTCTCCTCACAGATCTGGCTGAATCTCTCTGAAAAGGGAAACGAAAGAGCAAGAGAAAGATTCTATGTCGGCAATTCTCTCTCTGTAGCTTTTATTTTTTTACATAAAAAAAAAATTCTCTGGGTTAAACTGAGGCAATCAGAACCCAGTTTTCTCCTCCATTGTTGCTTTCTCTTTTACATGTCATGAACAACTAAATAAGTTGGCAGGTTAAATTTCATATAACAATGATGTTTATAAGTATAATGTAAGCCTCATTTTTCACACTCTGTCCAAAGTTTTCTTGTGAGAACTCTTTCTAATCACTGGGAAGAGGTTTTGGTAGTTTTTTCAGAATCCTTATATATTTTACCAAAGTTATCTTCAGTGTGAAACTTTCCTAAAATTTTCAGTGTGACTGGAATAAACTGCCTTATGAAAGGTATTAATGCATGCACAAGCATTCCTTCCTAAAGACACATGTCACAACCAATCAGAGGCTGTAGGATAACCAGGAGATAAATGGTTCATAGAGCAGGAATATGAAGAAAACCCATACGGAGCAAGTCCCCTGTAACTAATGCAAAGCCTCAAGCTTGCCTTTAACCAGTTGGGAAGGCGTTCATACAGACTTCTTTCTACTCTGTGATTCTTCCCTCAGCATTTATTCTGTAATCATCTTACAATCATGAAAATTTGGCATTTTAATTTCATCCCTCGGGGAAATATGTGGATACTGGCACCATGACAAGTATAACAGTATAAAAGGACAATTACCTTAGGCTTACACTCCATTTTATTTTTCAGATTTCCAAGAAAGAACTAAAATTTCAAGTTTCATAGCAGAAAATTTTACTGTGACTTCACATGCATGGTCTTTCACTACATGAGAATCTCCAAAAAGCTGTGTGTTCCAACTCAGTTTCTTTTCTTGGTAGCCTAACCATAATTCATCCATTTTCAATCATTCCAAAAATGTATTTTTAGCACCCACTATATGACAGACACCATGGTGGCCATTGGGAAGCAGTATGGTATGGCAGTGAAGAATGGGAGCTTTGGGCACCCATAGTTGGGGTTAGGACCCCAGCTGCTATTTGCCATCTATTATGGCCTTGTATGTGTTCCTTAACTTCTCTGAGTCCTATTTTCTCATTTATGAGAAGAGGAAAATACTTAAATCAATTTTTCAGATTATTGTGAGGATTATAAGAGAGTATACATGTAAAACACTTAGATGATGATGATGATGATGGTGGTGGCAATGATGATTATTTGTATTAGTCTGCTCAGGCTGTCATAACAAAATACCTTAGCCTAGGTTGTTCAAACAACAGAAATTTATTCTCTCCAAGTTCTGGAGGCTGGAAAGTCCAAGATCAAAGTCCAGCAGGTTTAAATGTCTGGTAAGAATTCTCTTCCTGGCTTGCAGATGACTACGTTCTGCTGAGTCCTCATATGGCAGAGAGAGGGTGAACAAGCTCTCTGATGCCTTTTCCTGTAAGAGCATTAATCCCATTGGGTCAGGGCTCCATCCTCATCTAACCCTTATTGCCTCCCAAAGTTCTCATCCCCAAATACATTAGGGCTTAGGACTTCAAAAGCTAATTTTGGGGAGACCCAACTTAGTCCGTAGCATTATTATCACTGTTACTTCCACTTTCCAGCAGTTACATTTCATCATTTATTTCAAAGGGATAAGAATACTTATCTTTTTTTTTTTTTTTTTGCGGTACGCGGACCTCTCACTGTTGTGGCGTCTCCTGCTGCGGAGCACAGGCTCCGGACGCGCAGGCTCAGCGTCCATGGCTCACGGGCCCAGCCACTCCACGACATGTGGGATCTTCCCGGACCGGGGCACGAACCCGTGTCCCCTGCATCGGCAGGAGGATTCTCAACCACTGCACCACCAGGGAAGCCCAAGAATACTTATCTTTTTAAGATGCCAGAACTCCTATGGAAATTGCATAATTAAAATAAGCCACCTTGAGACTTACCTGGTGACGCAGTTGTTGAGAGTCCGCCTGCCGATGCAGGGGACACGAGTTTGATCCCTGGTTCAGGAAGATGCCACATGCTGCAGAGCAACTAAGCCCGTGCACCACAACTACTGAGCTTGCACTCTAGAGCCTGTGAGCCACAACTACTGAGCCCAAGAGCTGCAACTGCTGAAACCTGGACACTCTAGGGCCCACATGCTGCGACTACTGAGGCCACGTGCTGCAACTACTGAAGCCCGCACACCTAGAGCCCATGCTCTGCAACAAAAGAAGCCACAACCATGAGAAGCCTGTGCACCACAACGAAGAGTAACCCCCACTCGCCACAACTAGAGAAAGCCTGCGCATAGCAATGAAGACCTAATGCAGCCAAAAAAAATTTTTTTTAATAAATAATTTTAAAAAGCCCCAAAAAACCACGTTTGGACCTTCTAGAAATGACTCAGCTTCTGCTTTATGGACTTTCTAAATTTAAGCATCCTCTATATTCTCAAGATCCACTTTCTGTCCAACCACACTCTTCAGTCACCCATAGCAGATGTCAGCTCCAGTAAACACTGTAACCCAAGGATTGTAAACATTTCTGAGGCAATACTTAGAATGGTAACAGGCCATCCCTCTAATTTGGCTGAGACATTGTTCATAACATCAGGATTAAATAGTCGGTTCATACCCTGTGCACACAAGCGACTCCAACAATAGGGTCCACAGCTGACCCAATAATGAACTTTCTTAATCTATCCCTGAAAAGAAAAACAGTCTTGTCGTTCATCTTCATCTGGACTTCTCAAGGTTTCTGGAACACGCATCTAACTTGCTCCTTAAGTAAGGACACTGGAGTTCCTGTTACATGGGAGGAAGGACACATTGCACTGGGATGGTCCATTTTCATTAGCAGAGCAATGACCTCATCATGTACTTGTTCAGGTGGAATTGAGGACATGAACAAAGGTTTGCTGGAAATGGTTCCAGTCAACTGTTAAATACTCTGGACTTGTAACCTGGTTGTTGAATCAGAGATTGAAACTGGTCAAGGTGGGACTATTTACACCATGAAAATCAGCAAATACTCCGAGTTGGGGCTTTTTCTCCTCTAGAAGTTTATTGACATACCAGTAGACTTTAACTTCCCCCATTTTGAAAAGTTCTAAACTGGGATAGGTCTTAGCCATACCTGGGGATATGTTTTGTTTTGTTTGTTTGTTTTTTCATCTAAAATACAGATTCTTGGCCTCCACACAATTATCTAATGCATGATACTCTCTACTATCCTGGCGTGTGTACTTTAGAAGACAAAAAGTTGTTACAGAACTGGAACACACATTTTTAAAGAATTTATAAAAACAAAAATATGTACTGGAAGGACATAGGGGGAGGGGAATGAGAGTGAGGAGTGGGAATAAAACCAAGGAAAAAATAAGTAAATCAAGTGAGGGGTCTTGCACAGATAATAAAATCATGCCAGGACCTATGGCATTTAAATAATTCTACCTCCTGTACCTGAGGTGTAAGTGTGGGGTGGGAAGTACATCGTGGAAATATCTGTGTTGAGTGTAATATATGCACATAGACTTGTAACACAGCAAACTACTGAAGGAAGGTATCACTTCTCACTAGTTTCTGTGCCCCCAATATTTACTGCAATGCTTGGCATAGAGAAAGCATTCAGAACATGTTTCTAAAACATCCAAATCAGTGATTGAATGAGTGAATAATAATAACAATAACAATAATAACAATACAACCTCAATCTTTCAGCTCAGTTACCTTTCACCATGGATACCAATAAAATTGTTTCCAATACACATAAGATGTCATCACTGACTTGTTTGGAACCTTCCAATGATTTCCCATGCTACCTAAACTCACTAGCCCTGGCCCCAAGCCCTTTGCCTGCCTAATTCTCATCTTGTACTCTCCTCTGCCTCTCATTCACTTGGTTCTGGCCACACTAAACCTTCTCTCCTCCCCTTGAATGTCTCATTCCTGGCTCAGATATTTTATACCTTGCTCTCTTTTCCTTTAGACCTTGACTTGGCTCACTCCTTGACTCATGCAGGTCTTTGCCCAAATGTCATCTCCTCATGGAAAATTTCCCTGGACAATCTATCTAAAATAGAACTGCCATCATCTCAACAATGTTTGATCTCCTTAATGTGTTTTACTATTCTTCATAGCACTTACACTTTGTGACATTTGTTTATTCAACACTTTGTTCATTGTCTCCATCTTTTTGAAGATGGACTCTCTATGAGACTGGGGACTTTGTCCATCTTGCCTGTACAGTACCCTTGATTCTTGGAACAGTGCCCGTCACAGTAGAATATCATTAAACTTTTGATGATCTTTTGATGATTGATGAATGAATGAGTGAATGACTTTATTAACAAAAATTCAGGAGTGATTGGCCAATACACCATGAATGAAAGGGGTATCCTGATTTCCAAGGTGATAACCCTGCTAGCTGCTCCCATAGGCAGGCTCATGATCCCACAGTGTCAAGTGTGGCAGCTCTCCAGTCTGAACCTCTAATTATAGGCCAGGTTCTGAGTAACAGAAACAGAACATAGTCACACGTGTAATGCAGGCAATTAGAATTCAACATCTAAAAGCTACCTAAATGTATCGCCCAACTCCGACTTCAACACTTTCTTCAGTTCATGACATTGGGAAAGCCAAACTATGGGGTATCATCCTAGATTTTCTGATTTATTCTACACACTGCCACCCTCAGAGATACCATTCTCAAATGAGAGTGATCATGCCATGTCCTCAGTAAAAGCTCAAACGTACTTATGGGTTAGAGCCCAGACCTCTTAGAAAGGCCTCAAGGCTACTACTCCTCTGACTCAGACCTATTTTTCCATTTTCAACTTTAGAGTCGTATCCTCACTTCCTGCCACTGGCTAGATTTTTTACTCCACACGTGCTAAGTCTAACCTTCAGTTTCTTGAATCCACCATGCTCATTCATGCCATCATCTTTATACTTTTTAAGATCCTCTGACTAGACTATCCTACCTCTCCCAGCCTGGCATATGAATCATTCAGTACTCCAACAGGAAGCCTTTCCTGACAACCACCAACCTGATTTAATTGCCTTCTCCTGATACGTTTTTTGGAAATACTAAGTGGGCTCCTGGTTCTAACAGTTTCCCTCTTGAAAAAGCTCCAACAAGAGTGCTAATCTCCAGGGTACACATGTTTAACCCCATCACTGAACCGGCTAAGTCTACAAGGAAATACTTTACAAATGCTGAGAAGAGAGGGCCAAAGACCTAATTAATTTTTCAACACTGAAGTCTGAGTTTTACAATTTGTCTCTATTTTATGATAATAAATTTCTCTAAAATAAGCAGGTCCTGGTGATTGGGCAAGGGGCCAGCAATTCTCCTTTGGCAAGGAGTTGCCTTGACTCAGGCTGTGTATATTTGGAGAACAATGCCACAGGTCAAATGTCAACATTAGCCCAGTTCCCTTCCAATAGAGAATGTGGGCCTCCCTTGTGTGCCAACTGCTAAGAGATAGCCATGGATGCCCCTCTGGCTCTCACTCTAAGAGCACTTTGGGCCTTTGTGTATGCCAGTATTTTCAAATTCATTTCACAGGCTTGTAGAATTCATGATCTGGAAGTGACCTTAGAAATGAGGAAGTTAATCATTTACTTATTCCATAGGGAAGAAGTACCCATGCCTCTAACACTAGCTTTCAGCCCATTCCTACTTTTTAACCAATCCTAGCTCTTCAGAAAGATAATCTGCCATTCCTATTCTGGAGTCAAGGAGAACTCATGTATCAATATTTTAAGAAATTAGACAATTAACTGCAAGTTGTCACTGAGGGTAGAAACAATCACTACCTTATTTCAAAAGGCATAGGTGATATGCATCCCCTTAATGCTTTAGGCAGTGGTCTGGATTAAAAACTTCATGGTAGGGCCTTGGTAAATGATAAAGACGATGCTTCCTTAAGTTTTATATACCTAAGCCTTTTTTTTTTGGTGCATGCCACGTGGCATGTGGGATCTTAGTTCCCCGACCAGGGATCGAACCCTTGCCCCCTGCATTGGAAGCGTGGAGTCTTAACCATTGGACCACCAAGGAAGTCTCCATACCTAGGTCTTTTGAAAGCTGAATTTTCTTTTTGCCTCAAGTATTTGTTTTCTATTTCTGTGTAGCAGCTGAAAACGATACACATTTATGAGCTCACACTTTCTATAGGTCAGAAGTCTGGGTGCACAAGACTGGATTCTCTGCTCAGGATCTCATAAAACTGAAGTCGAGGGAACAGCAGGGCTGCTCTCCTCATTTGATGTTCAGAGTCCTCTTCCAAGCTCATCAGCTGCTGGTAGAATTTGTTTCCTTGTGGTTGTTGGACTGAAATCCCTGCTTCCTTGCTGGCTGTCAGCCAGAGGTCATTCTCAGCTCCTAGAAGCTGCCCATGTCACCCACCATCTTTAAGCCAGCAATGATACATTGAATCCTTGTATTTCAAACCTCTGACTTCCTCATCTTTGATGCTGGAGGAAACACTCTGCTTTTAAAAGGTTCATGTGACTAGGTCAGTCTCACTGGATAACTTCCTGATCGGTTGATTTGGGACCTTGATTACATCTGCAAAATCCCTTCACAGCACACCAAAATTAGTGCTTGATTTAATAACTTGCAGTATGTGCATTGAAAACCAGGGGCCAGAGATCTTGGGGGTGCACCACAGAATTCTGCCTACCCCATGTCCTCAGAGTCACCAAGAACTTGGATTTCAGAAAGAACACGTAACTTCTTTTCTATCCTCACCCTGACTTTTCTCTTTTATATACCTAACGTTTTTCTACACATTTTTGCCTGGATGTCCTACAGGCATCTTGAACTCAGTGTGTCCTTGTTTCAGATGGCATGGCAGAATAGAATGGGATGGATTTGGAGAGAGAGTCAGGTGTAGCAGAGCCATGCTGGTCATATCAAAGAATGTTGGTTGTACTGACATTGTAGTGACATGACATGAAAGACATTTAGGTAGGTGTGCAATATGATCAGGTGTGTTGGAAAGGTGAATGAGTGCATGTGAAGAGACCAGCACAGAATAATTGCAGTGCCCAGGTAAGAAGTGATGGTGGCCTGAACTGTGGTCAAAGGTGTAGGAAAGAGACCTTTCACACTAACACAGTATAACTAAACCTGCACTCAGCATTCTCTACACTTCTCTTTCATGTTATCATTACATTATTTTGGAACTGTTGCTTGTCTTGTCTCTCTCCCCATCTTGACTGTTTTATCACATCATATCCCCAGCACAGTGTTGGTACATAGTAGGCCATCAGAAAATGCTCATGAATCATCTATTGTGTTCTCTATGTCATAGCCCCCGATTCAGCTGCCTCCTTTTGGAAACTTCTGCTGGAATTGTTTCTGCTTTCCCTGACTCAGATCATATGGTGTGCCCCACTTGACCCAGTAGCAGCTGGGGTTCCTGTTGTCTTCCCTCTGTACTCCCAAGGTCTAGCCCTTTCAACCCAAATTGAAGTTCCCTCCTCCCAGCTCACCTTGGCTCCTGGTTACTGGCCAGGATTGAACAAGCTCCCTCATGTCTCTGGTTGAACTGAATATTTTATTGTCTCCCTGTACCCCAAAGGCTACAACAGAGACCACTTTGGTTCCACCTTCCTGATACTCCATCTCCATTTCTCTCCCAGTCTGCCATGCAACCCCTGCCATGCTGCCTCTCTTGGCCTCCTGGACCAGTTCACCAATGAATAAGTGCAGGAGTTTCTACAGCCCCCAGACACACTAGGACAGAACATTTATATATAATAGCCTTTTGCTATTCTTTCCAGTCTTAGGATTCCAAAATGCCTTTGCGTGGTCTGATGAGTCCAGTTGGAAATATTTCCAAGTTTCTTGTGAGGCATCTTCAATATGACTTCTCCTCTCTGCTGGGCAAGTCCTGTGAAAATTACTTTATTCGTAGATTTAATTGACTTCATTTGAATTTTACTTTCAGTCCTATTAGAAGAAAAGCCATTTGCTCCCACACCTTCCCCTCCCCCTTCAAATGAGCCTCAAGGGAACTGTTTGTGTTTTGTTACTAAGACTGTTGTTGAACTTGAGGCTCCAGTAAGAGCAAGACCCTCTTGAGTCTTGGCAAACAAAACTCATACGGCCTCACTCTGTTGGTTTTGTCCTCTCAGTCCTGGTCCTTCATGGGCAATTTGTAAAATTAGGAAATTAAGAAAACAGAGACTGAAAAAGACTTGGGAAACGCTTATTAAGGAAAATCCCTTCATAGAGATGAAATGTCAACAACAGATTTGCCAAGGGAATCTGAACTGTAGACTCTCATATGGGATGCTGTAAATAATGAGTATTCTCTCTCTCTGTGTCTCTGTCCTGCAAAACCCAGTAGGTGCTAAGTGAACGTTAATTTATTTTCTCTAGATGGTCAGGAGGGGAAAACTACCTTTGGATTCAAAAAGGGCAATTTATGAATAAACATCTTCCATGAAAGACTGAGGCTCACCCAGCTCTTCCTTGCTGTAATTTTTCCTGGAGCCCCTCATTGTACTCAATCCCCCCGCCGTCTGGACGCATGCATTTCATACTTCTGATCCCAGAAGTATGAGGGATGCTGCTTGAATGAGTTGGCAGATTCTCCTTTTCTCGCAGTTAATATGATATTTTCCTCCATGTGTGAAATATCACACTTGTAAACATTTTACCAGGAGGTTTATTTGCAAATGAGAAACCATTTTCAGGAGGAGAGATGAGGTCCTGGTTCTGATTTTCCCCATGAATGTTCTGAGTCAGCCAAAAGGATACTTATGCCCAATGGGCATCAAGAATAAGAAAGAAAGGAATTCCATATAAAGTTTTGTAAGGCAAAAAACAAAGACGGGTTGTATCTTCAGTGTGACCACAACTTTCACTTTAAATAAGTTTTACTTAAATCACATCGTTTGAAATTTACATCCAGGGTCTGCCAGGCATTAAGGCTCTCTACTTTTATAGGAAGATAGTTCGTTCTTCACTGGCTCACAGGGTACAAAGGGAGGCATCTGGGCACCATGTGAGGCACAGATACCCTTTAATGTCACCTCTCCCAGGCTGAGAAGCCAGCTCTGCACCCTGGCATGGGTCTCAACTCCACCTCCTTGGCTGCAAGGTAAAGAAATAGTGATCATAAACTGCTCTCAGTCTGTGATCTTTTTGAGGCAGAAAGTTGTATCTTATTCAGTCTTATTCATTGGTCTTGTCCCCATTGTCTAGAACTAGGGCACAAACGTGTATGTGTGAGAGAGAGAGAAAATGAAGAAGGAGGAGGGGAGGAGGGAGGAGGAAGAGAAGAAGGGAGGGAGAGACAGAGAAACCCAGCAGAACAGGCTGCTTAGAGGATATGAAAGTAAGAAGGGCACACAAACAACTTCAACTATAAAATTCCCTAAACCTCCAGCAATGTGCTGCTTCCCTTCGTTAATCAAAGCAGCTAAAGAGAGTCTGTCACCATTAAAGCCATGAGATCTGCTTGGCTATCCTTGTTGCTAGGTATATCCTGAGGTCAGAGAAGACCCACCAGATCATCATTACCTCTTCCATCTCAGGAGTAGGGTTTGTGAGAGATGTGAACCT
This sequence comes from Grampus griseus, assembly GCF_964374135.1. Taxonomy (NCBI): domain Eukaryota; kingdom Metazoa; phylum Chordata; class Mammalia; order Artiodactyla; family Delphinidae; genus Grampus; species Grampus griseus. Next base: position 69,128,930 of record NC_139008.1, on the reverse strand, counting down.
GTTACTAACAAGGCAGAAAGCAGCAGGGAGAAGTGATAATAACGTAGGTGTGCAATTGTGTATTTAGTGGACAAATTAGACACTTTACATATTTTGCTAGATTTTGTAACTTATTCTGAGAGTTAAGTCTGAGACATTTTGTCAAATTTTGTTGACATTTGGGCTTCCCTGGTGGTGCAGTGGTTGAGAGTCCGCCTGCCGATGCAGGGGACACGGGTTCGTGCCCCGGTCCGGGAAGATCCCACATGCCGCGGAGCGGCTGGGCCCATGAGCCATGGCCGCTGAGCCTGCGCGTCCAGGTCCTGTGCTCCGCAACGGGAGAGGCCACAACAGTGAGAGGCCCGTGTACTGCAAAAAAAAAAAAAAAAATTGTTGACATTTTACATATTACAATCAAATACAACCTCCGTCATGCAGAGGAACATCTTTATTCTGAATTACTGAAGATCCTCAGGTTCCCAGAAAGACTTTAGCGACCTACCCTCAACTATTAGTTTCATGAGGGGTGAGTGAATTTGAGCTATTTGAACTACATGGAATTTTCAGAGTGCATTTTATGGCTAGGGGCTTTTTTTCTTTTCTTTTTTTCTCTTTTCTTTTATTTTACCCTAAATCAGTTGACTTGCTCAGGAACCCTGTTCTCATACCCAAGTACCCACAATCAATGTAGAGGTGAGAAAATGAAGGCTTAGCGAACTTAAATAATTTGTCTAAGATTATAGACTTACATCTGGCAAAGCTGATATTTGAAATTAGGTCTATATGTCCTCAAAGCTCAGTCTCTTTTCATCACACCATGAAACTGAAATAAAAAACCAGTTGGAGCTTCATTGGTATGGGCTTCTACATGTCCCAGTAGAGAGAAAGATAAATGTTCCAGACAGGGACTTAGAAAGGCTGAGAAGCCCCCAAATGGTGATCACTTCTAGACTATTGAAACTACTCTTACCAAGCTCATGGTGACCTCAGTGTTGACAAAGCCAGTGAATACTCTGGAAACCAGTATTCTTATGTGTAAATAATGGAAACTCAACATGGAAACCCAGGAGTAGAACTGATCTAGACACACAATTCTAAGTGGATCCTGAGGTGAAAGTTAACAGTCTCCTCCCCCTCCCCTTTTCTCCTTTTCCTTCCTTCCCTTTCCCTTTTTCTCCCCTGTCCTCCTCCCTTTTCCCTTCCTCCCCATTCCTCTCTGCACATCCCTTGCTTCTTCCTGTATTGGTGGCATTCCCTCCTACTGTTCACTTCCTCCATTTATTTACATAAGAGAGAAGCAAAAATGTTACAGATGTTCCAGATTTACATCATGCCAGCCTTGCAATGTCAGAAGACAGAGATACATTCTTCTAGTGTCAATATATGAAATCTTCTGGAATGATCTTGATTGACACTTTTGGATCATAGTCTTACCCTGTACTTTCCCTTGTACTGATCTCTATGGACAAGGCCTAATGATTGGCAGCCCACTCTTGTGGTCTAGTGCAACAGGAAAATATGACTTGTCCTTCCCATCAGATATATGAACTAGGGGAAGGGCTATTTCTAAGGAGGAAGTGTAAGCTATTCCCATAGAAAGGGAGGGAGGGGTTCCAAGCAGAAAGTAATTGACAGATATCCATGAAGATACATTTTGAACCTAATCTCACTTCAATTCCCAGAAGTATGTGTCCTCTTCTTCCTGGATTTCCAAAATTTTCAGTTCTCTTCCAAGTTTGGAATTCCCCCTTAATAATCTACTTTAATATCATCTTCTTATAATGGGTACAAACTGTCTAGCAAGGCATGGAGTATCCTCATGGTTTGGTTAGTGGCAGTGATGAAAATGATGGGAGTGATGATAACAGATACCCTTTATAGCACCTAAGATGTGGCTATGAATTTGGACTCTGATGTCATGTATAGATAAAGCTGGTTTCAAACCAGGACTCACCACTTGCAAGTTGTAGGATCTTGTCACTGCACTTCAGTTTCCACATTTGCAATATGGTGGAAGGGGTAATAATAGCATTTGCCTCAGAGCACTTTAGAGAAGGTTAGTTAGAAATATGCCCATAAAAGTGCTGGGCACAAAGCTTGACACATGTGAAATACGTCAAAAAAATGAAACCACTGTTTAAATGTCCCAGTCACAGCTCTAGACGTTTTATTTGATCCTCAACAATTGAGTAAAAAAGAAAATATGGACCTAATTTCTTTCACAGGTGAAGAAATAGAGGCTTAGGAAGAGTAGGATAATTTGCTCAAACACTCCTAGCTCATCAGGGACAGCCTGAGACAGGAAGAAATCTCATAGCCTTCAAATCCCTAACCATTTGATTGCAAAAAGTTCTTTGTCACTTTTGAACCAAATTTTAGGTCATAATCTGGTAACACTTGAAACTGGTTCTGTACCTGAATATTCAAGGTGAACAGTATCCAACATGGACAACAGGCATCCCTGTGGTGTTGCTCATGGCTCTGCTAGTTCTGTCTCAACATCCTTTCTTTAGTGTTCCATTTATCACCTCACAGAGAATCTCTAGGGTGGTTTTAGAACCACTTCCACAGCACTGCTGCCCAGAGACTCCTGGGAAGCAATGAAGTTGACGTCCTGGCAGGTGTTACTATTTCTTTAATGTGCTGTAAGCTTTTTGCGGGATGAGTGGATTGAGACTAGGGCTCATGCCAGAGGCCTGTGTCTTCCTGTCAGAGAATAGCTTCTCAGGGCCACCCAGCTGAGGGTAAAGATGCTTTTGAAAATGATTTCTGTTTAGTGAAGTCCTGAGAAGGGACCAGGCTTCCTCTATATTCCTTCGACCACTGCTCGAGTTTATGTCTGATTCTAGGATAAGTATTCCCATCTGTGTTATTCTATTAACTGAAAAGGAAGGAATTAGCGCATGAACTTGTCACATCTTGTGACCTGTTGCACACTGAGATGGGAGGTGGTGGTAAAACAGACAACATTCTTTCTCTCTGCCCCTTTCAGACTCACTGAGGAAACTAAGAAGAGCAGTTCTGACTACATGAAATGCACCAACCCCATCCTGAAAATCAGATGGGGCCTCTCCAAGCTACACCTTATGGAGAGCTGAGGGGAAAGGGTGGCAGAACCTCAAAGGAAACTCCCCTTGTCTGCTGAGCTCCAGATGGAAGACCTTCCCACGGAAATTCTTGCTGGAGACGCTTTGCTGATACAGAGTGCTGCCAGGGAAAAGGGCCTCTGGTGGGGCTGCTCTTGCCCTTTCTCAAGGGAGAACACCAGAACATTCTGAAGGTGGAAAAGGCCCTCAGAGGCTGGGTCTCAATGGAAGGACCCAATGGGAGGTCCTTCATGAAAAATCTCAGGGGTGTTCTGTACATGACCTGGTGGCTGTGACTAGCTTGTTGCACATAGATTTTCAGTGCAACATGACAGCACACTGAAGGTGTGTTTGATCCGTGTTTCTGTTTTCCAAGGCTTTTACAGGAGTCCACACTTGACTAAGTGTTGGATATGGATTTGGAGCAAGAATCCACTTGGGTACAAAGTGTTCGAGAGAACTGGGCTCCATCTCGGGCCTCCCATTGGCATTGGTTGGAACCAGTTTTCCTTGGCAGAGACTCAGGAAATGACACAAAGAGAAAAAAATAGAAAAGAAGAAAGAAAGTCTTTCTTTTGAATCCAACTAAATTACGTCCCTCTGTAATTGGCAGAGACCAAAGGTCAGAACAATCATTGGCTCTCTCTTCAAGGAGAGTGGAGACAGGACCGATCTCATAGGTGAGTTGGTCAAAGCTGAGAGAGGACTCTCTGCTCTCCAAAGAGGTTTCACCCAGAAGAAGGGGCTCCCTGCCAACCTAGATGATCACTGAGAGGCATTGTCTGCTTCCTACTTCCCATGTTCTCTCAAAAAAGAAACACTCTGTTACACGAAGACAAACAATGATTCCAGGATCTCACTGACCCAGCCTATGTTATGACCTCTAGAAGTAATTCCTCTATCAGCAAAAATATGCTTTTTTTTCTCCTTGATTTCCTCTGTTTCTAGAATTTTATGGCACATACAGAGAGCCATAGTTGAGGTAGCTCCATGAAGGTTGTTTCCCACCTCACCCACCACCGGTAAGTTGGGAATCAGTGAGGGTTGAGGGTGGAGTCTCATTTCCAATAAGCATCTGATCCACAGGACTCTGATCTGGATGGTATATGGGCCCTGCTTTAAAACATTTTGCATTTGGAGCTTCCCTTGAGCCCTGAATTCACAGATAACACATGATTCAGCTAAATTGTCTAAATCTCAATGTGAACCATTCTGTGGAAATGATGTACTAGATCCCAACATTATCCACAATATGAAGCAAGACAGAAGAGCATGCCATCTACACTTCTGTGCCCTTTTTGTGTGTAACGTCCTTAACAATGAAAAGCTGTCCTGGACTTTAGATAAGCAGAGACCCCAGTAAGATAAATACAAAGAATATTTTATCAAGCACACCTTTCACACAATACTGCAGTGGCCATTGGTAATATACAGATGATCACAATGAATGATGGTCTAGAGGAGTTACAGCCTTGTAATAAATATTTTCAATTGATTATAATAAATATATTAGATAACATCTATTATGTCCTGAATATAGCTCAGGGACTGGAAGTATATTAAAGAATTTAATCAACTGTACGAAATAGGGGTTACTGTTATCCACATTTTACTGATGAGGAAACTGGAGCCCAAAAAGTTTGGAAAATTGGCTCACAAGTGTCCTACTGGTGATGCTGTTTTGATGCTCAACCAAGCAGTCCAACTACAAATTGCATATTCTTTAAAAGCTATCATGGTTCTCTGAGGAACTGGTAAAGGAGCAATAAATCTGACTGAGACAGAGAGGGCAAATGATGACAATTATTTCACACACTGTATTTTTCTCTATGCATTGTTTTGTCTCTACACAGCCATGATCTCATCTCCAAGTCTCTTGCCACATCACCATGTCTAACTTCCACTGCTCATTTGCACCCACAAAGCCAAACATATTCTAAGAATCCAACAGATTCCAATATAAACTGATCATTTACCCTAAATCTCCCTTTCTTCTTAGACTTTCTGGTCAAGTAGAAGACCTGGATTTCTCCTTTAAAAAAACTAATAGAGGCTACCAGATATAGTCTGTCTCCAACCCAAAAATGAATAGATCCTAGGCAGGAGTGTCAAGAAAAGACATGCCCTTTCTTCCAACAAAGGTAAGTCTCCAACATACAAGTGAAGTAAAATAATCACACATGTATTTATCACTATGACCACAGCACCTATTATAGTACCTTTAAATGCTAAATAAATATTAATAAAAGAATCCCTGCTTCCACTCTCGTTTTCCCTGTGTTGGATTCCATACTTAACGTTTGTTGATTCTTCATGACGTTGATGCAACATCTCCTATGTACCAGGTATTTTCTAAGTCTTGTGACTGTAGAGCCAGAGAAGACAGACACTTATCCTTAAGAGCTTATGGTTTAAGAAGCCAAAGCAGTCTTTTAAAACTTAGATCCAGGGCTTCCCTGGTGGCGCAGTGGTTGAGAGTCCACCTGCCAATGCGGGGGACACGGGTTCGTGCCCCGGTCCAGGAAGATCCCACATGCCGCGGAGCGGCTGGGCCCGTGAGCCATGGCCGCTGAGCCTGCGCATCCGGAGCCTGTGCTCCACAACAGGAGAGGCCACAACAGTGAGAGGCCCACATACCACAAACAACAACAACAACAACAACAAAAAAAACCCTTAGATCCAGTTTCTGCTCTGGTTGAAGTTCTCCAAACTCCTCTCATTGTAAGTAAGAGTAACAACTGATCTCCTATGTGGCTTATAAGGTGCTTCCTGACCTATCTGTGCTTCTCACTTCATGCCACCTTTCTTCTTGTTAAATATCTGCAAGCTACATTGGCCTCTTGATCTTCTTCTGCCTTGAACTTGCTGAGCTCACTTCCCACTTTGGGCCTTTGTACTAGCTGCTTCTTCCCTGAATTTCCCTTTCATGATTGTCACCTGCCTGTGTCCTTTGGTCATTTATTTCTCAGCCTTAATGACTGCTCCTTGGAGAAGGTGTCCTAGATAATCCATAAAATAGTCTCCTACTCTGTATACCACCCTATGTTAATTCCTTGTATAGAGCTCCTGGCTATCTAATATGCTCTTGTTTATTAGTTTATCATCTGTCTCCTCTACTATAATGTAAGTTGTAATAAAGGTGACATTCAATTACTTGCTTGTCATTTTATCCCATTATTAGAACAGGACCAGACACATTGTTGATGATCAATAAAAAAGAGATGAAGAACTGAATTACTGAAAAAATAAACTTCTACCCAAGTTACTGGACAAGACCTTCCCTTCTCTTCTTGCTCTGCAGCAGGTTAAAGGAGTGAGTTTTGTTTGTTTTAATTTTCAAGCATCTGTTTGTTATGTTTTCTAATCTGTTGATGACTTTGGAGTTTTGTTGCAGTGTTCTAACTAACTGTTGAAGTGTCAGGAATTAGAGAAACTTTTTTTTTTATCAATAAAGTCTGGGTAGATAAACTGCATTACCTCCACAAAACGGAGAACTCTGCCATCATTAAAATGTTAATGCACGCTTTTATTTATTGATACGGAAAGGTTGTCATAACATATTATTGATTAAAACATTTCTGAAATAATATTAATCAGTTCATTGAAGTTGTATGTATGCATTCTGAGAGATATTCAGTGAAACGTCAGTGTTTTTTTTTCCGCAAGGTTGTGGGATCTTAGGTAATTTAAAACTGTTATTTATAATTTTCTATAGAGTAATATCTTTACAATGATTACACAATATTTCACTTGCTGGAAGGATATCTTGAAAAGTTCCTTTCATTAAAAAAGTAAAGTAAAAAAAAAAATCAAATGAACAACAACAACAACAAAAGAGACAAATGGTAACATGACTTACTGTGCTTGAAACATTTTCATGGATCCTGATTGCCCACAGAATGAAGTCTGAATTCTTAAAGGCCCTCTTTTACAATACCCACTTTCTCCCCAGTCTTGCCCTCTAAAAATCCTAATTTAGAATTAGGTTTCTAAATCCAGTCATACCCCACCTTTTACAGTCCTCTACGACTGCCATGCTTGGCCATGCTCTCATCATTTTCATGGAGGTTCCCTTTGCTAATAATGGCCTTCTCCACTCACCCCCATCAAAAACACATTTGCGCATGTTTGAGGATTCAGCTTTATACTTCCTCTGAGACCTTTCTTTAAACCTCACCAAGGTCTGTGTCAACACCCTATTTCTCTCTTGCACCTATGTCTGAGTATCTCCCTGTTCACATTCATTTTCTGTTTAATAGCTGGCACTATGTCCTGATAATTAAAACATGTTTAATAATCACACAAAACATTCTTGTTCTGAACGCTCCTCAGCACAACACTGCAGATACTGTCATTACCCCCATTTGACAGCGCTGAATGTTTGTTTCCCAATTTGGCACAGTTGGTGGTAGTTCCAGGATTCAGGTCCAGCCAATTCACCTCCAGACTCTCTGCTCTTAACTACTATGTTTCCCTGCCTCCTAAGGCACATTGTGGGCCTTTATTTAAATTTATGGACTGGCCAGTGCCACAACGGCATAAATTCTTTCTCTGGGATGAAGCTCCATCCTAAATACAAAAAAAAAACCTCAACACTTATATATCCACACTTTTTTGTGATTTAATTTATTTTCCTTGTACTATAATTATTACAGTTTCCTCTGAGGCAAAATTTTTTAAAGATGCACCTTCAATAATATGCCTCACGGTGGATGGCCCCCATCATGACACTTTTTTTCTATTTGGTATTTTTGTTAGTACCTTAGAAGTGCACAGAGGTAGAGTACAGCCTATTACTAGAGATTTTAAAATAAAATTAGATATTCAATAATATAGAATGCTGTTCATTCAGTTGGCTGTAGTATATAAGAGCATGACACTCTGGACTCCAAATTCTACTTTCACCTTTTACTCACTGTGAGCCCTTGGGCAAGCTGCTTTTCTTTTCTTTTTTTTTTTTTTTTGCAGTAGGCGGGCCTCTCACTGTTGTGGCCTCTTCCGTTGCCGAGCACAGGCTCCGGACGCGCAGGCTCAGCGGCCATGGCTCATGGGCCCAGCGGCTCCGCGGCATGTGGGATCTTCCCAGACCGGGGCACGAACCCGTGTCCCCTGAATTGTCAGGCGGACTCTCAACCGCTGCGTCACTGGGAAAGCCCTGCTTTTCTTTTTTATATCTCCTTTGCCTTATAAAACGGGCATGCTAATAGTACCTTCCTCACAGTGTTATTTTTAGAATGCAGTGAAATAATACAGGTAAATGCTTAGTATGGTCTTCAACATAAGTGCTCAGTCAAGCATCAAATCCAAAAATTGGCTCTGGTTGTCACTGTTTTCCACTCCAGGGACCATATCACATTGGTAGGAGTAGAGACCAAGTCAGGAACTCAAAAGGTTGAAGTCCTCCTGAAGGGAATGAACTTTCCTTACCAATCTCACACAAACATATCTTATAAGATTAGCAAATCCTGCCAACATTGACCTCTTCTTAGACTAAAATTCCCTTGTATTTTTATTCTAACAGGGTTGCTGTCTCCCTTTTGTCCAATTTTTCCAGTAACACTCTTCTCTAATTCTAGCTTAGCATGAACCCCAGCTTCGAAAGGTAAAAGGTGGACAGGTCAGTACTTTGTCCCAGGAAGAAGGTAAAGAGATGAGGATAAAACTCTCTATTCTGCCAGATATAGAACTTTCTCTTTCTCACACTCAGACCACAATACCAACCAAGACAAGCTTGGTAACATTACCAGTCTAGCAGGGTCCTTGAGTGGGGACCCAATGTGTACATCCTGGACATCAGACATGTCCAGTCATGCCTGGAAGTTTAGCCAGGCAAACTGGATATTAGCCTAGGAGCTTCTTGATTAGAATTCCAACCTATGAATCTCTTTCCTATCTGGCTCATAACCCCTTTAGAGTAACTTTATTATTTTGTTGCAGGTCTTAATTTGCCTTTTGGTTCTTTCCCAAATGCAAAATTCACTGAGATCTTCATGGATGTTTAATTTATTAGCATTCATCCCATACCCAACAGAGGATCTGACCCACAGAACACAAACAATGTATATGTATGGAATAAATGAGTGAATGAATGAACGACAAAGAGCTAAAAGCTTGCAAGTTTGACCCAGTAAATTGGTTTTGTTTGTAAAAGAGAGGACATTTTGAATAAAACACAGCATGTTGAGTTCTTAAAATGGCATTTTTTTCTACCCATGCCCATAAGAACTAGTGACAACAAGCTGTAAGAAAACAATGTCAGGTAAAAAAACATCACAAATCTCTGTGACAATACTGAATATCCTTGCTTTAGGTCTATTCCCCAATAACATGTAATGAGAGGCTGTGGGGTGATTTCTCTCATTAGCAGCTTGGCCACTTGAGAACATTGAAGTACAGAAATAAGGAGAAGCTACAAACATATTCTGGAAGCCATCGAAGGAGACATCCCTGAAAGGACCTGTGAGCCCATGTAAGTAGAGATTGAAAAGGAATCCACTTGAAGGGTGACTGGAGAAGGGAGATGTTTCCTGTGATGAAAAGTTGTGTTAAAAATACCATCTCTGCTACATACATGCTTTGTGGCCTTGGATATAAGACTCAGTTTATTCATCAGTAAAGTGGAAATTTTAATAATATCCACCGTGAACATTATTATCAGGTTAAATTATATCGGGGTGGCCAAAAAATGCATTCTTTTTTTTTTCTGTAAGATGTTAAACTTTATGGCCAACCCAATATAACATACGCAAAGGGTTGTACATGGTTGCTAATGTGTTATTTTGTAGTAAACATCATGGTGATGATAACGATGATGATGATAATGATAAGAAGAGGAGAACATGGTGTAAAATTGACCAGAAATACTCCATTCTCATCAGGGTAGGAAAGTCTTGAGTAGGGTTATCCCAATGCTGGCATGTTAGTAATGAGCCAGGGGAGGGCTATTTTATCACTATTCTCACAATCCAAAGGTATTTTAAGATTATTGTGGTCAGGAAAAAAAATGAAGCTTGAAATTTTGAGGACTTATCCAGATGTACTTAGCAAGTGTCCATCTGGACTATCAGCCCAATTTCTGATGTTAGATCCAATTCATCATAAAGCAATACAGACGTGGATGGATCTAGAGACTGTCATACAGAGTGAAGTAAGTCAGAAAGAGAAAAACAAATATCGTATATTAACACATATATGTGGAATCTAGAAAAATGGTACAGATGAACCGGTTTGCAAGGCAGGAACAGAGACACAGATGTAGAGAATAAACGTATGGACACCAAGAGGGGAAAGTGGGGGGGGGTGAAGAGGGATGAAGTGGGAGATTGGGATTGACATATATACACTAATATGTATAAAATAGATAACTAATAAGAACCTGCTGTATGAAAAAATGAAATTGAATTTAAAAAAATATAAAGCAATTCAAATGTACCCATAAGACACTGCAGTAAGAGATGACTATACCCTCACATGCTACTTTTTTTTTTTTCATGCTACTTCTAATGTGGGTGATGTGAATGGGTTCCTCTAAAGTCTGTGCAGAAGTTAAGTCTTGGAAAGACATTCATCAGAACAAGTAATTTAAAGGAAGAGAGCTTTTTGTGAAGGTAAATTAAACTAATATTCTCAGAAGTTTACCTGTAAAATAAGAGCTTAGAGAGTCAGTCCGTCTCTCAAGAGCTTGTCCTTCTTCCTAGAGAATGAGTTTAAGATCTTTCTAGAAAAGGTTGGGTACTTGCATGTGGGAGCACATCTAAGCTATGGGGTCCAGAACGTCATCAGAGAAGTGTGACCATATGGTAGAACACAATGGAGAAATAACTTCATATTCTTATGGAAATCACATCCTAAAGGCAAATGAAGCTGGTTCTAGGAAGACTTCACTGAAATTCAGAGGGAAAACGTCTGAAACATAGATGATGAGTATTCATTCTGTAGGGGTAATGTACATGTTCTGTATATTCTTATTATATTAATAAAACCTTATCTATCCTTAGTTATTTTTGCGTATTTGATGTGTCTAGTTGAGAATTTTACACACACACACACACACACACACACACACACACACAGTTGGCCCTCCCTACGTGTGGGTTTTACATCCATGGATTCAACCAACTTTGTATCAAAAATATTTTAGAAAAAAAATTTCCAGAAAGTTTCAAAAAGCAAAACTTGAATTTGCCCTATACTGGCAACTATATGTATAGCATGTACATTGTACTTACAACTATTTACATAACATTTATATTGTATTAGGTATTATAAGTAATTTGGATATATTTAAAGTATATAGGAGGATATGCCTGCCTAGGTTATGTGCAAATATTATGTCATTTTGTATAAAGGAGTTGAGCATCTGTAAAATCTCGGAGGGGCCCTGGAATTAATCCTTCATGGATACTGAGGGACAACTGATATTCCAAACAAAAATTTTCCTTTCAATTTCTAAAAGATTAATTTACATATTTATTTAATACTTTATTATTGAGAAAAGTATATAACAATCATTTATTCATAACGGAATATAACTCCAAGTAAATTAACTCTTTTCCTGTTTGTATTTTTTTTAACCCAGGATTCTACTCCATCTGATATAAAGTAGGATTCTACTCCATCTGATAATAAATATAAATAAATATAAACTGAACATCTATGTCATTCTTATTTGCACTTTCCTGATGCACATTTTCCAGATACTTTATGGTTAAAGTTTCCAAGACACTTTAAAAAAGTATATCTTCCAAGAGGTATATTTTTGTTTCTCACTTGAACTGATGGTTTCTAAATATTGTGGTATTAAAATCATTTATATTTACTGTCATAAGAAATAAATTTGCACTACCTTCTGTGATCTTATTTTATGTTTTCTGTATTTCATGCTTTCCTATCATTTCCCATATTTCCTGTCTTTTGCTAGTTGAACTCTGCTTTGATTTCTTTAATCTCCTCCAGTAATTTGGGAGGAATCATCCTGTTTTTGTTTCTACTAAATTTTGCAAAAGAACATACTTGATCTGCTATTTCTCTAATTATCAAGGTCAAGAAAAAACAATAGCTTTTGACTCTATCTTATTTCAATGAAGAAAGTTAGCACATTTTATTTTTTCATTCCTTCTCCCACTTCCCAGTATTTCAGAGTGTAATATGTATATTTATTTTAAAATTTAGAAAATCTTCCCTCTTGTTTCTTTTAAAAAATATTCTTGGCCTTGTTCTCATTAATTTCCACTTTAAATGTTCTTGTTCAATTTTCTTTTCCATTGTCTTTGCAGGGTCTTCCTATGTGGCCATTCCTCAAACGGCAACGTCCCCATCTCTGTTCTATGTCCTTTATCCCTTCCAATCTCGATAGTCTCTTCGGTTTTCTCATGTACTCTTAAGCATCTGGTCATCACTTTTGTGCTTATGAAGACTAAATCTCTATCCTCAAAGTAAATGTCTCTCCTGACATTTAGATTTTTATAACCAACAGCTTACTGGATATCTTTTCCCAGTCTTGAAGGAGTGGCCTTAGGTAGGAGATGAACATTATTTTTCAATCTTATCCTAACTCTTGGTGTCTCTTTGAACATTTTGGATTCTCCAAGCAGCCTATTTCATATTTTAAAAATTTTATTTATTTATTTATTATTTATTTTTATTGAAGTATACTTGATTTACAATGTTGTGTTAATTTCTGCTGTACAGAAAAGTGACTCAGTGACATGGAAAAAACCTAAATATCCATCAATAGATGAATGGATAAAGAAGATGTGGGATATATATACAGTGGAATACTACTCAACCATAGAAAAGAATGCAATAATGCCATTGGCAGCAACATGGATGGACCTAGAGATCATCATACTAAGTGAAATAAGTCAGAAGGAGAAAAACAAATACCATCCTATTTCATTTTTAGTAGCTCCCCGTTGCTAAGAGTGTGCCAAGACCTGTCAGTGTCCCAAAGGGCAAGATTTTAGTTAGCACCCAGATTCAGGCTGATTCGAAGCCAGACCCTCATCCAGAAACTTTTAAAGTATGCAAATATATACAGTCCTGTGAGATGGCAAGCATAACCCTTGCTGGCCCCAGATCTGGAGGTGTCCCCTGGGGGATAGTAGCAAAAATCAGGGCCCCAGCTATAAGAGGCAGAGGGAGCCCAAAAAGATGACACCTGTCGGTTGAAGGATAAAGATGGCACCCATGGAGAAAAAATGGAAAGGAGAGAGAGAAAAGGGAGGGGAAAAAAGAGAGGGAAAAAAAGAGAAAGAGAAAAAAAAAGCAAAAAGTCATTGCCAGCTTTAGCAAGGTAGAGAGAGAGCACGAAAATGAAAATGGTACCCACCAGTGCCTCTGTCCCTGGAGATTATCCCAAAAGGCCCCTGTCCCTCAGGCCAATGCTCCGAAGTCAGTAAATAAATCACTTTCACATAAAGTCTTGTGCTTTTCAAATGGCTGTTTCTGCACTGGACACTGAGTTGAGTGAGTCCACAGTCGAGCACCTTAAGAGACATTTCTCAATTTGCCATTCATGGTTTGGGTCTTGTGAACCCCACTGGTTTTCAAAGTCAGATGTTTTTGGTGTTCATCTCTTAGGTGAAAGTCTTGAAAGTTGGGGTGCCTGACGTGGGGTATGAACCCTTTGCTCCTCAGGGAGGAGTTCCGGGTTTGCAAGTTCCCTTCCAATTGTGAGTCGCCCAGACAGGAGTGAGGTTTGGCAAGATCTATTTCGGCCTCTACTACCTTCCTCTGTTTTCCCAATTTGACAGAGCAGCTTAACCAGTTCTCAGGTCTTTATCAAAGGAAATTGTCCCATATATATCTGTGGATTTGCTGTGTCCATGGGAAGTGAGTTCATGATCTTCCTATGTCTCCTTCTTTGACCACATCCCCTGAATATCTTCTTTAATATCTCAGAGACACACAGATCCTCAACAGAAACAACTACAGAAATAAAGGCTTCTAACATTCTTTCACTATTCTTTTTAAGTCAAGGGAATGTGGTGCCGAGAGCTAGTCAATAACGAGGACACTGCACAAGGCATTTTCATACTCAATCTTCATTTTAATACTCTGGTCTAAGGACTTAGGTGCCCAATTCTAAAAGTGGGAAAACTGAGTCTCAGGAAGGTTAAGAAACTATCCAAGACTCAGTTTAGGTTTTAAAACGTTCCATGTTTAATGTCTCCAACATCAAAACTTTGCTCTATTGTTTCTTTCCTTTATCTTTGTGGTTTGATTTCCTTTCTTCAAAGAGACAGAACTTAGTCTTCCATTTGGACTCATTTTTTTATTGGGTTGTTCATTCTTTCCTGCATCTATCCCTAGGTTTTATTCAACCTAAAGAAACTATGAAGGAGGAATGGTTTATCTCCTATACTTGGCCAGGAGAACAGCTCCACTCTGGTGGGGGAAGGGGTTTTCTTAGACCCCAACTCCTATGACTCTGGTGGAACAATCTGTTGTCAGGAACTGGACCTTGAGAGGAATGGAACCAGCCATGGGGATGTTATCCTATGGGATTCTGCATAAGAGAATCATTGGCATTCAGAACTGTTATTCCTCTAGTTCTTCTTATTTTACTTAAGAAAGTGAGTAGAACTAGAATAGCACAGAGTTTTATGAAAATGGACTACTTTGTTTGAAGGGCCATGTAGAAGTTTCTGGCTTAGTGTTAACCCTGGTGGATTCTTCCACTGGCCTTGCTTGTCTTTAGTGAGGTTTCTTGGCTCTGACACTTCAAGCCAACCTAAAAGATGGCAGAGCATTACAATGATCAAGTTAAAGGAGCTCTTAAGATTCCTTGTAAATGGAATCTAAGAGTGGAACATTACTCCACCTATACTTTGGGTGGTACAGAATGCCTACATTCCTGTAGTCCTGCTTCTGCAGACCAAGGCAAACATATTGTCCTTTGAATGTCTCAAAAGCTCTTTTTTTTTTGTAATGCCAAATGCAATATTTGTTTGAAAAGACTACACCAGAAGTTTCCCAGCTGAGAAAACAGGCTTGTGAAAAATGGTTTCAGAAAATGAAATAAACCATGCAAAAGTTGTTCAGCGTGTGTTTGAAATGAACATCTGGATATGAGCTGCTAAATTACCTCCTTCCTCCTCTCCCTTTTTCTCACAGCTGTGTGAAAGAGTCCTGAGGGCAGGGAAACAGGTCAATGGACCAAATTTCACCTTTTTCCCCTTCTTCTAATCCCTTTTGCACCTATGCAAGGATTCTAGCTCACATGTGTGTTTAATAAGTGGGTACAAATACAAGAAAAAAAATTATCTCAATTCCTGTTGATGCTCTGTGGCAATACCAAGGGAAAATAAACTCCGGATTTAAAAAATTTTCAAGCAAAACTTATGGTTCTAATAAAATATTGCTTTAAAGTTGACTTTTTTATATCAATAACTGAACAAAGCACTCATTTCTCTTCATTTCTTAAGCAAGAAGGAATGAGGATTATTATGTCACACTTACCCCAAAGTTAAGAAAATCCAGTGCCCAAGGTTCTGCCTTCTAACTTACAATTGAGAAACATGAATGGTCCTGTATGTTCTTACTGAATTTCCCATTGCATGTGTTTATTACACACCCCCTGCATAACGACTACTTCAACACATACATGATATTGTGATTTATAATAAAAAATATACATTTGGTCTTCAATCCAGTTCCTGGCACAGAGCTCTCCGAACCCTTGGAATTTCCTGAATGATGAGAGGGATCAACATGTCTCCTGTTATGTGAAGTGACTTTTAGACCCCACCCAAGGTTGGAGTCTGGTTGCCAGGAGAACCAATCCTGTGATTAGAGGGTTGAAACTTTCAGTCCCACCCCACTGACCTTGCAGAGAAAAGAGGGACTGGAGGTTGAATCAATCACACATGGCCAATGATTTAGTCAATCATGTTCGTGTAATGAAGCCTCCATAAAAACCCAAAAGAACCCGAAAGGATAAGGCTCAGATTGCTTCTGGGCTGGTAAATACATGGAAGTATTGGGAAAGTGCTATCCTGGAGAGGGTGTGGAAGCTCCTTGCCCCTTCCCCACACCTTGTCCTATGCACCTCTTCCATCTGGCTGTTCCTGAGTTATATCCTTTTATACTAAATCAATTGATGTAGTAAGTAAAATGTTGCCTGAGTTCTGTGATCTGCTCTAGCAAATAAACCCAAGGAAGGAGGGGGTGGTGCGAACTTTGGATTTATAGCCAACTGATCAGAAGCATACGTATAACTACCTGGACTTGTGATTAGCATCTGAATGGGTGTGATGGAGGCAGGGTGAAGTTTTATGGACTGAGCCCTTACCCTGGGATATCTGATGTCATTTCTGGGTAGAGAGTGTCAGAATTGAATTGTAGGACAACCACATGGTGTCTGGAGAATTGCTTTGCTGGAGGTGTGGAGGGACCCCCACATGTAATGAAGAACACCAGATTAGGTCCAAGAACACCAAAAAGAGCATGTATCTAAAGAAGCCATCTACTAAGTAAACTTGGAAGAACAAGTTGACATTTTATAATTGCCTCATATCAGAATGACATGCTGGCAAATCTTTGGGGAGACTTAGTAGATGTTTTAACATAAAAGGAGGCTGACTTGAGTCTTCAACCCTACTGGCAGAAGCCAATGAGAAGAGGAGACTCAGTACTTAAAGAGGTTTTATCCTCTGTTCCAAGCATCTGTCTCCTCCAATAATCTCTCATCTTTTCTAGGATAGGAAAGAAGCCTTGCTCACCCCTGGCTCCTGGTGCTATACCAACAAGTTTACACAGTATTTTACACATGCTCATTTGATGAATGAATGACTGACTGACTGACGGCAATTTCTAGCACAGATTTTCCAATAACAGGAGATGAAGAAATGGCTAAATATTTGCAAGGAAAGTTTGAGAAGCACAGGGAAGAGATTTATTGGATTAGATGGACTTCAATTTCCTCCCATCTCTTAGAGTCTGAAATTCTATGTCCTCCCAAATTGTTTGGAAGATTCTTGTACACATGCCAAGATGATGTCTCAGCAATTCTTCTTCCTCATACCCCTCTGCTATTCTCTCAGACACTTCCCTAGTTCTTACTAGAACCACTGTAGAAGCAGTCTTTGAACTTGACCACTGCCTGAAAGTTGCATGTCTCCAACTGCATCTCTTTCCAGTCGACTTTATTTTGTTTATTTTTATTGTTAAGCTCCTACTCTGTATTAAGCACTGTGCATAGCAGTTGATACATACTAGGGAGCTATTGAAGTATAGGGTAGACAAAAATTACCCGACCAAGTTATCAGGGAAGGCTCTTTTGTAGAAGCAAAGTTGAGGTCAACAACAGTGAACTAGATGAAGAAAGCATCCATGAGAAGGGTATTCTAGTGTGAAAGAAAATCATGAGTGGTATCATTGAGTTGAAACAGCTATATGGGAGATAGAAGTATAATGTATAAAAAGCTGCATCTGGAGAGTAAAACACAGGGAAAGAATTATGTGATGGGAAGTAGGGAGCAGAGGTCATGGTGGGGAGTCCCTATAATTCATAATAAGGCATTTGAACTTTATAACAGTCCAGCCCAAATGGATTAACTGAGAACCCAGACTCACCATTTATTCCTCACCAACACCATTTGCCAGGCTGTTCCCTCTGCCCGGCATAATCCTCTTCTCATTTCTATCTCTTTAACATTTTCTTACCCCTCAAAACCAATCCCAAATTTCGCTCCTCCAGAAACGTTTGACGATTTCCTTGAGTGGACACACATCTCTTCACAGGTACGTGTACCTCTCAGAACACTTCCATATTCTACCTCACACTTGTGCTGGTTGGACTTGCGACATCTCACCCCACCCCAGACACTATGAGCTTCAGAAGTGTCTCCTATCCTTTTCCTTGCTCCATTCAACTCAGTAACTATTTGTTTATGAACTGTGCATAATGGCATGCTCAAAAGAGAGTATTAATCAGGAGGAGCATGGCTCAGACTCTCTGTGTTAGAATCTTGACAGTATCACCTGCTTGATGTGGTATCTTGGATAAGTTGCTTCATCTCTTCCAGTGTCATTTTCTTCAACCATCAAATGGGAAGAGTGATAACACCTGTCCTATAGGACTTACAGGACTCTTAAAAATAATACTTGTGATTAACTCAGCCACATGCTCAAAATGTTAGTTCTTATGATAAAATCCTGAGGAAAGACTAGAGAGACTAAATTGTCAAGGCTGATTCACACTAATTTTCTCCCAGTTAAGACAAAATCTTCAGAGGACTTTGTATATCTTATGTCTCATCCTAGTGTCTTTGTCCTTAGCCAGCCTACAATAATACAACTTGGGGAAAAAAAAAAACTTAAAGGAAAAAAAAGGATATCCATACACACATGCTAAAGCTGAGCTGAAGGAAGAAGTTGTGTGAAACTACTGAGTTACCCAAGGGTAAAGAATATTTGAGGAATGGGGAGAAGTTGCTCTTTCCTGAGCCTCCATTCTGCCTTCTGGTCTGTATTCCCTCTCACCACCTGAAACTGGGTCTTCCTTAGTGCCTGTTTTGCCCCCACTAAACTGTGCCCCATCCAGTCTCTCTCCCTGAGGAACAACTTGGATGATTATACTGACTATGTAATTTATTGTCCAAACCCAGACACTTTTGGGAGGGAAAGGGTGTTCTGTTAAATATTACACCAGGACCACAGGTATAATTGGACAGTCGCTGGTAACTCAAGCTGTGTGGTCATACAGGTTAGAACCAGCAATCTTGCTGACTTGAATCTCACAGGTTTCAGCTTCTTTCAAGTTCCTTCAGCCCCCAGACAAAGAAGACTACAGGCTCTTTCTGATCCTATTTATTTATTTATTTTTAATTAATTAGTTTATTTATTTTTGGCTGCTTTGGGTCTTTGCTGCTGTGCACGGGCTTTCCCGAGTTGCGGTGAGCAGGGGCTACTCTTTGATGCAGTGCGTGGGCTTCTCATTGCAGTGGCTTCTCTTGTTGTGGAGCATGGGCTTTAGGCATGCAGACCTCAGTAGTTGCAGCATGCAGGTTCAGTAGTTGTGGCACACGGGCTTAGTTGCTCCACGGCATGTGGGATCTTCCTGGACCAGGGATCGAACCTGTGTCCCCTGCATTGGCAGGCAGATTCTTAACCACTGCACCACCAGGGAAGTCCCCCCCCATTTATTTTTAATTGTCTCAGAATATTTTCAGCTCAGTGTTACACCTAGGTTTCCTGGAAGGCCGTGTCAATATATTGTGAAACATCTGGATCTTTAGGTATTAGAATGTCAGGATATAATGAGCCGTTTTCATCCCAAATCTTTAGAGTCATGTAGATAAACCAATTGGTTTTGATTCAAGGAATTTAACTGCTAGCTTCAATTAGCTGGGCTTCTTTAATATATTCTTTGTCTAATGTAGTAGTCAACTCAGATAAATTATTATTTATAGAGTACTTATTAAAATGCTACAGGGAAATCATTCCTGGAAACATTTTATTGTGTAACTGTAAATGATCAATCCCTCGCTTGCTGATTGAGTGTTTGGGGACTAAAGTCAGATCACAGGATCACAGTGACTAAAGGGAGACCTCCGATGGCATCCATGCCATCTCCACATTCGATCTCTGAACCCTTATAAAAACACCACCACCAAGTAGGTACTTAGGAAATATTTGATATCCTGGTGATGGAGGGATTCATTCTTGCCCAAAGTAACTCTTTCCTTTGCTGGATGTCTTTGTCAGATAAAACTCATTCCTGGTTTTAAGTGGAAATCTCTTTCCCCAAATTCCCTGCATCAAGCCCTGTTCTCTCATGTGGGCTCCGTTCCCTGACAAAATTAATCTTTTGCAGCTCCAGTGTGCTCTTACTACATGTCAGGTAGTGAAAACAAGCATGATCTGAGCCTGTGAGAAATAAGTACAGCCCATGAAATGACAGTACAGCAAAGTGGGTTGCCCCATGGACTTGGGCTGAAGTGCTTGAGTTTGAATCTTGGGTCCACTTGTAACAAAGCAAGGCACTTAACCTCTCAGAGTCTTAGTTTTCTCATCTGTACAATAAGAAGATTACTAGGTATCTACCTTAAGGCATTCTTGAAAGATTATAAGAAGCATTGTATATAAAATCTCAGGATAGTGTCTCCTGGCACATGGTAAACACTCTGCAGCTATTACCGCATAGAATCTCAGCAAATTGAGTCTGGGAGTTGTCCTGCAGTTGTAACGTAAGTGCACTGTGGGCTGGGGGTTAGGACTGGCCACGATTTGACCCAAAAGCAGCCTCCTCAAAATACCCCATCAAGCCTTCCTCGTTCTTTGTATTGAATGCTGAATTACTTTCCGAAGGGAGTAAATCCTAGTGACTAAGAGTCAGAGCTAGACAATCATACTTAGCCCTGCATGTACATTAAATTCACTGAACAGTTGTTGTTGTTGTTGTTTTTAATAATAGAAGTGAAATAAGAATTCTTGAGGGATAAGAAATTGATATTTTCTGAAAGCTCCTCAGGAAATTCTAATGTGCAGTCAGATTAAGAACAGATTAAAAATGAGTCTTTATAGGTCAGAATCTGGGCTACCTCAGTTACCAGCTGCACAACTTTGGGAAAGTTCCTTAATCTCCTTGGGCCTCAGTTCCCACATCTATATAATGGAGATAAAATAAAAGTTCCTTTCTTATAAAGCTATAATAATATTTAGATAAAATAGATTGATTTAGATAAATGTGGAGAGAGCAGAATACTTGTTCAGTATTTGTTCTAGATAGCTCACTTTAATAGGTATCTTCTATTCTTACCTGATCTCCATCTATCCACTTTGTCTCAACCTTTCAGCAAGTATCAAAGAGTGCTGAGCACTGTCCTGGCTATCGGTGCAATCCAAGGTCCCAGACACCAGGATCTATCAAGAAACCCTTTTCTAACCTGGGTACATTTCAGGCTGATGGTGGCCCAGTTTGCTTTTTTAATAATTAAGAATAACTCGTATTTACAGAGCATTGGGGCCGACATGGGTCTCCAGTGGCAAAGCCATTAGAAGAGATGACAGCAAGCTTACCAGCCTGGATTATGACTTATATCAGCACTGGAATCTTCTGGCCAGTATGGATCATTTAAGGAGCTGCTCCAAGATTGGTAAAAGTGTTCTACATACTTGCTGGCCAAACTACAGTCCCCAGACCAGCAGCACTGAGATCACCTGGGAACCTGTTAGAACTACAAAGTCACTGGTCTTACCTCAGACCCACTGAATCCGAAAGTGAACAAAATCCCTGGGTGACTGGTGTGTACATTAGGTTTGAGAAGCATTGTTCTTCATGAAGAAAAATCCATACCCAATGTTTGTGAGGTTTTCAAAAAGCAACTTTCAACCTGCCACCTACACAATTGGGTTGATGCCTAGATAAGTTCTTAACATCCCCGCCTTGAATCAAAGCCCTCTAAATCAGCTTCTCTCCATCTCTCCACTTCCTGTAGCACTGGTTTAGCATTTGAGTCATTTTCTGGTTGGATCCTGGTCCTTGTTGGGACATAGCATATGATGTTTTTCTTAATGGGGGGGGTCTCAAGACCAGTTGCTTATTCTAGTCACAGAAAGAGAGTCAGCCGTTGGCTATTCCAGCTTTTCTCAATGGTTGATGTCACCGCCCTCTGATTTTTCACTCCAGAATCCTGTCATCTTCAGGAAGTTAGTGACTGTTGGAGCCTGGATTCAAATTGAAAACAAAGAGAAGTCTGGCCTCTGGTAATATGTGGTAAAGGCTTTCACTGAACAACAACAAAAAATCTCCAAAGCAAAGTCAGAGACTAGTTTGCCCCAATTATCATTTGGCTTTACACTGTCATCAAAGCATAATGAAATCCCTGATTTCACTGTATTTCAAACAGCTGGAGAAAAGACAGAGAGAAGTCAGTGAATAAAAACCTGGGGTAAATCTTGGAGTGTAATAGGTGTCTGTTATACTTACGTGCACACACACGCACACACACACACAAACACATACTGAGCATCTATCAGTGCTGGAGAATCAAAAAAGATCAACAAAACTGAGTCCCGTCACCACCTCTCATCCCTCACCCTTGTGGGGCTTACACCTTGAAGAGAAACAGATATGAACCAAATAACCACAAAAATATATGTTCTATCCTAACAGTGGCCATAAAAGAGAGGTACAAGTGCTATGAGAACATGAAAAAGGAGACAGATCTGTTCAGGAAGCTTTCACTGAAGAAGCAACAAAACTGAAGGGTGAGTAGTGTTAACCAGGCCAAGGCGGGTGTGACAGGGAGTCTGCCCAGCTGGTGCTAAGTCCCATGACCGGGGGGAATTGATGCCCTTTGAGGAACTGAAACAAACTGGAGTGAGAGGAGCCCAGAGAAGGGAGGAGGGGGAAGGAGGACAGAAAAGCTGAGTCTGGAGTGGTGGTGGGAGTGTTTGGTCTTCCTTCTAAGAGCACTGGGAAGCAATGGAGGCTTTCAAGTAGGGGACAACAAGGCCATAGGCGTGTTCCTAAGAGAATGATCCTCTACCAATGTAGAGAACAGATCGGAGGGAAGCAAAGGAGGATGCGGGGAGCAGACCAGTTAGGGTTGCAGTGCCGTCCCTAAGGCAGGGAGCATGGTGCTCGGATGGTGAAGGTGCTGGGGGCAATGACTAGAGGTGGGTTGTCCCAAGAGATAGGTAGATATTAAAATTGGAAGAATTCGGATTAGCTTGGTGGGCAGCAGCAGGGGAGAGGGAGGTGTTAAGGATAATAGTTTACAAAACTTCTTGGATGCTATTTTCTTGCCTGAAGCAGAGAGGGCTGGGCAAATACCAGGTTGGGAAGGTGGGGTGGTCATGAGCTGTATTTTGGGCATTTTGAGTTGGAAGTTTTCCCTGACCTCCCAAACAAAGATATGCAGCTCTGGAGTTTGGATGAGAGTTCTAGGCTGGAAGGGGGGGTATATTTTAAAATATATAAATAATGAACTACCATTCATTGACTATTTCCTCTGTGCCAAGGCTAATCATCTATTATTTAATTTAATCAGTGCAGGACTCCATGAAAAGACTGATGGTCCCCATGTTACAGATAAGGAAGAGGAGGCCCAGGGAAAACATACTGTCCATGCCCTGAACCACTGTGTCACACTGCCCCCTGCTGAGCACCTACTAAGTGCCAGGCTCTTAGAAAACACCAGGGTTTAAGGTATTCCAAGGAGCTTGTATTCTGGTAACATAAGTTCACGGATTTATGGGTCTCCCAGAGCAAACTGAAGGAGAAGCCCCGAGGTAGGAATTTCTGCCATTTTCCAATTACATTGCTACTCATCTCTAAGTCACATCCCACCTGTGTTCACATACACGTGTACCTAGCACGCCTGTACTACCTGTACGCAGCTTCCTCTCCAGTCTTCTTTCTTAACTTTTTTAACCAGGAAAAAAATTTTCTTCTGATTCCTGACTTTAGGTTGCTCAAAGACAGGTAGGTTAAATAAGAAGGGTTTCACCAGGCTTCCTCTGAGCAACATGCTCCATTAGCCTTCAATTTCAGGGTTTCAGATGCACAGGAGGGGAGAGGAGCCCGACGCAGCCGTCCTTTTGTAAGACAACGGCTCTTCTCTGCAGCTTCCCCTATTTACCTGTCTGTGCATTGTTCCAAGGACTACAGGAATGACACTCCTAAAATGAGCTATGAATGGAGATGGACTGACCAGAGCAGCTCAATAAAGAAGAGCGTTTATACAAAATGATCCCTTTGAGCACCTTATGCTTTTGCCCAGACATTGAAGCTAAACAGGGAAGAATTTCACTGCTCCCATTACCCAGGGGAGTGTGCGATCCGAAACTGGGAAATTTTCCATAGGTTACATGGAACGGAATGTATGGATCAGTACTGAAAACATTAATCAGTCGTTAATCTTTGTTTTGTATTATTTTAGTAACAATAATACTAGTGAAGCTTAACCAGTGGGGTCTCTGTGTGTATATGTATGTATGTGTATGTACAGAAAAAAGTATACATTTTCAACGATCCAGTTTGGATTTAACTACAATTCAATTTTATATGATGAAGTGTCTTTTTGCTGTTTGAAATAATATCAATTTCCTAATTAAAAAACTATTTAGGTGAGGGATGATGGCAGCCCATTTTATCATGAAGTGAGATATCTTAAGCAGTTGAGCCTGTTGCTATGTTTTATTCCTATTAATACTATAAAAGTTTTCTTCTTTGTTCTCACTCATGCTTTTTGTATATTGTGGTTCTCCTTCAACTTATATCCCCAAACATAAAAGACACGATATTTGGATTACCTTCTAAAGAATTCAGAGCAATGACATTTTTTATTTTATTTTTTTTTGCAGTGTGCGGGCCTCTCACTGTTGCGGCCTCTCCCGTTGCGGAGCACAGGCTCCGGACGTGCAGGCTCAGTGGCCATGGCTCACGGGCCCAGCCGCTTTGCGGCATGTGGCATCCTCCCAGACCGGGGCACGAACCTGTGTCCCCTGCATCGGCAGGCGGACTCTCAACCACTGCGCCACCAGGGAAGCCCTCAGAGCAATGACATCTTTGAGCAGATAACAGTACCATTCTCAAGGACTCTCTGAGGTTATTGGCTTTCTGCAAATGTATGAGAACACATAAACCCAAGCCCAAAGAGGATCACCTCGTTTGGAACATGCTTTTTTCCAGAAATGTTATTATAATTTATTTTTACTCAAAGAGGAGAATGTCTTCGTTATAAATCACTTGACTGTTTGTGGGTAGTAGAAAATGGTCTTATTAGAAGCAGGGTGGGGAGAAAATTATGAGCTCTTCTTCCCTGCTTTTGCCCCCTGGTACCTCAAAGCAGAGCCTAGTATCACTCATGCAAAAAAAATAAAAATCATATCATTGTCCACACATTGGTGTGCATATAATGTTGGTAATTCTATCAAACCCAGATTGAAAGCAATTCTAAGAGGTTCTATATTTCTACCCGAGGCAGTTGCTTCACCTGCGCCCTAGATATCATTTATTTCTGCTTTTTCAATAACTTTGCACTCTCTGGACTGTAGATCCTTCCAGAATATCATTTGCTCAACTCTCTCCATTCTGAAGAAAAAAATCTTTGATTTTACTTCCCCTTAACTCTTTTGCTGTGTGCCCTCTTTTAACATTTATCAAAAAGTTGTCCACACTCCTATATCCATTTTCTAGAAGTGTACTCATTTCTCCAAACATGCTTCGTTTGGATCTCCAGGAAATAGTTTGTTTTCAACACCATGAAAGGCTGCCACATCACTAAATATTTGGGTTAGTCAAAAAGTCGGTTCAGGTTTTTCCATAACATCTTACAGAAAAACCCAAACGAACTTTTTGGCCAGCCCAATAAAATGGACACTTCAATTTCTTTTTCTTTCTTTCACTCATTAGTTCATTTGTTCATTCATGCAATCATTCATTCATTCAAGTATTTATTGAATGCCTGCTATGTACCCAAGTTCATTTCTAGGAATCGGGGATACAGCAATGAACAAACTGACATGAACCTCTGTTCTTTTGGAGTTTACCATTCTAGTGTAGGGTTACAGATTATATATTTTAAAAGTAAAGTTGCATATTCTGTATCAGTGAGGGATAACTCAACAGAGTTCATTTAACTTGATAATTCCTTGTTTGGAACAATCTTGGCTCCTGTGACCTGAGACTCTCCTGCTTTTCTTCTATCTCTGGATGATTTTTTTCTTTCTATCATCTCTTTTTTTTTTTTTGCCTTTTTTCTTTACTCAGTACCAGAGTCCCTCAAGATTTTTCATTAATTTTCTTTGTATTATTTTTCTTTATTTCTTTGGCACTCATTTGTGTGTATAATATTTTATTCCTAGCTGATTTTTAAAATTATTAACTCCCATTGTTTTGGCCACCACCAGATTCTAATGATGCTAAAACTAATTAATTAAAACCCAGAGATAGGTTTATTGTAAAGCTAAGAGAGCCTGTTATATTTATGTCAGACCCCTCAGTTCACGGACCTCTGTGAGTGTTGGAGATTCTAGGAATGGTAGAATATTCCAGATATAGAGTGAAGTACCAGTTATGATCAGGGAGTATCTCAACATAAACATCCCTGGTAAGCTGCTTAAAAAATCTCAGAAAAAAAAGAAGCTGAATCTTCAAGATGCCAATAATTTGTTCCAACCTCTTTTCCAACCCTAAATAAATAATTACCTTTTATACCTAAGCTTGTAATTCTCTTTATTTTTTCTGAAAGAGGGCCCCCAAGCTGTATAATCTGCAGGCCACATAAAAATTAGATCCTTCTCTGTCTAAAACTGGCCTCTCTTCTGAGGTCTAGTCAGTGCCAAAGTCTTCTTAAGTTTCTACTGATTCCATCACTAGTCTCTAATCCATATTCCAGAACTTCCTCCTTTCTTCCTGGATTAGTGTAATATCTGTCTACCTGGTCTTGCCAATTACAGTGAAGCTCCCAACTGGCTCCACTACACTCTGACAGCCAAATGCATTCTTCACAGTATAAAAAATGTGAATTGTATAAACACAAATCATTAATACCACTGGCATCTCAGGACCCTTCAGCAGCTTTCCATTGTTCTTAGAATCTAAGGCTGATATTAAATCCAATATTTGTAACATGGCACCCATGTGCTCTAGCTCTTTCTGACATCTCCATTCTCATTCCCATTTCCCATTCTATGAAACCATAGGCTTTTTCTCATTTCCTCCCAAAGACAGAACTCTATCAGGATTGTGCCACATGAGCTTTTCACTTGTTGGGATTCTCTTATCCAAGATCGTTAACCTGACTAATTCTTAAGGTTTGGCTTAAATATCTTTTCTCTATAGAATCCCTCTGCCCCTAGATCCAGGGATAGAATTTGCTTCACTAAAAATATATGGTATCTAGAGAACAAACTAGTGGTTACCAGTGGGGAGAGGAAAGAGGAGAGAGACAGAATAGCTGTAGGGGATTAAGAAGTACAAACTACTATGTATAAAATAAATAAACTTCAAGGATATATTGTACAGCCCATGGAATATAGCCAATATTTTATAATAACTTTAAATGGAGTGTAACCTATAAAAATTTTGAATAACTGTTGTACACCTGAAATGAATATAATACTGTAAATCAACTATACTTCAATAATTTTTTTTCATATGAAAAAAATGTATATACATAATTGTAAGGGGGAAGTGAGTTACGTCTAAAGCAAGATCAGGTTGCCATTGCCACAAGAAGGTGGGTGAATACAATGTTGAAAGACTAAACTAAACTGATGCAGACTGCTAGATGTTTACTGCATCCTGTTTCTTCTTCTTCCAGGACATATAGCCCTGTGACTGAGTTCTTACCAGTGAAATACAGGTGAATCGGTCTGGCCCCATGCAGTCCTCCAATCTCAAGCTCATTCCCTCTTCGCTTGTCTTTTTTTTTTTCTCTCTCTCTTTTTGACCACATCACAGGGCTTGTAGGATCTTAGTCCCTCAACCGGAGATCGAACCCGGGCCCCTTTCAGTGGAAGCATGGAGTCCTAAACACTGGACTGCCAGGAAATTCCCCCTCTTTGCTTGTCTTCTGGCATGATACAGAGGATCTAGTGGAGGACTCTGAGACCCTAGAACTGAATGTAAAACTACCTTCCAAATACGCACTTGGCTTTTGGGTAAGAAATAAATTCCATTAGTTTAAGCCTCTAAGATAGGGTGGTTGTTTGTATTACAGATACTATTACTTACTCTTATACCTCAAACAATAAATTAAGAAATAAGCATGCACTATATGTCTTCATGCCCAAGCCATTTCACTTTCTACTCAGGAAAACAAAAAATTTTTTGGACTCCCACATCCCTACCTGGGTATAGAGTGGCAAAATAGCTCAGTTAGAATGCCATTGGACTATGGTTCTTGCAGCAATCTTGAGATTCAGAGGACTGTTCATTTTGATGGGCAATAGGCATAGTTGTTAAAAGCTGGAACTTTGGAATCTTCCTAAAGTGTACTGATTGCATTATGGCCTGACTGTATCCACATCCTTTGTCCTTTATTTGATAGTCCCTTCCCATGCTAACTCTGGGTTCAACCACATGATTTCCTTGGCCACCGAGTTGTTTGCAAACATGACGTAAGCAGTGTCTTGAAAAGCACATGCATGTTTTTCCTAGCTCTCTTGCCAACCTGGGCTTTTTCATTCTTACACTTCTTCCTTGCCATGAGAATGTGTTATTCTAACCTCCTGGAAAGATGTGAGAGATACATTGAGGAAAGTCAAGGTCAACCTAGAACACTTGACAGACAGCTAGCTGACCTCTTCCCCCCAGATGTCAGAGATATCAGCCAAAATGAGCAGAACCCCCTCTCTAGCTCATGGTTGACAGCAGTAACATGAGTGAGGCAGGCAAGACCAGAAGAAGAACACAGCCTACCCTGAGACTCATTGACAATGAATGGTTATCATTTTGATCCATTGAGTTCGGAGGTGTCTTGTTGCAGAATATTATGAAGGTGGTAGATAACTGATCATTGTGAAAACCTCAGTGCTGACATTTATTAACACTGTGACCTTTGGCAAGTTACTTAATCTCTTGTTGCCTCAATTTTTACATCTAATAAACGGGACTTAGCATCGCTTCTTTCATAAGATTTATTGTGAAGAGTGATCAAGATAATGCATGAAAACCACGAAGCATAGTGATTGATGTATATAAGAAATCAGTAAATCTTAGATATGATGAAGAGGAAAGGAGAAGGAAGGGGAGAAATAAAACTAGAAGGAAGATGAGACCTTTTGTAAACCAAGAGTTTGGGTTCGTATTGTACGCTCAGCATTTCTTTTAAAAGGGTCTCTAAGAGAGAAAAAAAATTGAAGTAATATGAACCAATAGGTAGCCTATTCATTCATCACTCTGAAGAGTCTAAACTCTATTCTTTATTTTATAAGATACTGTCACTGGGAAATCACATACTTAGCCCATGTGAGCTCAGCCCCTTAGAAGACATTCTTCACTCAAATCTTGCTTCAAGTTTTTACCCTTGGTATTTATCAGAGCTGTTTTAAGCAAATGACCATTTAAAAAACCCTTGTCTTGGTTTTAATGTTGCTGTAAGGGCACTTTCTATTGTACCTATTAATGCCCCCTTAAGAAGTGTTCATGTAACATATTTCTTTTAAAATGTAGCAAAATACATAGAATGAAATGGAACCTATTACTTCTCCCTAGGAATCAATCTATTTCCTCCTTTTGGATAGGCTTTTCTTTTAACCCTGACCACCAGGAGGCTCAAATATATTATTAATCATAACAACTACATTACTGTTAAGTTTAGCATATTTATTTAATTCTTCAAAGACTCTGAATCCTTATGAACAAATCTCTAATGCTCTTTCTTACATGCCATTTGTTTTAGCCAGCTCAAGTTCATTTTAGAATGCATTATGCATAAGCAACAGTCTAGAACCAAATTTTCACAAACATTTGTCAAATCTAGACCACAAACTGTTTCCTAAGGGCTTCAACTCAATCTCTGAAACTTGTTTTATGGTCTTTCAGCCGTGACTTTGGAAAACTCATCAGGTTGGTAACTGCTTTAGAGATCATAAAACAAAGTTTGCTCCTAAAGAGAAGAAAAGGCTTTAAGAAGGAGAAACATATGCATAGAACACAGGGTGAGAAAAGGCCCCTCAGAAACTTTGCTGGCATGAGTCCCAAGCTCATGTTACCAGGGATATTTACATTAAAAATATATCATCTCCAGCTTGACCATTAGCTCTGAGGTCAAGCTCAAAATTCTGCTTGGGAGTTCTTCAGTTTTATTACCATTTGTCAGCTCAAGCTTCGGCTATGAATTCTCTGCCTTCTGAGGCATGAAGGCAAATAACGCAGCCTGAGGGCTGGAAATACTAGCCTTGATAGTGTGAGGTAGGAATGAGGGGCTTCTGAGATTTTCAGCAGGAAGTGTCTGGTTGAAGTACTGGTGACCAAGAACTTACCTCTCACATATCAACTTTTCTATATTCAAGGAAATACCCACCAGGAGGTGAGTAGGACTGTATCTTGCCTTCTCTTCTAGGACCTGCTCCTGGAGATAAAAGTGTTTTACCCCTTTCCCACCAACCTGGAGCCCCCTGAGAGGGCTCTCCAGCTGCAGGAATGAGAGATGGAGAGGTTTATAAAGTTTCCATTGTTAATTATAGCCATAATTATATTATAGTTTTTACTAGGTTGCTACTCAATTTTAAACATTTTATCCTAAGCCTGACATTACTGAACACCTGTTAGGAAAGCATGTAAAATATACTTTTATTATTAATATAGTTTTGTTTTAAAACAATTTGCAGATCTACGTTTCAAGAAAACTTAAGTGAATACAAAATTCCAATTTCCATCTCCCTCAACAACACCACCAGTCAAAGTAATTCTGCGACAGACTACATAGTAGAGGAAAAAGAGCATGATCACCCAGAACTGAGGATGGGGAATGCCATTGCTAAGCAACAGCATATAAACAAAGCTCCAGCTCTCACTCGCATTCACAGCCCTAGTGTTGAACATCTTGTCCCAAACCAAACCTCATATCTCACTCAATGCATCTCTCAAGCTTCTTAGCAGATTGCTGTTTCACCAGTGTCAGTCACCTTTTGCCGTTTGAACTTGACATTAGGCACCAATCATCTTCTCATCTCTCACTGCTGAATTCAGATCTATTTTCCTGTTCATGGATTCTCTCTTCAGCTGTGTCTATGCTAGTGTTTCAGTTGTTTGTTAAGGCATATTTTTTATTTCTATATATTTTCTTTACTATTTTCTAGAAGTATTATTTGGTCCTTTTACAAATATGCTTATTTTGTATACCATATTTTCACATTGTTTTCTATGATGTCATTTAATCCTTAATCACATTTAACAAAAATTTTAGTTTGCAGACATTTTCTAATTGTCAAATTATCTTTAATCCTTAGAGTTATTAGTGTATGTGTGTGTGTGTGTGTGTGTGTGTGTGTGTGTGTGTGTGTGTGTGTGTGTTGACTCACTCTCCCTTATAAATGTTTAGGCTGACTCCTGGTTCTGTTCCCCATCTGGGCAGCCCCATAGTAGAAACACACCCCTTCTGGATGGTATAAAGGACAGGGAAAGCAATATATGTACAGGCAGCAGACCACCTAGGTACTTCCAGTCCTTCTCATGGAGAGCAAGGTTTTTGGTGTTTTTCTTTCTTTTTTTTTTTTCATTTTATTACACCACAATTCCTTCTGTTCAGTCACATGCATGAGTTGAACAGGGATAGAACATAGATATGCAACTTTATGATTAATTGCTTACATCCTCTTGAGATAGTAGGATGAACAACAAATAAATGGTACCCAGAAGCTCTTTCATGCATATAGCTTCAAGTTAATTCTTAGGAACAGAAATTATGATCTCTTCCCTTTGTCTGCACCACAGACTCTTCCCCAGTGCGTCCCCTAGGTGGCGCTCACCAGACTACAAATGCTTCTTCCTATCACCCTTCATAGGGAAAGGGAGGCCCCCTCATCAGTAAATGAGGAATGTGCATTGCAGTTTTCCTTTGTCACTCTGCTATGTTTGCTCAGACTTCAAGTGTGACCTTGGTTCATCCCACTCTTGCAGGTGCAGGAATAAACACATTAGGCAGTTTTCTTCTTTTTATTTTGTCTTTGTATCCTGAAGACTGTGTAACCTACAGAAACTAGCCCATTTCCAAATATAAAGAAACTAGGCTCAGAAGAATAAAATAATTTTTCTAGGTCACACAGGTAGGTAGAGGAGCTAGAACTTAAACCTTGTTCTTTCTGATTCCAGAGTTTATGTTTATTTTCCCAATAGTGCATGTCAGAGGGGAGTGGACACATTAGCCTGATCAGAGGTCTTCCCCAAAAAGGCATACTAAAGGCAAGCCTTTTATCCTATCTTAAAAACTGATATAAATTTTATGGTTTAATTCATAATATTTTGTGTCAGTTTTAAAATGAAAATAAGATGGTTTTATGTTTTGAGTTATATTGCCTAATTTTTATTTTCATCTCTCTACCTTTACAGTTAGTTTTTCTATTTTCATTAAGGCCTTAGTTTGCTATCCACTAAGAATTCATGCTCTCTCTCCATAATAGAGTTGTTGTTGAAATGTCGCTACCCAATCAGGAACCAGAATTCCTGGCCTTCTTTGGGTAACATGGCTAATTTACACCCTATGGGACAGGGGCAGAAGTAATAAATGCCACGTAAAATCTTGACCTGTAAAAGACCCCATTTGAAACCTTGCCCTCTGTCCACCTGACACGTGGAGTGGATACCCAAGGGGACCTCAGAAATTATGCATTAAAGACGGCTGAGTCTCTATCAGTTGAGTTCTTCTCATAGGACAGAGACCTCACCCTCACCATTACTGCCAACAGGATTTTATAAGAGCAAGATATGAATGTCTACAGGGTTAGGACATTAAGTTTTCATAGTTTATGTCTTACATACAGCTGACTTTAACTTACTACACCTTGTCCCCTGTCCTAGCCTCTCTCCTGGTCTGATGAGCCTTACCCAGGCCAAGTCCTAACATCTGCTCCAAGAGATAAGTGCATGTTAGCATTGCCCCCTATATTTATCTCCTAGGGCTGCCATAACAAATGACCACAAACTGGTTGGCTTAAAACAGCAGAAATGTATTCCCTCACAGTTCTGGAGGTCATAGGTTCAACATCAGTTTCATTGGGCCCAAATCAAAATGATAATAGGGACACATTTTCCCTGGAGCCTCTAGGGGAGACTCAGTTCCTTGCCTCTTCTGGCTTTCAGTGGTTTCTAGCCTTCCTTGGCCTAGGCTGCATCACTCAAATCTCCACCTCCATCTTCAAATTGCCTTCTCCTCTGTGTTTATCAAATCTCCTCTACTTCTCTCTTATAAAGACATCTGATAAATTGAGGCCCCACCTGGGTAATACAAGATATCCCCCCCAAGTCAAGATCTATAACTTATTCACATCCGCAAAGACCCTTTTCCTTACAAGGTAACCGTTAAGGAAAGTCTTGGTATCCAATATCTTTGGAAGCAGATTTTTTAGCCTACTACACTATCCAAAATGGCTTGAGTGGAGCTCCAGAGCCACAGACTATGTAGAAGGAAAGAGGTCTTGAAATCGGGAGGATGGTGAGTTAGGGGAATACTAAGATCTCTCATTCACTTCTTTAGTGAGGATAAGAAAATATATTTTACACACACACAAACATACAGACACAGTGAGGAGAGAGGTCCAGAATCTGAGTGGATGCTTGAGTCACACAGGGACACTCACAATCACCTGGACCACAAACTGTAATCCTGAAGAGCCCAGTCAAGGGGAGAGCTGTGGGCTCATCCTTCTTTCTCCTTTTTTAAATAAGTTAGCAAATGTCATTCAGAACCTACTATGAGTCAGACACAGTTCTATGTGCTGGGATACATCCACAGAGAAGATGAAAAAAAAGTT
Organism: Grampus griseus; assembly: GCF_964374135.1. Taxonomy (NCBI): domain Eukaryota; kingdom Metazoa; phylum Chordata; class Mammalia; order Artiodactyla; family Delphinidae; genus Grampus; species Grampus griseus. The sequence goes on along the minus strand of NC_139008.1, from coordinate 69,095,433 downwards.
CTAGCCCTGGTGGGGCTTTCATTCCAGCTGGGAGACAATTAACGATACACCTGATGAATACCTAAATTATGTGTAAATAAAAACAGTCCACTGGCCCCGTTTCCAATCTTCTGGCATCACTCCCGTTTCCTTGACTCCCTGAAAATTGAAACTAGCAACCATTAAGTCATTGCTGGGAGTTCTCTCATCACCTGGGTTGCATTTGGCTCTTCTCTTACAGTATTTCCGATTCGTTTTCATTTGGGGGATGTGTTTTAAGCATATAGTAAGCTGTTGCATGGCTATTGTTTTGAAGATTAGAAATCCTTTTCCTAGGGTTTGCACCAGACAGCTTCCACTGCACAGCCTTCTATTTTGGTGTTTATAGTTTTGTTTGTCTTTCATAAGTATGTTCACTCTGCCCTCAGTCACCCTATTTCTCCCAATGAAGCTCACAGGCAGCCAGGACATAGACAACCTATCGCAGGCCCACCAACGCGCCAGGCACTCCTGTCTGGCCCTGCTCTCGGCACAACCTGATGAAAAGATGTCACTGCAGACAAGCGTTTAACCTCCTCACCTCTCCCCTTTGCCCTCTGCCTTGTCCGGGCAGCCATGGGGGGAAGGTGGGAGTGAGAAAAGAAATTAAATCAGGTGGATGAAAGCTCATACCCCGTCTCTAAGCAACCCTCAAAGTGAGTCCAGGAATTTAAACTGTAATATTATCCCCCAGGAACAGAAGCAAGAAAATGAGAAAGTCAGGGCCTTGCTGGGCTCAGTATTGGGGTGCCCGGGCAAGGCTGGCAACAGGGAAAGGACAGAAGTCTGGCCTCAGCTGAGGCACATCTGGGAGCAGAAAGAAAAGTGGGGCTCACACAGACATCCATGTGGGAGCAATCAGGAACGTGCCTGCCAAGCCTCCAGGGCTCTGGGGGACAATCAGAAACTCCAAACAAGCGCATGGAAAAGATAGAGCTTTTCTTTCTACCCCTGCTGAGAAATGCTGCCCATTGTGTTTCCATGGGAAGCTTTTGTGGTTAATTTTGAAAAATGAAGTGAGCAGGTAAACTGGAGCTAATGGCCTCAACCCCAGGGCAGACATCTGGGGCAATGTTGACTTTGTTGCCTGAGAGCCAGCTGGCCTTTGCACGGCTCCCGCCTCCAGCCCCACTCCCTACCGGCCTCCAGGGGGGCTTCAGCTTCTAATGAACCAACAGAAAAGACCCTGATGCTGGGCTGCTGCTGCCGCCTGGCTTCTCGCTGAAGATCCATAAACGTTTGTTTTATGAATGAGTTTGCCTTGGGCACACTTGAAGATGTTTTCTCCCTTATCCAGAGAGGCAACTGCTTCCCAACAGCCCTCCCCTTGCCAGGGAGAAAGAGGCTCAGATCCAGGGAAAGGTAGGCTCGGCAGAACTTGTGACAGAAGCAATCCTCATGAGCTTGTCTTAATGACAGAGATGGTGGAGAGAAAAGCAACGTCCTATATACCAGACACTGTGCTGCTCGCCAGGCATACAGCCTTCCCCACCCTTACGACTGTGCAACACAAGATTTTTGTTTCTCCTTTTATAGACGAGAAAACTAATGAGTCTAAGGCATGGGACAGACCTAAAGCCACAAAGTAACTAGTGCCAAAGTTAGACGTAAACACAGGTCTAATTATTGAATGCAAGGCTTAAGAGTGTGTTCAGGAGGGTTCCCGGCCTGGATGTCGTCCCAGCTCTGCCACTGACTTGCTTGGAATCTCAGGCAAGTTAATTTACCTCTCTGGGCCTTATTGCCCATGTGTTAAATAAGAAAGATGCCAGCCTCTGTCTCTTGGATGGTGGTGATTGACCAAGTGAGGTAATGAATGTAAAATATATTTTTAAAAAGCGCCCCATGAAAATAAATGTTCAAAAACTATTTTCTATTGCTATCACAGCATCAATGACCTTTCCACTGAAGTGTGGTTGGGTTCTAGAGAGTAAAGAAATGCCTGGTCCCTAATACGTACAGGAGAACCCTAAGACGTGTGTGGATGTGCCAGCCAGGCTGTGGTTGCTCTGATTTAGATGGTCCCCCGTGGGTAGGACAAAGCATCTTTCCCCATTCCAAAGCCAGGTCTGCCCCCCGCCGCTGGGTGTGTGTGTGTAAGTTGGGGAGGGGGCCCCAGAAGGACTGCCACACCTGGGCTGAGGAGTGAGGTCTGGCTTCTGTACATCGCCTTGTGCAGGGGGCTTATCCATCTGTGGCCACAGAAAGTCACCTTTCTAGGACGGGTGGGAGTCAGAGCCATTGACAAGTGGGGGTCTCCTAGAATGGAGTTCCCGGGCCTCTTCACCATTCTACATCTCTGGATGGGGGATGGGGTCATGGACAGAAAAGAGAAAGTGAGAGTTGGTCATTCCCTTCTCCCTGCTAAGGAGTCCCACTCTTTGATCATTCACTCATTCATTCATTCAACAATTTTCTCAGCACTCACCACATACCAGGCATGGCGCTAAGTGTTACACAAGAACAGAGGAGAAAAATACATGTGCAATTACACATGGATATAAGTTTACTGCAAGAAAAGTGTCCGGCCCCTTCCCATCCTTCACTGTAGGTCAGAAGTTTGGATGTATGCACAGAAGCAGGGAGGCACATACAACAACAATACAACTCACTAAAACACAGACTAGGGAGTGTTCTGTTGATGTGGGTCTGATTTGTCATTTCATGTTAGCCACACACAGAGCTCCTGCATCTGTTTTTATTCTTTCACTCTTGCCCTTGAGCCCCCAAATACCCCTACCCTGACACTTCACGGCTGTGCTTCCCCCATATTACTGTATTCCCCTGACTTCATGTCTGAGTTTACAGAGAGCAACTGTCAAGCAGGGGTTCAGAGAGAGCCCCCATGCTTTCACAAAGAGCAATTCTGTGTTTCCTTCTTCCAGAACATCAAACAAAACGCCTCCCCCTGGGCCCCTGATATCCATGTTGCCACCTCGTTAATGACTATCTGGGGTGAGGTTTTATGAGGTATTAGGGCAGATGTGAACAGATATGGGAGAACGGATGTCTTCTAGCCTGACTCATCATGGAGTAAAAGCCATGCTGACCTTTTTGTGTATTTTCCCAAGTCATCAGCATGAATTTACTGGGTTTTTATCCTGTGCCCACCATTTGCTCTGTGAGTCTGGGGAAGTGCAAGAAAGCACGGTTACTTTACTGGAGGAGTTTGATGGCTCAACCTCAAAACACACTAGAAATTCATGTGAGGGCAGGGTTCTAATGCTTGCTGTCTCAGTGGCTTCAGTGGGAAGTCAGCAGCACAGTATCCAGAAAGACAAAGACATGAGGTAGTGGTATCTGGTGGCTGTGGAGAGAGTATCTAGCACAAAGTGGATGCTCAATAAATATTAATTGAATAGATGATTCAATAAATAAATGAATGAGTGAGTGATGGGAAAGAGGTAGCAGCTGATATCCCCAGACTGCTGTGATGATGTGAGTGATGATGTGAGTAGTGCTCTCTGGAGAGAAGAGGGAGGGTGAACAGGAGCTCGACTCAGGAGGTGCTTAGCACAAGTTCAACTAAGTACTTTAGATTCTGCTTCCTGGCAGGTTTTGAATCATTGTCGGGAAACAGAGGCACAAGCTCAGTCATCAGCAAGTGGGTACAAATGACTGGTATGATAAAAGAAATAATAATAAATGGCCAAAATGCTATATATTGAGCTCTTACTGTATGTTGAGAAGTTTCTAAATGTTTTGCATTTACTCTTAACAAAACTGTATCACATATACGCTCTATTTATTCCAAATTTGCAGAAAAATGGAAGAGAAGACAGAGGATGAAAAACTCTTCTCTTCTTTTAGTGCTGAGATTCAAATCCAAACAGTCTGATTCCAGAGGCTGTATTCTTAAGAAAACCACTGAGACAGGAAAAGAATTTAATTGAGTGGGCAGGTGAGTGTCTGGGGCTCCTCCCACAAAGAGCATGGTCATGTCCAGACACCACCTGTGGGAGGAGCTAAGTCAGTTCTACAGGGTTGACCCAGGGACTGGACCAAGATGGGACTGCTGGTAGCATCTTCATTCATGAGAGGGCAGGGAACAAGCTTGCACGTCTCCATTGCACATTCCTGAATGCTTTCTGGTTGTGCACCTTCTGGTGCCCTGCTAGCAGCTCAAATTGCCTCCAGGCCAACATTTAGCTTTCTCCCCAATTTAGTCTAGTCCACCTTCTCCACTTCCTCTCGTCTGCCCACGGCACCATCATTCTTTTAGTTTTCCAGGGGGCGAAACAGAACCTCCAGATCTATTTCTTTCCCTTTGCACAACATGAAATCACTTGTAATCCTTACTAATTTTCCTCTCTTTAACTTAAAAAAAGTAATTATCATGATAGAAAGTTGCATGAATTTTCTACCTCTGCAGCTGCTTTTACAGCCGCATCGCCATCCCTACAGCCCTTCCCTGAGTTCAGATTTTTCTTGTTCGAAATGGTAAATGAATTCTTGGTTGATTCTTGCCTCCAGTTTCTCTCTCCTTGGTTGCATCCCCGACATGCTGCCAAACCAATCTCTCTAAAGTGCCCTTCGGAACATGTCACTCCTCCGAGCAACAAGCTTCGACGGCTCCCCGTTGTCTGCCAAATAACGTCCAGATTCCTTAACCAAGGCTTTTCACATCCACTTAGATCTGGTCTCAACCCAGTGCACATTTATTGAGTCCCTACTTCATCCCAGGCTCTGTGCTAGCTGTTGTAAACGTAAAAATGAGCCCAGGATGCTTCCTGCCCTTGGGGGAAAAAAAGAAGATAAGCTGGTCCCCAAATCTCCAGCCAGAGCTTCTTCCTACTCCAGCCCGCTGCTGAAGGTGTAAAGTGAGATTTTTGCTGTTCTCCAGAACTTCCTCAGCACTTTCTTGACTCTGCGTTCAGACACTTCCTCACTGTAATCTCCAACTGACCCTCTCCTGCTTTGATAGCCCCTTCACAGTGTCTTTCTGCAAGATGATCTTCAGCTCGCAATTTTGCACCTTTGTCACGAGGGATTGTGAGCTGCTGTGCATTACAGTTTTGCATCTACCTGTTTTCTCTCCCGTACCTTCGTTCCCCAAACTGATGTGCGACAGAAAGCTATTCCACAGAGTGCTAATTAATGTGTGTTCTTAGAATAAAGTTCAGCGATCTTTGGTAATGTTTGCCTTCAACAAAATTTGACAGTTTTCTCTCCTGCACGCCTTCTCAGAGACTTTATCGAGTGAATATTATGCATTAAGAATCTCCAAGAAAATGGTGGAGTATATAATACTTTCAAAACATGAAAATATGGGATATTTCCTCACATTATTTTTCATAAGACAGTTCACATCTGCTGGAAATAGTGTTCCACAAAACACAGTTGAGCAGAACACTGCTCTAGAAAGGAAGACCACTGAGTAATCATGATAATAGTAATACTAAGAAAAAAACTATTCTTTTTAGAAAATTTGCTCTGTGGTAGCTACCACATCAAGTGCTTTTACACCCAGTCTTTTATCTAATTTTCACAAACGTCCAGTGCATGAATGCTAATTTTAACCTATTTTGAAGATTAGGAAATAGAGGCTCAGAGTTGTTAAGTAACATTCCCAAGGTCATTATCTTCAAGGAAGTAAATTGCAACAAGAAACCAACCTATCTAACCCCAGAGCCTGCGCTCTGAGGGAGGAAGCCTGTTTTTAAAATCTTTGTGATCCCTTTTCCCCCCAAATTCATAACGGTCTGTGACTTTTGAATGCTCTTATGATTTGGGTTTTACAGCCTGATTTTGCATTTGTGCTTTGATGCTTTACAACAGAAAGAGTAGAAAGAACCACTACTTCTAGGCTCAAGAGACCTGAGTTTATGACCCCAGATCTGCCTTTAATTAACCATGTGTCATCAGGCAAAGAATTTCTTCCCTCTAGGGCTCAGTTTCCTCAGCTCTAAAATAACAGTGAGGTTGGACTGGTTGATATCTGAGGTCTTTTAACCTCTTTTGACGTTGCTCTTCTCTTTGCCAAGTTTCTGTGATGAATAGAATTAGATGAGCCCTTTGTTGCCTATTGTGTTTGCCACTGAGAGAGTTGAAACCTTCCCTCAAAGGAATCCAGGGCATGGCCAATTCACTGTGTTGACTCTGAGGCCATTTCAGTGACCCACAGTCACTATCAGCATGAGGGGCAGAAGCACTGTCTTTTCCCAAATACTGTATGTTCTTCCATTGTAGTATTTTTTTTTTAATGTGGAACATCAAATAAATTTCAAAATTTTATTTGGATGATATAAGTATAAATGAGTAAAAAAAAAAACAGATGGGATACATTTCCCTTGCAATATATATGTGATTAAAAATTGAGGAGAAAATTTTTGTAGTAAATATGTTTTGGATTTCCTGAACCAAAAGCTTGAGACTTCCAAAGCACCAATATGTAGCTGCTTTGGCCATCCTTCAATGAACCATCAAATGCCAGTTGTCCTGGAAACCTGCCTACATCCTGGGATGCGATCTCCACTGAGCAGCTAAAATGGCTTAAACTCTTCCAGAGTAACATGGTTTGACTGTAGTTCACCCCTTGGGAACCTTCATACAAACAAGATGTCTGTCACCTGACCCCAGAGCCATAAGTGGCAGAGCTTAGAGAAATAAAAACAACAATAGAGGCTAATGCTAGTTTGGGGGTTTTTGTGAAGCAAAGCACAACATTTCAGAGATGGAAAATGTAGTCTATAAAAATGCTTCCCATTTAATTATTCCTACCCAGAGAATGAGGAATTAAAAATTAGTCCAAGCAGCCATAAGGGTTGGAAAGGGTAAGGAGAACAACCAAAAAGAAACCTGAAGATCCTCTTGTTAATTAAAATACTCTGAAACTTGGACTCCCAAGAGACTTGGATTTCAATGTGAGTTCTGTACTAGTTATGATAATGCTAATGTTATCATTTTAATTATGGCAGCTAGCGTTTCTTGAGCATTTACCATGTGATTTCATTTATCTTTTTAACATCTGTAACAGACTCTGTTGGTGCCTGCTAGTTATCTTTTTTATTTATTATTTTATGTATCTTTTCAGCATCTGTAGTGGATCATGTTGGTGCCCGATACTGACACCTCAGCTTACCTCAGAGGTCACCAGCCAACAATCTCCCATGATACCAAAAGGGAACAATGTTTCTCTGCCATATGATGTCCTCTGGCCACAGGAGAACTTTGTCCCACTGCGGAACACCACCAAGAGTAATCAGGGATAGACATTGGTGAATAAATATCCCAACTTCCTTGCCCCTCAGCAGGACAATTCTGAGATGGTTCTATACAGATTCTCAGAGAGTCCCCAGTGAGATCACTGGGGGATATTAAGAGTCATGTTCCAAGAACACTCAGCTGTCCACTGGGAAAAATACCACCCATGAGACATTCTGTGGGGAGAAGCCCGGAGGGTTAGAGGCATATTTGCTTGGGTACCACCCAAACTGGAGGATCGAAGAGCTAAGAACAGCCCCTGCTCTAGCTTTGTTGATTCTCCATACAGGTCTATATGCCATAAGGGTATCTGGGAGAATAGCCTTAGGACCCTGACAAAAGGTTCAGTAGGGCTGGGGTTTGGTAAACATCACATTCAAGAACCATACTTCTTGTTTTCCCAAAAGGAATAAAACCGAATATTTTCATTGCTTTAAAAATCACATTCATTTTATTTTCTTATTATAAAAGTAAAATATGCACCTCTTATAATATATGAAAATAGAAAAAAAATACATACCCATCTACCCAAGAACAAGTATTAGCAGCTAATGCTTTTTGAATGGATTTATCTATAAAATTGATGGTAATAAAAGAACATACCTCAATGATTTGTTATGAGAAATAAATGATTTAATGCTTATATTTTGCTTAGAGCAGTGCCTGACACAGAGCAAGTGTTCAATAAAGATTAGCTATCGCATGATTTTCAAAATTTACCAAACATTTTCCTTTGCAATTTACATGACATTTCATTATGTCTTCACACACTAAAAAATAATAATAATCCATGTGAGGTGTTCGCCAATTTACCCGTGTTACAGCTGAACTGAATAAATGATCTTAGAATAAGTCATTTTCATACTTTATACCTAGGATATGGCAAAGCCAAGATTTAAATTCATGTTTGCATTACCATGATTTTTTTTTTACTGTAACACACCCTGTGTGTAACAACATGAAAAGATTCTTGAACCTTTGTTACTTCCATATGTTTGTGATCCTTGTTCCTTTCTCATAATTTCTTTCTAGTTAATAATTAGTAGTAAAACCACTGATATAAAAATGACCAATATTCTTTTCATTCTTGACAGCAAAACATAGGAAACAGAGGACCCTGTTCTGGGTCACTTCCTTCTGTGCTGCAGGGAATTGCTTTAATGATTATCCACTCTCTCATTTGCTTTCTCAATTTATCTTCCATGGCATCATCCCCTCAGCCTCTAAATATAGTCAAGGCTTTCCCATTCTAAGAAGAAAGTTTCCCTTAAATTATATACCATATATATTAGTTAGTGTAGACAACCTGCCTTACCAAAGAGTTCCAAAATCTCTGTGGTTTTTAAACAGTAATAATGTATTGATACTTCTGGCTTGCATCAGAGTCCAGAGTAAGTCAATGTGGAGAGTGTCTGTGCCATGTAGTCATGCAAGAATTAAGGCTCATGGTTAATTCTTAAATCTCATGGTTCTGCTATGTTCTTAGTTCCTGGGTTCCTCTCCATTCTTCTGCAGTATGGGTGAAGATATAATAGAGACCCTTCAGTGGACAGCTTTATGGCCCAAGGCTGTAAAAGATGCACATCTCTTCTGCTCACATTAGGTTGGCCAGAAATAATTATTTCATCCCACTTATGAAAGAAGGTTGCGGTATGTAGTGAAGTAGAGTGCCAAGGGGTAGAAGAGACCCCAGATGTTACTAGCACCATCAGTCTCAACCATGCAATTTCAAGAAACACCTCATCTCTTTCTGTTTTTTTCCCTTTTATCACTCTTGAAAGAAAAGCAAAACTGACTAACCTCTGTAGAGTGTGTTACATTTAACATAGCATTGACCCACCTCAACTTTCATTCTCCTTAACATTTTACAATTTTGTATTATCTCTGCCCCCCTCCCTGATTCACTGTTCTCAAAGACACCCAAGGTCAATGAAATCTATGTCAAAATCTAGTGACTAGAGCAGAGTCTGACACACACTAGATAGATACTTAAGTTTTATTGAATGGATGAATACAATATGCAACTTTGGTGATATTCAACTTCTCTGCACAAAAAGGCATTGATCTCACTTGACGTTAGACTATGTTCTAGATACTGGAGAGTCACTGGCTGAGCCCTTCACAAGCAGATGCTGACATAGAATTTGATATACAGTGTTACATTAGGCATAAATATTTTTGGAAGGGTGAGGCAAAAAGTAGGATCAGGACGACAGATAAATCAGCTTGTGGTGAAAGCCTGACAAAGACTGGGGAAACCGTATGGGAAGCTCTGGAGTGTGTATGGACCCTTGTGTTGTCTCACATTGGGCTTGATCCATCATTGGTTAAGGTCTGCCATAGGAAAGGATCTCCTTGGGTAAGATGGAGCTCTGCAGCTGAGGCAAAACTTGAAGGAGCTGACAGCTAAGCTCTTCTATAAAGGACAATCTGGATGGCACAACTCTATGCCCACCAAATGGGACTATAAGAATGTAACATGATCTTTGATTCAAGATCTAGTAAGAGAAGTGATTATTCAAACTGTAAATTTCAAAATAATTTAGTAAATGTGTCAAAGATATTTAGAGGGTGTGCTGGGTGTTCTGAAGCGGCATTTTGACATACTTGGGTGATAAAGGTGTGGCAGTGAATGCTTCCTGAAGCATTCGGTTCCTGCCCTGACCTTTGAAACATGCATAGGAGTCAACAGGAAAAGAAGTGGATAGAGAGTTTTCCAGACAGTGGGTACGTTGTGAACAACAGCAACGGAGGATATGTCTTCTCTTACTTTTCTCGAAATTCCTATCCTTACTGACATACCAGTTCCTTTATTTTCCCTCTTACTTCCTAAACATTAGATCTAACTAATCTTTTTACCTAGGTTCCCTTTTGCATGAGTTATATTCTTTTTTTTTTTTTTCAGTACGCGGGCCTCTCCTGTTGCGGAGCACAGGCTCAGGACGCGCAGGCTCCGGACGCGCAGGCTCAGCGGCCATGGCTCACGGGCCCAGTCGCTCGGCGGTATGTGGAATCTTCCCGGACCGGGGCACGAACCCCCGTCCTCTGCATCGGCAGGCGGACTCTCAACCACTGCGCCACCAGGGAAGCCCATGCATGAGTTATATTCTTTTTCCTAATGTTCTCACTAATCCCCAGTTCTAGCAGCCGTTACTTCTAAACTAGCCTTTCTCAAGTGGGATCATTTGATGCTTTGAATAACATTTCTCACTTCTCTCAAGGATGGCACATAATTAATATTCTCCATGCACAGGAGGAAAGTCAATCCATTATGTACAATGGATTCCTTAGGACATTAGGGTTTAATTCTTTTGGAACCCTGGTTTAGAAAGGTGGCTCTAGACTGAAGATCTCAAGTTAATATCTGCATCCTCAACCTCCTTACTGACCTTCAAGGCTGTTGAACCAATTTCCAGCTTCTCCTAGTAAGTCTATGGTACCAGACAGTCCACGTGTCCTAAACTTTCCCCTCCCTTTCCCTGCTCACACTTACTCCTAATTTTGATCTTTCTCGTTAGTCCAGGGAAACCACCATCCACCCAGACAACAGAATCCTCAATATCCCTCAATGGCCAGCATACCTAGGGAACTATGGAGTCCTCTAAAATGTCCTTCCATTTTCTCCTTCTGTTTTGAAATTCAGGCTTTGTATTTATTAAATTGTTATTTTCTCCTACCCAAACTCTTGTAACAAGCCCACCAACACACACACACACACACACACACACACACACACACACACACACACACACACACACACACACACTGTTCTTTCTGCTCCAGAATCTCCCAATTCCAATCTCCCCTTGCAACACCCACCTGTACCATCTTATTAAAGGGAACCCCGACCGTGTCATTCCTCTGTTTAAAAAGCTTCAGAGCTTCCTTGATTCCTTCACACAACGGTCTTTTCATTAAAAGCCAGAGGTAAGTTAGGGGCCTTTACCTTGTCGCCACGGCAATATTCTATAAAGCCCCCAAATAAGGACTGTTTAACACCATCTGAACAATAAGAGATGCCCTCAGCTACTCACAGCTCCCTTTCACATGAGCAGTTTCTCTACACTGGCAAGTATTTGTGTTTCAGAATTATCTTTGCACCTAGAGACTTAGTAGGTGTCTAACAAATGCCCTATAAATATTTATTAATGAATAAATAAATGAACAAATGAACATCATTAAATACATACAATTCCTCATTCATATATTCAAAGTTCTCCACCACAATATTTTCACTTCCTTTTTCTGCCTAAACCCCATGATACCATGGTTTATAATCTACAATCCAGCCAAACACCATGGCTGGTCATGCTCTGAAATCTTGTTTCAGGCATTTGTCAATACCATTCCCTCCCCCTCAAAGTCCTGGTTTTATGCTTTCACTTGTTAAAATGCCACCCATCCTATCATGTCATATTTCATGATGTTTCTTCTTTCTGATTGATCACCAGATTTTAATTCTCTATTCCTAGAAATGCTACAGCACAGAAATATGTGCCCTTATCATATTCTTTCTGGTAATATGATTGTCACTACACAGGTAATGAGGCCCCATCTGCATATCTACCATGAGAATTCCAGTGTGGGATCTCAGCTGAGGTTGCCTGAGTTTCTATTTGAGCAGAAACCCCACAAGCCTTGTAGAAAAGATTATGCTGTTAATAGAGAGTTCAATTCTCTATTTTCAGTTAATCCTGAAGCCACAATATCTGTGCTTTACCTGTAGTTGGCTCTTAGTTATTCTTTTATTACATACTACGATCTTACATTTTAAAAATACATTCTACATTTTGCCTAAGTAGTGTGAACTGGGTTTCTGTCATGTGAACAAAAAAATGTCCTGCCTAATGCACAGGCAGGGACAATGTAGCACCTCACATTGGCTTCTAAACAAGTCTCTCCCTTCTTTCCTTCCTTCCTTCCTCCCTTCCTTTCTTCCCTCCCTCCTTCCTTCCTCCCTCCCTCTCTCCCTCCCTCCCTTCCTCCCTTCCTCCCTTCCTTCCTTCCTTCCTTCCATTACTGAGTCCAAGCTCATACAGGTCAATAAATCAAGAGATGGGTTGCTGGGATAAGGAATAGTGACTTTGTTAGTGTCCCAAAGAACCATCTTGCCTGGGATTCCAAAATACCAACTCTATTTAAGTTCAAGTTGATTACTTTGTAAAGGTTCATGTGACTGTGAATGTTTCAGTCCCACAGCCCTCCTAGGGCAGGGTTAAGACTAGGGTGAGGCAAGTGGGGCACCCAGAATGCCTCATTTAAAAAGGCATCCCTCTTCACAACCCTGACAGTGAGCATCTCCTTACACTTTGTCCCCAAGGACTTTACTCACCTCATCTTAGTCCAGGCCATGAGAATCATGGTGAGGATTGAATGAGTTCTTACATATAAAACACTCATAGTAGGAATTAATACATAGTAAGTGTTCATTAAAAATGGGGTATGGTTGTGTTGTTGTAATTGTTATAACTGCCATACTTTTTTATTATTATGACAACCAACATTTCCACTAATATCAGTAATTTATTGATGCTCATTTGACATTATGATAGAATTATTTTAGCTCTTTTGCAAGGAAGGTTTTTCCCATGCTTCCTACTTTTTGAGCAAAATGACAGCCAAACACACAACCTTAGAATGATGTAGCTTTAGAGAAGCAAGCATGACTACAGCAAAACTGGGAAGAGTTTAATTGGTGCGACAGCAACACAGAGCAGAGACTTAGCTCAGCTGACTTTGGGAAAGAAGTTTCCTGGAAAGGGAGGAAATTGGAAGACTAAGAACCCCAAAAGGACAGGTGACATGATGGTTAAGTGCTCAGGCTTTGGGACTCCTGGATTCAAGAATTGGCTTTGCCACTTCCTGATTGAGTGACCTTGAGCAAGTAATTTCCTTTCCTCTAAGATCCATTTTCTCATCTGTAATAGTAGGCCCTAGTTCAGTTGGCTGTGAGATAATGAAACATGACAATGCGTATGAAGAAGTTAGCACAACTTGCATGTACTAAGCATCCCATCAAAGGGACAATTCTCCCTATGAACGCAAACCTAGCTTTAAGTTAGAAGTCATAGCCTCAGTGATTAACCCTCTTCATTCTTCCACCCTTTCCCAACTCCACTCCCTTAAGGGAAGCAGAATACTTCATTTACAATTACTGTCATTAGAGATTCATGGGAAATCAAAAAAATAAATAAAGGGGCTATTCTATCTTCCCATTCTTTCTGTGTTTCTTGTTATTGTCATGTTACTACGACATTACTGTCCCTGTCCCTTTACTCCTAACCCCCATCTAAAGATCATCCTCTCGAGGCCAGTGTGGTCTGGAAACCCAAACCTCTTGTCTTTGATGAAGTCTGTTCTTTGCAAGGCAAGACGGTGGGGGAGGCAGGGGCTTCATCATCATCTTCCACCATGCCCAGCACCTGGTCAGCACCCTCAATGTGAGTTGGATTTTAGAATCTAAGCTCTTCAATCAAGGGAGAGAAGCACAGTCACTCCAATATTTCCTTTTCTAATCCTGTCCCAAGTCCTTCACTCTCTGTTTTCTGGGTATCTATCAATCCTGCCTGGTTAAGTAGCTGACCTCTTGATGATAACTTTCTACCACTGCCCTTCATCCTTTGATTTGGGGATGATGATGCCTCCCTATGAAGATCATATGTCTACCCTGGACCTCCAGGCAAGATGCCTTGACTCTGAGCCATAGCTAGAATGTTTATATACTTCCAGATTCAAACTGGGTAGAGGAAAGAGATGCTGACTAGGACAATGGACAGGACTGGATGGGGCTGGCTTTAGCAAGAAAAGAGCTATAGTCCCTCTGGCCATCACACATTACCGCTTGCATGGTCACTTTGGGGAATACCTATTACCTATAGATCTATCTATAACTGGACTCCTTTCTTCAAAGATGGCTCAGGCACTAATGCCTATTTCATCAAATAAGCAGTCATTTGTATGGACCTAATGAAAGGGGAGAATATATCAAAAGTGGTCTCAGGACCACTGCCTCTGAGCCTTCAGTCTGAAATACAATCTTTCTCCCTGAGAGCAACAAAGGAGGTGGATGGACTTGAGCAAGGTGGTGCAACCCCTCTTGGCTGAAATTCCATTGACACCAGGGTGTTCCTTCCCTCCCACATTGCTCAGGGAACCCACACAGAGGAACATCTGGGCAGAGGCAATCTAAAAAACACACTGTGAAACATATTACCTCCCTCACACCAAGAGGAGCCCACCTAGTAAATAAGCAGGAAAGGGGCCCCACGGTGAATTCTGGAAGCTGAAATCCATCTCACCCTGGACCCGTCTTTCTGGAAAGAGTAAAGTCCAAGCCAACAATTCACGCTGAAGGCTTACAGAATCTGGAAGGTGTCTTAGGAGTCAGGGCCATTCATACACAAGGGATCAGTCAGGACATGGAGCCACTGTCTGCCAGTTTGTCACACAGAGAGGAACAAGGAGATGGGAGAGGGAAAGTGTTGGGTTGGCAACAGCAAAGCATCCCCATGGAGTTCGCCTTGACTCAGTAATTGCTACATCTCCAAGTTCTGTGTTAAGTGATTTAGATGCAAAATTTCACTTGTTTTTCACAACCACCACCAGATCTGTGCATCACTCCCATTTTGTGGATCAGGCATATGAGGATAGAGAAGATATGAAATTTCTCCATGGCACACAGCTTGCGAGTGCAGAGACAGGAAGAAAACCCAAGCTGGTCTGCTTTTCTAGCCTTTGCTTGTAGCCACACTGGGAGTGAGTAAAGCATCAATTTTCTGCCTCCAGATAACTTACCCAGCTTCCGGCCACAGTGTGGAATCCTCTAGATTCAGGAAGGAATTAAGGTTATGTCACAAGCTCTCTCATCTCCAAAGCACCATCTGTAAGAGCTCTGAGAATGTGTATTTGTATTTTCTAGGGTGCCCACATGATGAAAAGACACTACTGACCTCTTGGGACAAAGGTGAACACCTGTGTGAGGAAAGCGCCCTTTGCTCCCTGGACATTTCTCAGGTGTGAAGGCAAAAAAGGGGAAGACAGGGAGGAGTCACAGGTAATTAATGGAGTAACTTCCCAGTTTCCAAAGTTTTGATTCCAATTAACCTCTGAACTTAGTTCTGGCCCAATCTGTTGACTCTCAGCATGATGAACCCAGGCCCCAAAACTAGTGTGACGTGTGTTTCCAGCAGCTTCCCTGGAGTCCTGATGAGGAAAGTACCAATTGGATTCATAACCAGGATTGTTGTGCAGGAAAATATGCCAGTGATTACAGAGAGAGTGCTCAAACTCAGGGAGGCTGATCCAGGACCAACACCCCGATTGCTTTCGAGCACAGAACATCGGAGGACAAACAGATGACTCAGATCTGCAAGCTGAGATCTAAATCAGCAACACCCACAAATAACCCCCTGTCCATTTGGGCTTCTCTCTGCCACTTAATTGCTGCATTGTCAACATCCTACTTTCCGTATCTCTTATTACTTCTCATTTACCGAGGCTGATGGGAAGTGATCGCTCCTCGGAGGGACTCTCCTGAGTTTCCATAGAATTACAAAGTGAATCAGGCCACAGGATTTGGCATTAGGGGGGTTCAAATCCTTGATGCACCTCTTTCTATCTGTGTAATCTTGGAAATGCTTCTAAAAATCTCTAAAAGCCTCTGTTTGTTTATCCATGTAAGGGGGCTAATAATTACGCCTACCTCATAGGGGTATTTGGGAGGACAAAATGAAATATTTCACATAAAATAAGACCTAGCACAAGGCTGGAGGATAATTATTGTTCAATGCAGAGTTTTGTTATTATTATTACTACTACTATTAGTATTATTGAGTATAAATTACAAGTGAATTCATTTGCTAGAGCTACGATAAAAACGTCCGAATTGGTGGTTTAAACAAAGAAGTATTGTCTCAGTTCTGGAGGCTGGAAGTTCAAAATCACACTGCAGAGTTACTTCCATCTGAAGACTGTGAGACAGAGTCTGGTCCATGCCTCTCTCCTAGCTTCTGGTGATGTGCTGGCTATCTTTGGTGTTTCATGACTTGTAGATGCTTTTGTGATCTTTGCTTTCATTGCCACATGCTTTCATATCCTTGTGTCTGTGCCTGTTTCCAAATTTCCCTTTTTTATAAGGACATGAGTCATATTGGGTTAGGGGCCCATCCTACTCCAGTATGATCTCATCTTAACTTTAATTATATCTGCAATGACCCTGTTTCCAAATAAAGCCACATTCTGAAGCACTAGGGATTAGGACTTCAACATATAAATTTTGAATGAACACAATTTAATCCATAACAAAAAGTATAATATTTACTATACTTAATATTAGACCTCTATATTTATAACCATGTATTTTTTGAAGGAGCAGCACATTCAACTTCCTTCAATGAACTTATCTATGAAACAGAAACAGACTTACAGACATAGAGAACAGACTTGTGGTTGCCGGTGGGGTAGGGAGAGGGAAGGATTGGGAATTTGGGGTTAGTAGATGCAAATTATTATATATAGGATAGATAAACAAAAAGTTCCTATTGTATAGCACAGGGAACTAAATTCAATATCCTATAATAAATCATAATGGAAGAGAATATGAAAAAGAATATACTATATATGTATAACTGAATCACCTTGCTGTATAGCAGAAATTAACACAACATTGTAAATCAACTATACTTCAATAAAATTTTTTAAAAAAACAAAACTTCTTGAGACTGCCTGGTCATACTTCCTTCCAGAGGCCCCATGTTGTCATGTTGACACTTAAGGAGTAAGGGCTGGTGAAGATGGGAAAAAGCCAGAATCAAAGGTTGGGACAACACATATAACTAGAATTGCTGGGTAAGTGCAGAGGCCACTCACTGTTCAACAGAAAGTGCTCAAAATGATATTGCAAAATCAAGTTTGATTCCAATTACTCTACCTATTCAAAGCATTCCAAATTAGTAAGCTGAGCCTGGCAAAAGATCGTGACATGACTAGTGCATACTTGTACCATCCTTGATAAATGGTCTGGACAGACTTGAGCCCCAGCTAGTGAATAGAAATGGGTCAGTAGAAGATGCTCTGGCTCCAGGTAAAACGAATGGAGCTCTGAAGAGCTCCTCGTCCACCAGGCAGAACCAGAACACAAGGAGGGGAAAGGCACTCTAGCACTACTGACAGTTTGTACAATATATAAAATATTGAAATTTGACAAGAAAACACATTAAAAGATATGCTTGTCTGAAAGCTAAATATTTCATTTCAGAATTATAATTATTTCTTGCTTATGACTCTTCCCTATCTTGAGATATTGCATATACACGCATAGATACAGATGTGTATATCTCTCAAAGAATTTTCTAGAATTCTTAATTTACTCTTCACAATGACCTTTTCATATAGTCCTATTGTCATTACCATTTTATAGATTTGGAAACTGAGATACAGAGACTTGAAGAAACTGGCTTTATATTACTAAGTTATTGAGAAGAAGAAGAAGGAGGAGGAGAGGAAGAGGGTGGGGAGGGGGAAGGGAGAGGTGAGAAAGGAAGGAAGGAAGAGAAAGAAGAAGTAAAAGCAGAGGAGAAAAATGAGGAGAAGTAGAGATGGGAAAAGGGGAGAACCAGGAAAAATCATTTTTAATCACAAGTATGAGCACAAACTCTTCATCTACTAAGAATGTCTAAATCAAGGGTCAGGACACTATAGGCCAATGGGTCAAATCTGGCACACAGTCTGTTGATGTAAATAAAGTTTTGTTGTAACAAAGCCATGCACACTCAATTATATGTTGTCTATGAGATATGATCTCAGAATTGAGTAGTTATGACAGAGACCATATGGCCCACAGAGGCAAAAATATTTACTATCTTGCCCTTTACCAAAAATGTTTACTGAACCTGAACGAAATCAGCTCATAATGTCAAATTTTTCAGATCCCTTCTATGCAGGTGCACTATGAGCTTTGCTTGTGCGATAGAGCTGGATTTGCCCTGAACCATCCATAATTTTATCATCATGGGCCTTGAAATTAACACATCTTATTGGTAGAACAGTGTACCAGGGTGCAGCATGCAGCTAGTGAGGTAGGAAAACACCAACCAGTCCATGGGCATCATTCCCCCAGCCTGCAGGCAGGATGCTAATAATGCAGTTTTCCTTCAAAAAGACTCCCAAAGAAGTCAGAATAACGTCTTTGCTGAAATCTTCATTTTGGAAAGAAATGATCTGAAAAAGGCAGTTCATAGCAGGGGAAAGTCAGTAAAACTATGAAAAGTGCTTAATATTACTCATAAATTAAGAAATGCAGTATAAAGGGAGTAGTGATTTTAACCCATGAAAGTGAAATTTAAACGTTTATAGCAATGCCCAAGATAGAAGTAGATTTCAAGAGTTAGACCTACTAATAAACATCAATGTAATATTTTTTAAGAGAACCTATCAAATTTGTCCAAAGTCAAAATGCATTTATTTTTGACCCAACTATACTACTTCTAAGAATTTCTCCTAGAGAATGTTTATAAAGTTTATTATCTATCTACCTACCTATCTATCTACCATATATAAACATAACACAAGACTTTTTATTTTAACCTTGCTTATGATACTAAAGAAACTTGGAAAGAAACATTGATGTGGAATTGTTTAATGAAGTGTGATGTATACTTATGATAAAGTCCTGGGTGGCAATTTAAAGAATACATCAGATATATATATATATTTAATGACACATAAAGGTGTCCAAAGTCTACCAAGTGGAAGAAGTAAGCTACAGAATGGTACATAGAATCAAATTTTATGATATATCAGAATCATCTGAAGGTTTTGTTAAAGCACCCACCTTAGAATTTCTGATTCAGTAGGTCTGGGGCAAAATCTGAAATTTTGCATTTTTAAAAAGTTCCCAGGTGAAGCTGATGCTGTTGGTCTTGGGACCAAACTTCAAAATCCATTGATGCAGGGTATGATACTATTGTATGTCTACTTGTATATGACTATACATATTCTAAGATAAAATAATATTGTTGGTTTTGGGGCATAGGACTGGGGAATGAAGAGGAGTTCAAATTTTATTTTCTATTTACACTATTTGAATTTGTACTACTAACATTTGTCTTAACCATATTAATAATACTTTTTGTTTTCAAAAATAACCCCTGTCAGTCACTTTATTATCACATCCCCTTTTATGCAAAATAATTCTTTCTTGAATAACTTCTAAATTCCAAGTATTTTCTCCTTGTCTGCAAGTAGAGAAGGCATTGCTGACAAGGAATATATTACTTATCTACTGCTGTGTAACAAATGACCCAAAACTTAGCAATTTATATTCAACAACAAAGATTTATTATCTCACATAGTTTCTGAGGTTTACAGGTCCAGAAGTTCAGCTGGGCGAGTCTGGCTCTTATAAGGCCTCAGTCAAGCTGTCAGCTGGGACTAACATCTCCTCAGGCTTTGAACTGGAGCTGGAGAATTAACTCTCAATTTACTTACGTGCCTGTTGGCGGGGGGCATTAGTTCCTCACCAAGTAAGACAAGTAATTTTTAATTATGATCTGGGCTCTCGAACAGCTTGAAATTTGTAATATGATGGCTTATCACTAGGATAAAAGTGTTCCTTGTTCTTACAACAGATCTATTTTTCATTGTAAATTAATAAATTATCATATTAGCAGCTAAGAAGAAAAGGAAGGACTACAGGATGGCAGAGAGGAAGAAAAAGAGGGAGGAAGGGAGGGAAGGGAATGAGGGAGGGAGGGAAAAAGGAATGAAGGTTGGGAGCAAGGAGTAGAGAGAGAGCTAAGCCCTTCATATCTGAGCTTAGGGCTCATCACATTTCAGATAGTAGAATAATCAGATGATATGTTAATAATAAATTCAGGATTGGGATTAATTCATTCTTTTTTCAACATTCATTGAGCAGCTATTAAGTGCTAGACCTTGCCTTGGGAGCTCATAATACAAAGCTGTAAAAGACCAGGGCTCTGCCCTCGACTCACGTGGAAGACCAGCCTTCCGTCAAGGAAAACCAAACAAAAAGTAGCCAGCATTTATTTAGTGTTAGTATGCTATACTACATACTCTTCTTGCACGATTTCATTTAAGTTTTACAATAACTCAGGAAAAAAGTATTTTTATTATGCTCACTTTGTAGAGGAGAAATTGAGGCACAGCTAAGTTAGGACTTGAGTTAAACCCAGAAGTATGTGCCCTCAGAGCCTGAGCTCTTAATCATATTAGCTTGAACCTCAGGTGCTGGCAATATAGCTTTGATATATGTCCTTAAATAAGTCCTTTGAGATGAGTCGCCACTTTGAGATGAGTAAGGAAACAAGGTGTGGTGACAAAGAGACTGATTCCACCAAGGGCATCAAAGAGGGACCTCTGACACTGAGACTGGGTTTTTAAGCATGACTTGAGGCTTACCATGGAGAAAAGAAGGTGATGGATGTCTTGGCCAGAAGGAAAGATATTGTAGAGAGAAACACAGAAGGACATCTATATAGTCGTAGAATTCTAACTGATACAGAGGAAAGCAACGTGGGTGGTCTGGAGGGGAGATTTGGGACAAGGTGTGAAGGGCTTGGTATACCGAGCAAAGGACTTGAACTCAGTGTCATGGGAAAAGGAAACCAGTAAATTCTTCAAGTAGAATGAGCTATTAAGATTCAACTCTTAGGGGCTTCCCTGGTGGCACAGTGGTTGAGAGTCCACCTGCTGATGCAGGGGACACGGGTTCGTGCCCCGGTCCGGGAAGATCCCACATGTCGCGAGCGGCTGGGCCCGTGAATCATGGCCGCTGAGCCTGCGCGTCTGGAGCCTGTGCTCCGCAATGGGAGAGGCCACAACAGTGAGAGGCCCGCGTACTGCAAAAAAAAAAAAAACTATTTAAAAGAAAAAGATTCAACTCTTAGAAGGATCTTTCTGGACCAAGTTGGGGAATGATCACCAGGAAGAGAAACTGTTGGTAGGGAGACAAGCTTGGGCCGATGTCAGTCGTGAAAGCAGAGGTGATGAAGGCAAAGTTGGACATTTTATGGGTAATAAGAAGAATGGGCTAGATCAGAGATATTTGAATGGTAGCTGGAGAGAGAAGGGAGAGGAAGAAGACCCCTCCATTATGCCTTGGCCAATTGGGGTATCAAGGTGGCTTTTACTGTAGTTGGGGACCAGAAGGAGAACCACGTATGAGAAAGGGGTTTATCAATAGTGAATATTTCTTGAGACCTTACCATGCAGCAGGCACTGTGCCAAATTTATTATTTACAAGTACTATCTCATACTTCATCTTAAGAACAAGATAGGTATTAATTTTACCAGAAATTTGCAGAATAAGTAAACTGAGGTACAGAGGTGACTTTTCTTGCTTGTCCACATAGCACTCACAAATACTAAAGCCAAGATTCCATCCCATGTCTTTAAATCCAGAGCCTGTGTCTGAACCACTATATAACATGGATGTATTATTTTATCTTGGTTTAAACAAAGACCTCCGTGGAAGAAAGGGGTAGATGTGAGACTCTATGCTGAGATGGCAGACAGTCTTAAACCTCATGCTAAGTGCCAAGGAGGTGTTTAGTTCCATCATATATTTTCAGAATAAAAGATGATGATGCTGTTCAGAAGTGACAGATTCAGTATGGCCTGTTCTTAGTAGAGAGTTGTCTTTCCCTCCCTCCTCCCACGCCAATAGTGAAGATGCATTTGCTCTGAACCATTAACTCTCTATGTTTGGGTTGCCCTGGTGACCAATGGCATTTGCAAGGCAGCTGGCTAAGGTCATAGGTCAGGCTCTAGCTATAGAAAACACACCCTGTGCCTTTGTCTCCTCAATAACCAAGCTGGTCTCACCAACAGAGAGGGCTAATTGGCTCCATCCCTTTGAAATGAAGACCAAGCATAGCTGGGAGTTAATAAAATGTATCTAGAAGGGCACAGGCTCGAATCAAAATCACCAGGGAGAAGCTGGGGACCTACAGATTCCTGAGTCCCAACCCAGGCCTCCTGCATTAGAATCTCTTTAAGGAAATCCCAGGACTCTGCATATTTTTCTTAAATTTCCCAGGTTATTTTTATGCACAGCTAGGTTTGGGAACCGTTGAAATCTCCTCCTCTCTTGTGTGCCTCTGAGGATAATCAAGTGGAATGGGGAGATCTCGGTGTTGAGCTGGGAAAAATACGGAAGAAGAATCAGTGTATATATCTCAAGTTTATCTCTCAGGAGTGCTTGTGGATGGCAGAACGGATGACAGTAGTAGGGGCAGGGGCACAGACATGAAGAGGAGATGGTATTCCTGCCTTGGTAGGAAGCTAATGCTTCTGGATCCCCACAAGACTCACATAGTAAGTACTGAGATTCTAGTAATGTTTTCATAAGCAGAAAAGACCTCCAATGGCAATGCAATGCCACACCCCAACTTCCTGAAAAGGACCTCATTTGATTGAGGCAGTGATAACGTTAGCTTTGGGTGACTCCCTAGGAGACTCATGATGCAGAAAAGGAAGACAGCAGCTCACGGCTTGACTCTCTTGGGTGTGAGTGTCAGCTTTGACTCTGGGTTACCCTATTTCCCAAGCTGTGAGGGGCCATGTGTGGGGATAACTGGCATGAAGACTGGCATTCATTTAAGCTCTTTGCTCTGAGTTCCTTTGGAAGATGAAACCTAGGTCTCAGGCTCTCCATCTACCTAGATCCTTGGTTTCCCTTAACATATTTTTTTTTTTTGGTTGCACCATGTGGCATGTAGGATCTTAGTTCCCCAACCAGGGATAGAACCTGCACCCCCTGCAGTGGAAGCGAGGAGTCCTAACCACTGGACCACCAGGGAAGTCCCTCCCCTAACATCTTTAGATACTGGGAATCATACTCCTGTGATTGTCACTTTCTAAGCTTGAGTTCATATAAGGACTGGCAGGCTGGCCCCATTCCCGCTACTCCTTCAGTCATGTCCATCAAGAGGCCACGTCCAGCATCTCTTCCAGGCATTTCTGTGTGTTACCGGTACCTTCTTCTGAAGGCATTGTCCTGGGAGCCCAGCTCTTACTCTTAAAGTATCTTCCTTTCCCTGGAATCGGGGCAGAGTCTATGGGAGCTGGGACCAACAGGATGACTTGGGAGTGATGAAAAGCCAAGGTCCAGGCTCAGGTTATAAGAAGCCAGCAGCTTCCACTTCCTGTCTCTAGAAACACTTGCTCTTAGATCTCTGGGCAATTGTGTAAGGAATCCAGTGCTCTTCTGGAGAGACCACTGGAGAGTCCTTGGGAAGCATGATGAGGGAAAGGAGCCCAGGTGAGATGAGCAGCCTGCTAAGAGAACCTGTCCTCCTCCAGATGTGGATCCACCTGGGATCTTCAGACTAAGCCAGCCACTGGCTGGATGTCACCTAGAGAACCCAGGCAACGCCACAAGCAGCAGCAGAATAGGCCCATGGAGCCCTGCTTGAATTCCTGACCCACAAAATCATGAGGTACATACAATAAGATGATTTTTGTTCAAAGTCACTAAGTTTTGGCATACTTGGTTAGCTAGCAAGACACCTGGAACAGAATCTCGAAGAATCTGAGTGAAGCCCTCCTAGAATGGTGGGTGGTTATTATTCCAAATGCCATCTATCTCAAGAGCTATAGTTTTGGCCACACTTGACCAGACAGAGAGAGTTGGCACCTTCTGGGAGCAGAGACACCATCAGTTCCCATGTTGGGACAATAGTAGCTGATATCCATAAGAGACCAATGGATCAATCCAGTCGGTGAAACTGCCCCTTCCCCAGCAGGGCATGAGCCTTTAAGAAAACGCTGTCAAGCATTCCACTTAGAAGAGTTATTTCTATTTCAAAGATTTTTGTTGAAATGGGATCAAAATAAAGGAAAGTCCCTGGAAGACCAAGACACAGTGACTTGGGAAAGTAGAACACAATGACTCTTAGCCTGATGACTCAGCTGACTTAATCCCACCCTCAGGAGTAGACTGGGTCTGGGGAAAAAAAACACAGTAACAATGAACCCCTGAAACCCACAGCTGCAGGTAGAGGTTTTCAATCAGAAGCATTACCAAACCCAGCTTTTAGCACCAATGGCTCCCAGGAGAAAAGTGCTAGTGATTTTCCAGATAAAGCTTTCTCTCTCTTTCTGCCCACCCCTCTTCTTGTTGGATGAAACCAGGAGCACCCAGAGCCCCTGAAACCTCAGTCCCAGAAAGACAAAAGCAACACCCTGTCCTCCCAACCCCCCGCCCCCCAAGTTATGTCCAGGGAAAACCAGATCTGTACAGGCAAAGAGGAAGTGCCAAGGCAAGGGCCCTGCTAAGATTACAGGCTGTTAATAAGGAAGGACAGAAGCCAGGAGGTTTGATGTACAAGTCGACAAGCAGAGGTTAAGGGGGGAGAGCCAGGCAGGCTCATTTGCAAACTTGGTCCTGTTTCATTAAATGAGAGCCGAGACAGCCTGTCTCAGTCCAGCAGAGAAGGACCTCATTATCCACGTAGGGAGCAAGAGATAAGAATCTTTTAATAATTGCTGGGAATTTTTTTATTATGATGTGGAATGCCAATTTGGGCCTCTCCTCACAGGCTGGATACAAACAGCCTCCTTGGGAGTCAAAGCCGCTCCCCTCTGGTTGTGGTCATTAAGGACAAAGAGGAGAGAGATGGATGTTTGCTGAGAGAAAAGGGGCTCAGGGGGCCCCCTTGGCTGCCAGGAGCTGGCTTTCCACCAGGCAGCCCCGGGACTGGCTATCCTGTCTCCAGGACATTCCCGGAGCCCTGGGAGGCCAGCTGTCCAGGCTTGCCATCCTGGGTCCTATTTCCCTGTCTTCAGTTAGCCCTGAGTCTCCTTAAGGCATTCAGAATATCTGCAAAAGCCTGAGCTATTATTTTCTTCCACTTTTCAAAACGTCCAGTATAAGGATTTAAACAGAAACTTTATATCATGACTGGAGAGAGACAAGGCATGCTTCCTGTTCTGAGCAGCTATTAACTGTCCAAGTACAATGAAAACTCGACAACGATATTATGTTTTACCTGGACACCCTTGCCTACCAGAGACCTGGCTCTTTCTTTGTTTAAACGAAAGCTTTGAAAGGAGTTAAGGGTTCTAGACACTCTAGAACTAACTTGATGCATTGCCTTTAAGGTAATCTCGGGAAGGAAAGAGAATTGAAAAGGGAATGACTTCTTTTTTCTTGATGTGAGTTCACCTCACGATTGGTGGAAGAATCCAGATTTGCGACACTTCCCTTAGGGGCTCTTGTTGGAAACCCCAGATTGGAGACCTGTCTCCCGGGGCAGCATCTTGTCAGGCAGGGGCTGCAGTTCACCCTCAAAGGCTTAGAAGAAGGAAGATTAAGGCATAACAAGCCCTGCAAGGTGCTGATCCTCTGGCTCTGGGCTGTGCTGGGGGCTCCCCTTTGATCCCACACAGCTGGGCTTTTAGCCCAACACGCCAAAGTGTTCCCACAAGTGGGTCCTTAATTCTTTCCACCGGCCTCTCTCCCCCTCCTGCCTTCGCCGCCTCGAGGTCCCTTCCCTTTCCTCTCCCCCCTCCCTCCCTACATCGTGCGCCTTCGGGTAGATGCTGAATGACAGTGATGGTGGGTTTGAAGTCCAAGGTGTCAGGAGCAATGAGGCATCTTGGAGTCAGAGGGGCCTGGCTGTTTCCATCTCCAGGGGTGAGGGCACCGTGCCCGAGACTGGAGGCTGGGGGAGCTGTCTGAGCGTTTGCTCAGGGCCTGCTCCTTGGCTGGATTTCAGAGAGGCCTGAGAAAGCCGGGGTGGTGCTCACTCCCTAGTGAGAGCTGTGCTGACAGCTCCGAGGCTCCCGAGGGTCCCTGGTGCCCCAGCAGCTCCCAGGCAGACTGGCCGCCTCAGCACCTTTCTTGCCTACTCGCTGCTGCACTTCCGACATCACCCGGAGCAATCATTCATTACTAAGAACAATAATAATTATCTGACAATCACAGCTACTGGGTCCTGGGGGGCAAGGAGTGTGCTCTTAGGAGCAGAAACCTCTGGGTTTGAATAACGTGTTTGCCACTTCCTAGCAGTGCAACATTAGAGGACTGATGTAACATGCCTGAACCTCAGTTTGCTTACCTGTACTAATGGGATGATCGTGGTACCTAACTGGGCTGAGATTCGAAGGCACAAAGAGGCTGAGCTGCACACAGAGATGAGGCAGGATGCAGGGAAGAAAAGGATGGAGCTGTGGTGTAGCTTTGCGGACACACGTGGGACATGAGTCCGAATGTTGCTTCACCACCACTCAGTTAATCCCAGAGTCTTGGTCTCTTTATCCAGTAAATGGGAATAATTGTACCTCCCAAGATGGTTGAAAGAATGGAGTTTAGCTGTGAAATGTCCTGTAAGGAGGATGGGGAACAAGTCCCATTCACACCCAAGAAAGCAGAGAGAGGCCAGAGTGGAAGTGCAAGATGAACATGCTCAGACCTGGCTTTCAAGGCACCCTATTTTTGGCCTTTGAACTTCATGTCTCTGACCTTGACTTCTTTCCAGCCCAGACCTTCTCCAATCTGGCTTACCTCCACATGTGCATGGACCAATTGATACACGCTTCTAAATCTAAGGAGCTTATTTCTTCTATCCCGAATGTGCATCTTTCTCTTTATCAGCCGGCATTGTATACACCTTGAAGTCACCTCCTCCTAGAGACTTTTCTGTTTTTGAAGCACAGAATGCCATATAAAGAGAACTCAGCATTTTCGTATGAAATTGCTTGCTTCTCTAAGTAATGTGTTAAAAAAAGTTGGCCCTGGTGCTAGAGAAGCTGCCCTGGTCCCTTGCTCATCGCAAACCTGAAACAAGCTTTGGTGACTGCAGAGTTACCATCCATATCGTTCTGTTAATGGGGTGATTTTCAGCTGAGGAGATTCTCCAGCAGTGTGTTCTCAACTTGAATGAACACCAGGGATAAACTAGAATGCTGTGGTAGGAGACCTAGCTCATATAGTTAGAAATGGAGGAGAGAGGCAGCATTTTTTCTAGTTCATTTGGTGCACAGGCAACATGCTATTCAAAATTAAGTTTCAGGTACTTCCCTGGTGGTCCAGTGGTCAAGAGTCTGCCTTCCAATGTGGGGAATGCAGGTTCTATCCCTGGTCAGGGAACTAAGATCCCACATGCTGCGGGGCAACTAAGCCTGCGTGCCATAACAATTGAGCTCGCGTGCCTCAATGAGAGAGCCCACGTGCTGCAAACTGCAGAGCCCACACACCCTGGAGCTCACCTGGCACAATTAGAGAGAGAAAACCTGCATGCCACAACTAGATAGAAGCCGGAGCAGACCGTGCACAGTAACGAAAAGATGCTGTATGCCTCAGCAAAGATCCCGTGTGCCGCAGCTAAGACCTGACGCAGCCAAAAAAAAAATAAGGAAAATAAATCAATTAAATAAATAAATATTTTAAAAAAACGATATGTCATTTAAAAAAAAATTAACTTTCAGAGGCAACATTGATGCCATCCTGATCTTGAGCACCATCACAGATACACATGCTCTTCAACACTCTGGCTGCCAATCCAGCCTTCTGACTCCCTATGCCTGAGTCCCCCTCTCCACCATGCTCCAATGCCGGCCTTCTCTTTCTTCAGGCTTCTACTTAAAAGACATCTTCTCCAGGAAAGCTCCCCTGACCACACTATATAAAGTCACACAACCTCCATGATTTTCTCTCCCTTCCTCCTATTAAGTTCTTTGGTAATACTTATTGCAATGAAAAGTGTTTTATTTTTATCATTATCTACCTGAGTATTTTTTGTCTCTCCCTGTATAATATGAGGTTCATGGTTTTAAGAGCCTTCTTCTTGTCTGCCATGATAGCTTAAAAGATCTGGTATATTAGGTGTTAACAGGTGTTTGTTGAATGAATACAGGAAGGTCCAAAGGGGCTCTGGGTGGGCCATGAAATAGACTTTTGAGACAAAGAGCTTCCAGAGGAAAAACAGCCCATGAACTGCTCAGGGACCCCTGGTAACATCATCCCCGTTTCTTCCTTTACCCTTGCACAGTGCTTTCAGGCACAAATGATTGCCTCCAAATCAAAGCCAGTACAAAATTAAAGCTTTATCATGATAACCAATCAGCCACAGTTCCTTCTGTGTCTGAAAACTCTACGCAGAGAAAGAAAGAACATTCTTTGGATGGTGAAGTTGATAAGGATGAATTGGAACTCTAAACAAAGTACTGAGCTAAGTCATGTGGGCTCTCCTCACTCGTTTTTGCATGAAGTGCTTTGAACTGGTGACATCCCAGAGAAGCAAGTCTGTAAACCCTGTTAGAGGCAGACACATTGTGTATTCGGCTTCAGTTGCCTCTCTTACCTAATTCCTCAATTCGTTGCAAGTCCAACCTCAGGGCTTGTCAAAGACAGGCCAACAGAGCAACATCTACCACAATGGGAGTGGATATTTCTACAGTGGCTAAGAGCTCACGTGTCAAAGTTAGACGAAGTGGGCTTTAAATTCTGGCTTCCACACCACAAGTTACTTGTCAGACCTCAGACAATTCAATTAACCTAACTTAGTCTCAGTTTGATGTCTGCAAAATGGGGATAAAAATACCTCTCTCATGAGATTTATGTGAAGAGTAAATGAGTCAATAATGGAAAAAAAAATGGCTAATATTATTATAATGTGTTTTGGGATTTTCCCCACTGTAGCTGTGACTCACTGGGTTATTATACTCTTCACTCATCCATTTTGCCTAAATCTACTTCACAGGACTCTCTGCGACCAACAGTACAAATGCTCTGTGCATGACACCATAAAGCTGCCACTGCCTTCAGAGAGTTGATGCACTTATACAAGAGAATGCCACACGCACAGATAATTGGAAAACAATTTGGGAAATTTTAAATAAAGGTAGGAAAATGTCTGAAGTACCCAGAGGAATGAGCAATCTCATTTCTTGGGCTCGTCATGGAAAGCTTCATGGGGAACGTGGCTTTTGAGCTGGATGCAAGGTCAGGAAAACGACAGGAGGGAGGGTGTGTGTAAAGGCACAGAAGCGTGTGAGGGGACTGCATCCTCCCTGGGGGCTGAGGATTCAGGCTGTGCTATAGAGTGCCTGGGGTGGAGTCCTGACAGGTGCAAGATGAGTCACATAGACTTGGTTGTACAGTTGGATGGGGAACTTGTGGATACTGAGGACCAACTGCAGGGGGCGTAAACATGTGCAGATTTTGGTATCTGTGGGGGTCTGGGAACCAACCCCCTATGGATATCGAGAGATGACTGTACCTTCTTGTGAGGCCCTTGGAGAACCAAAGAAGTCAGGAGTTGGGGGGAGGGTGCTTGGCCAGGTTTATGTTAGAAACAGGAAAAGAGTGACAGCAGGTGGAACATTCAAGAAGCTGGTGTATTCACCCATTCTGGAGACAATACAGACTCATCTGCAGCAGGACATTGGGGTAGAGGGAGAAAAGCCAGAGGACTATTTGGAAGGCTCATGGAAAGGCTGGGTAAACGGGTGGCAGAGCAGACATCTGCATGAAGGAGGTTTCTTGCAGTAACAACCAAACTTAGTGAAACGAATCAGAACGGACCTGTGCTCATATCCCTGTCAGCTGTTTGTCAGTCCCAGGAGGAGCTGAGGAAGCTGGAATAAGCCCTTCCCCATTGCATCAAGCCCAGGAAGGTAGGGCCACCTTATGACCTGACGTATGAGTTCAAAGGAGTTTGGCACTTCAGACTAATGGAAAAATCCACGTCCTACTAGGCCATCTTCTCTGACAATATTGTCTTTGGGATGCATCCATTCTCACATTTTCCTTTGGTTGTTACTTTGACCATGACATCTCCTTTGGGTAGTGGGAGTGAGGCCTCAGAACCCAGCAGTTACAGTAAATGATGTCCACTGGAAAGGCCCTCTGCCTGCTGACCTCTCCCTGGAACTCCAGGCCACTCATAGTTTAGCCTGGTCATCCAGTGGGTCAAGGGAGCAGCAAGGAGAATGGGGAGAAAGATGATCCATAGCTTTGCACTGAGGCTCAAGCCTGCCAGGAAAAGCTATGCTTCTGAATGTGTATCTCCTGTCATTAGCAAAACACACGGGGTCCAAGGATGCTCCCTAAGACTGGGCTAATTCTCTGATGTTCCAGCAGCACTGTCTCCACAGGGGGTGGGCAAGAGAATGCTCTCAGATAGAAGGACTGGCAAGACTGGGGCAGGGGTCCTGCCTATGCCACAGAGGCAAAATGAGAGAGAGAGACACACACATACACCTAAGGGGAAGTTAACAAGAATAAAATAAAGATAGATAGCATTTTTTTGTGGCCTTAACTTGTATCAGACAATGTACCAGGCAATGCTACGAGGCAGGAACATTCCCATCCCTATCAACTTTCCCCTGAATAACTGCAAGGAAGTCCTAAGAGGTCCCCACATCACCTTCCATAGAGCGGCCACAGCTACCCTCTCAATCTGTAAATCACATCACGAAGCTGCCCTTCTCAGAATCCTCCCATTACTTCCCATCTTCTTTAGAATAACAACCAGAGTCTCTACCGGAGATGTCAAGGCCACCCGTGCTCACTTGTCTCCACCCCTCTCTCCTTTGCTCACTCTGCTCCAGTCCCTCTAGCCACCCTGCTGCTCCTTAGACTGAAAGCCTCAGGTCCTTTGCACATCTGTTTCCTCTGCTTGGAACCTTCTTCCTGCACGACTCAGCATAGCTTGCTCTCTCATTTCGTTCACATATTTGCTCAAAAGTCCCTTGGGAGAGGACTTCTCTGACAGTTTTAGCTAAGAGAGCACTGCTCTCTACTGCCTTACACTGTTTTATCTTTTCATTGTAACACTCACCACCTGACATACCACGTGTCCTTTTGTTCACTGTTGATTCTCTGCCTCCCCAACTAGAATGTAAGTTTATGAAGGCAAGGGTTTGTTGTGCTTCTTCCCTGTATTCTCAAGGGTAAAAAAGTGTCTGGCTTGTAGAGTTTGTACAATAAATACTACTGAATATAAGAGTGAGTGGAGAAATTATTATGGGCCAAGCTCAATGCCTTTATGTTATTTAATCCTTCTATCAAATCGTTGAGAGAGCTTCCACTGTTACTCCTATTCTGTAAATGAGGAAAGGGAAGTTTTCAGGGGTGGGATAATTTGCTTGGTGTGGCAATGCTAGTGGGCAGGAGAGCAGGGATTGCAGCCCAGATGGTCAGATTCTCTGGTCCATTAGGTAAGGTGATCAATGCCAAACATCTGGAAGAAAATGAGGATCAGTGAAGGTCTCCTATCCCTGAATAATCCACGTAAAAATAGTTTCATGCCCAGGTATTTGCAATGTGGGCTGTGTACGGAGTGAACTCCTTTGGGGGAAAAATCATGAAAATACTTCTGTCCCACAACCCAGGGAAGACAGGGGCTGCAAAAATTGCTCCAGGAGAAGAGAGATTGCAGATTCTCTGTATATCCTCAGCCCTGTGTCCCTGACTCACCTGTGAGCTCAGCCCCACCTCAGCCTCAAAGCCAAGACCAGCATAAAGCAAACAATGACTTCCTGGCTTGGCAGTGAGCATTGGGTCTGCCTTGTTTCTCACACCACCTCAAATCTTGTGGCCATGTCTGATGTTCCCATGGTGAGACCCTTACTTTGTGCTGGTGCTCAGAATCCATGATCTTCTAGAGCAAGTCCAGTCTAGCCCCAGTTAAGCATTGCCAAGACACCTTTTTTTGGTATGACTAGGCACCTTCTACCTGCTTCCAGATTTCTCAGTACCAACCTGCTACTTGCCCTTTTTTCTATGCTACCTATTTATACCTTCCGTGATGCCCTGTGGTCCCACTTTTATCTCATCTCCTGTGATCCCCTTCTTCAGATCTTTCTCATTTCTATCTCTGGATTCCAACCAACACGCAGACCCTGATGCCACCTCAGTCTCAGTTTTGATATCTTAATAAACGTCCAAAATTCAGTATTTAGATACTAGAAATTTGATGCCATTAACAGAAATAGCAGAGCCCAGGAAAGGGGGTGGGTAGTGGTCCTAAGGCAGAGCTGATTTAAAATGTAAATTATTCGCACACTTTGAGCCAGCACATATATCTTGGTATTGATCGAAGCTCTTCGGAAGCTATTTACGTTTTCAGCACACCTATAAGCCTGAGATTTATACTGCATTTGGTGTTTAACTAGCCTCTTAATGCATCTTGTTGAGCCTAAGTATTGGTGGGTATATTGTAAATTTTAGCCTTGGTACTGAATTGATTTGCTTAGTGAGGTTGAACTTAGGCTATTAAAATAAATAAATAAAATGAATAACAGGGACTTCCAGGACCTCATATCATATTAAAATCAACCAAAGGCAGAGAGACACAGCCTCCAGAGTCATGATTCTGTATGTATTGTGGACCAGACTTAGGGCATGAAGGATTCCTCTAGGTATGGCCTCACATAGTAAAACAGTAGCAGTGTAGAATTAAGGTAGAGACCACAGTGTAGGATGTGTACGTGTTGATTTGAAGGTAAGAAAACCTGAATTCACACTCTGACTTTATCCAGACACTCATAGCTGGATCTTCCTGCTCTTGGTTTCCGAGTGAGTGGCCCAGCTCAGTGATTAGATAGAGTTCTGGCTTCCTTCTAAGGATCTAGCCCATTGTGGCTAGGTTCCCCGTGTTTGGCTGGGTTCTGAGATATGCCCAGCCCTTGGAACAGCTCTCAGAATCTAGGGCTGGTGTGTGGTGGCATCTGTTGTTTTGTGACCCCTCAGAATCACGGATGGGTCTCAGTTATTTCCATATTCTAGTGAAACTAATGACTTTAGTGCATCTCAGATAACTGAGGATCCAATTAATTTCAACACAGGACAGATACTTTCCAAAAGATTCACTTCAGGTAAAAGGCTTATTTTGTCTCTTAGAGCTAGGGGAAAAAGTTCTGCAATGAGCAGACAATTTACAGCTTGTCATTGTTCTGGTTCTCTGAAATGGTAGTATTTTCCTTTGCAGTCAGTGCAGAGATGCTGGTTATCTGGGCTGGATTTTTACTGGGACTCAACATGTACTGCCAACCAGCCATTGTCAAGAGTAGGCTGTCATCAAAGGTTTTCTCTGAAGGAGGAACAGGTTCATGGAGGCTGGTTGTGACTCCAGGAGCAGACCTGTGGGGATGAGAACACCAGCGACCCTCCCTCTCTCCGTAGCTGGGTCAGGCTAGGTCTTCCTCACCCTCATTCAGCCTGAGTCTCTTGATTAGCTATTTGATACTTTCCCAAAGATGGCACAGTCCTCTCTTTATAAGGCATGAGCATTGTCTCTAAGAATACTTGACCCTGAAATGAAAAGTAAACTTGGATTATCCACACTTTCAATGTCCCTCACTCTAACCTGGACTTACATGCTCGTGGATTCCATCAGAGAAGTTATGTATTCTTGAAAATGTTGGAACCACAGGAAAGCAAAGGATAAAAAGGAGAGAATATAAACAAATGTTTGTATTTGTGTACTTCCTTCATAGTCCCTATATTTTTTCAGTAGAAAATATTTTCAGGGCAATCTCTCAACAGGGCAACTAGGTCTTTGGCAAATAGACATGTTCAACAGTGAAGATAAAAGATACGGCAGGCCCTGGAGCTCTCCTCTAGCTGAAACGTAGAAGGCTGGGGTTCAGCAGATGAAGTAAAGAAAAGCTGTTTGGGAGGACTTATAAATACCAGGTTTAAGAGTTTGAATATTATTCTGTAGGACACTAGCTTATCCTGAAGGAGTTTTGAGCAAGAGAATGTGTTGTACAATTTGTATATTAGAAAGATTTTGCTGATGAAATCTTTGGGTAGATTGGACATGGGTGAGCTTTGAGGCACAGGGATTAATTAAGGGACAGATGCTGTGGGTGATATGTAATGAGGCTCCCAAATCATGAGTGAATTCTAATGCCATTTACAAGGGGGATGACCTAAGGGGTCATTTCCTGGAGTTCATAATCACTCCATTACCATACACACACACACATACACACATCCCTACCTCACACCTTGCCTCCATACCACAGTGACTGTGCTCATTCATTTCTGAAATACCATTTAAAAAATGCATTTCATAAACAACAGAAGTTGCCATGACTCTTTAATTTCTCTTAGAATATGATCTCTTCAACACCCTGGACATGCATGAGGAACTGGAGAAAGAATCAGTATTGTTGATTCCACTGAGTTTTTCAGCCTCCCTCATTTTAGTTCAGCATTCATCCTCTTCTTTCTTCCAAGACTGTCAACAGTGCAGGGGAGAAATTGCCACAAGTTTCTTCTATGAAACTCCGGCCTTCCTCAAAGCAGTGATGCTATTTCAATAAAAAGTCTCTGCAAAAGATCACCCTGCAGTAAAAATCCATTTAAATAGGCTCTGGTTTATTTACTGTAACTGGGACAGAATGAGATTGGATCTGGGGTAATCAAGGCCAAATTCATCAACACTTTGGGGGACAGCATATTTGGAATGGAGTATTTCAAAATGGGGTGGATGGCTGGACTGGAGCTGACTGGCCTTGGCTGAATTCTGGGAAGGGGCAAACCATTTCTTTGAGTTACATACTGATACTGAAATGCACAGTCCATGGAGTGATCTAGTCCAAACACCACCAGTTACCCCAGGTCTCACCTGTCATAATGCCCTCACCTGGCTTAAGGGGACTGTGGCACCAGCTGTGTTCAGTAGAATAGACTATTCCCTTCAAGGTTTCTCTGTATCCCTTATAGATCGATGTAGGGGAGAGAAGATGACGTTGGGAAAACACTGAGCATCTTTTGTGTGTCTGGTGCTTTCCTAATTTTTAAAACTAAAATTAAGTTCTAGTTTCCACGTCAATTCCAATCTTGCCAAAAGGGTTTGATGAGAAAACAGCCATTCTGGGTTGCTACCCAGGCATTTTACAGTATAGCAACCCTGCTCACACCCAGAATCTGGCCATTTAGATAAGGACTGGAGTTTACGATTCCCCCTACAAATTCTCACTTTGATTTTCTGAGGACAGCTTTTAAAATAATCACGTAGAATTGAGCCCACTAAATATTAGTGACCACCGCCCTAGGTGCTTGCTACTCTCCTCTCTATTTCCTGCTCACTCATGACCTGGGATGGAGGACTGCCTTTCCCCCAGCTCTTTGCACCCCTGTATTGGGATCTGTAAGTAATAAACCTTGTGATAAACAAATAAACATTTGTGTGAGTGTATTGAAACTGTGCCTTCCATCAAAATGGCCCTGGGGTTTCACCTCCCCAAAGTGGGAGCTCTGATGCTGAGGGAGCATCAATCCTCCTAATAATCATGTGAAAGAATATACCATTACAGCTTAATAGATGAGGAAACTGATACACAGAGTGGTTAAAAATCTCATGCTTACACAACTAAGAAATAAGCAGTGTTGTCTTGATTCTGACACATGTCTGTAGGGCCCAGAACAAAAACGCTTTCACAATAGTCTTACTTGTGGAGTCAGAGCAGATCCTCCTGGAAGCCTGGGGTCAGGTGGAATTTATGTGGTATCAACAAGCATCTGTGAACTGAGCTGACTCTGCCCGTCTGCATGCCTACCTTTCTGGCTACCTTCCATCGTGTCCTTGGGAGTCTTGAATGCTGCATCTGTGACATTCAGTTTTGCTATGCAGCCCATCAGAGGCTGTTGTGTAAGAAGAGCTTGGGTACAATGCGGCTTGGGTTGGGTCCATCTCCATAGATGATTGATGAAAGGGAGAAAGGAACACCACGGAATCCTGATGAGGTATGGACCAGGGTGTAGGGTGTAAAGAATAGAGCAAGGGTCTTGAGGAAGGAGGATGGAGAGATTCTCTGTCTACGTGCCTAACTCCAGCCAGCAGGGCTTTCCCTGGGGACCAGATTGGGAGTGAGAAGGGAAGAACAATGACACTACTCCTGGGCTGGGCAGGTGACAGGGAATGGGAGCTTCTGGGAGCAGGGGCAGTTGGGCAGCACCTGCTGTGTCTACAAGTGGGCAGGTGTGGGTATCAGCAGCCGCAGTCTAGTGGGAGGCCCCAGGGCCCAGGCTCTGGTGGGTTTACCCTGGGCCTGGATGTTAGCCTTGGCAGTCCTGAGCGTTAGCCTTGGCCTTGACATGATTCTCCAGTGGCCAAACAGTCAGGCCAGCACACCTGAAAGTCATTAGCTTGGGGTCCCATTTTGCTGTCACATTTCCAAGCAGTGACCTGCAGCCATGTGTGACAGGGCAGGCACTTTATCAACTGGCTTTCCCAGCCCACCCCTCCCATTGACCTTCCTGTCTCCATCAGTCCCCGCCCGAGAACTGCTAATCCCCAAAACCCAGAGCTAACAAGGATCTTTTCTTTCCTCTTTCAAAAGTATTTATAAGATTTGATTATTATTTTCACAACCCATTTAAGTCAGTCTTCATCATTTTTCCATTAATGATGGGCTCTGAGGCTCAGAGTGCTTAAGTGACTTGCCCAGAATCACACAGCTAATAAGGTACAGAGTCTAGGCTGGAGCTGAGACCTTTATGATATCAACAGGCTACTGAAGTGGGGGCATCACACAACCATCCACCTCCAGTGCTCCAGCCAGTCTGCCGTGCTGTTTCCCAACTATGACATAAGAGCCCATCTTTTCTCCTGATAATAACCAAAGTCTCAATTTGTCTAACCAGTAGTTACCTGAAACCAATCCTCTTTTTGCTGCATTTGCAGCCATATAAAATGCCCCACATGGGCATTTTAATTTTGTCTTCTTTTAAAAATATTTCCTCTAGAAATATATTTTTCTAGCTTATGTTTATATTTCTCTGAAGCAATGCTTCTCAATCAGGGACATTTTGTCCCTTAGGGGATATTTGGCAATACCCAGAGACATTCTTGGGTCTCACAACTGGGGCAGGAGGGTATTTCTCAGTGTCTCATAGGTAGAGGTTAGGGATTCTGTTAAACATCCTGTGATGCACAAAACAGCTCTCCACAATAAAAAAATATATCCAGCCCTAAATGTCAAAATGCCAAGATTGAGAAACTACTCTAAGGCCATCAATAAGTGTACATAAAGATACTTTCTTCAGACTGCTGTATTTCTAGAAATAAATACCACTGATAATACGGCAGCATGAGTCATTTGTGTGGTGCATTACAGCCAGCTTGCACCAGCTCATTAGAGCCTCCTGTGTGCATCTCTCCCCAACTCCACAACGACAATGTTGGTAGCTTGAAACTGACCATGATAGGAATATTTACACCAAGGAAAGTGGCAAATGCTACATATCAGGGAGTCAGCTTATCAGCACATTATTAAGAACTTTCTATGTGAGAGGATCTTGCATTATCTTATTTAATCCTCACTATACGCTGAGGTAACTACTATCATTATTTCACTTTAAGATTAGGAAACGGAGGCAGAGAAAGCTAAAGCAACTTGTCATATATAATACCATTATTAAGTGGTGGGGACAGGATTTGAAATCACGTGGTCCCACTCCAGAGTGTGCATGTTAAATACTTCACTGCCTGGTCAAACATTAATCAGAAATAACTGTAATTCACTATGTATTCCTGAGTTGGTCCATTTGAAATGGAAAAGTGGATATTTACATTAAATGTATTGGATTCCAATATCATTTTACAAATTTGATATCTTAGTAAGTGATAGAATTTTTGTGAAGTACTTCTTTTTAGGTAAATGTACACATTTTAAAGTGAATAAAGATTAAAGAAACCCACTAAAGAGTTCTTAGAATCCTAAAAGTAGCTTTCCTTTAAATTGTTGCTTAAATGTCACCTTTCAATGAGATAGTCCCTAATCAATATTTAAAATTGTAGCCCCATTACCTCCCCAGAGGCACACTCTATCCCCCTTCCCTCCTTATTTTCTCCATAGCACAAATTCCTTAAGACTATGTTTGTTTTTTCACTTCAACATTCCTAACACCTAGAACAGCATGTGGCACATAATATACTCTCAAAAAAATTTTGTTGAATGAATAAATAAATGACAACTACAGAGGCTTCTCCAAGAATAGAAAATAATCCCATCACTCATGAAAATGTTCAGTGTTTGATACACATTTATGAGAAAGGTAAAGTAAGGCGGGATATGCCCTCAGACAAATTTGTTAAACTTCTTTTCAGTAACCAAAAATGGAAAAGACAAATTGGACAACTAAAACAAGTGAGCTGGTTTAGCTGAATTGACACTGCTCTTCTGAAATGGATGGAGTTTCTCTCCCAAGTCATTCCAGAGCACTAAGTATTTGCCTCCAAGATCTTTGGGGTGGACCTGGGGCCCTTAGAACAGCCACCCATATATACTAAATAAATGTGTACAAAATGGAATCTACCAGTGCTAAGGCTAGCAGAGGCCATGTTTATTAAAGAGGACCTCCTCATAAATGGCTCCATGAGTGATTCACAAAAACAGAAGTTCAAAATGTCCCCTTAGAAAGGAGTATGGTCTTGGTTAATGCTTCAACCTGCCTAATGTTTGACCACTGTAGAGAATAGGGTTGCCAGGTGTAGCAATGAAAAATACAAGTCACCCGTTTAAAACTGAATTTCAAATTAAATGTAATATATATATATATATATATATATATATATATATATATATATACACACACACACACACACACACACACACACTTTATATATACTATTGGCTGTTCATTGTTCATCTGAAGTTCAAACTTAACTGGATATTCCATAACTTATCTGACAAACTTAACAGGGAGGTTAGACAACACTCTAGTGTTTCCTGGTTACTGTCAGGGCTCCACTACACAGACTGCTGAGGAGGCAAGGATGGACACCAGGGACAGGAAGCAGTCCCAGGACATGATTGGACAGCAATCCTGGGCACAGGCAATCCCTCCCTTCTGATCCAGAGAATCACAATATTTGAGAATCAAACTGTCCCATTCCTCGCATTTACCTAAAACTCCTGTTTGTTTTATTTTGTTTTGTTTCTATATCCACCCGCACCCAGTGATTTCTCTTACATTGGTTCTCCTGTGGTAGCAGTGACAGTTGTTCCAAAGCCTGGATGACTCACAGAATACAAGGGACCTCTTAAGAACAGATTCCCTAGTTCTCACCTAACAAGTAAGTCTGGGATTGGACCTGCGAGTCTGCTTTTTAAAAGCTCTTTGGGAGATTCTGATAATTGGCCATTTGGGGAGACAACTTGTTTTAGGCCTGTATCTGAATACTTCAGTTCTCCCGGACACTATGCACTGTTTGAGAACCTTGGGAGTCAGTTTCAAAGGGGTGGGGATCAAGGCTGGAATGAAATTTGGCCCACCCAAGGGATGGGAGTGATAATGGGGAATAGGGCTCAGGATGCTGTGGAAGGAGGGCTCAAAAGCCTAATACACACTGTATAAAGGCTTCACACAGTGCTAGGGAAATAATGAGTGGGAGGTCTAAGATGAAATAAGTTGGCTTCTTCCATGAGGAATCTGGGTCACAATTCTAAACTCCATAAGAAAAACATCAGTTGGCATGAGGAAGGCAGTGCCCTGGGCTGGTTGGTAGCTCAAAAATCAAGTGATCTGAAAAATTAATTCATCACTCTAAGTTTGAGTGTCTTTATACATAAAATGAAGATTCATTAATTTTTTTTCATTCATTTATTGGACATGAGTGCCCATGAACCAATCATCTACTGGAGTATTAGAAATTCAGTAATGAATAAAATAGGTAAGATGCCTACCTTCACAAAGCATACAGCCTATCAGAGAAGGCAAACAATAAACAAGGAAATGGGAACAAATAGTTATTACTATAACTAGTTATAGCTAGTGATTGCTAGTTAATGCTATAAAGGGAACAAATAGTTACAGGAGAAGATGTTTTCAATAAATTAAACACACCCATACACACATATAGAGGTGTGAGTGTAGAAGAAAAGAAGTAGAGAAGTATATCAATCAAGGTACAGCCAGGAAAGAAAATTACAGGTCAGATATTTCAATAGAATTCAATACAGGGAATTAGTTTCAAGATATAAGAAGAGTCAAAACAAGGAGTACTTCCCAGAAATTCTGCTGCTGGTGTCCTTGTCCCTGTGGTGAGCCACAGCAGCCCCCCACCTCTGCAGGAGACCCTCCAACACTAGCAGCAACTAAGGGACCCAGAGAAGACTTCTCTGCTTTGCCTGAACTCTACAAAGAACAAGATCCTTGGTACCAGCAGAGGACCCTTATGCCCATCTGCCTCCTCAGAGACTCCAGACCAATTTGGAGATTGGAAACTCTTAGGTTCCCAGAAGCTTTATCAGACAAATTAGAAGGGTCAACTCCTAACAGGTGCAGGAATCTCAAGTAATTTGGGGGAACTGGAAAGGGGAGGAATTCACCTAAATCTCTATGATGAGATCTATGACAAGCCATTGGCGTGGCTTTCCTGGCCCTTTTAAAAGTTCAGTCTGAAACTCCTTATAAAAAGTTCCAGCAAAGCCAATTTTAAAAAAGCCTATATGGAGAGAGCAGAAGCAAGAAGAACTACAATCCTGCAGCCTGTGGAACAAAAGCCACATTCTCAGAAAGACAGACAAAATGAAAAGGAAGAGGACTATGTACTAGATGAAGGAACAAGATAAAACCCCAGAAAAACTATATGAAGTGGAGACAGGCAATCCTCCAGAAAAAGAATTCAGCATAATGATAGTGAAGATGATCCAGGACCTCGGAAAAAGAATGGAGTCAAAGATCAAGAAGATGCAACAAATGTTTAACAAAGACCTAGAAGAATTAAAGAACAAACAAACAGAGATGAACAATACAATAACTGAAATGAAAACTATACTAGAAGGAATCAATAGCAGAATAACTGAGGCAGAAGAATGGATAAGTGACCTGGAAGACAGAATAGTGGAATTCACTGCTGCAGAACAGAATAAAGAAAAAATAATGAAAAGAAATGAAGACAGCCTAAGAGACCTCTGGGACAACATTAAATGCACCAACATTCGCATTTTAGGGATCCCAAAAGGAGAAGAGAGACAGAAAGGACCCAAGAAAATATTTGAAGAGATTATAGTTGGAAACTTCACTAACATGAGAAAGGAAATAGCCACCCAAGTCCAGGAAGCACAGAGAGTCCCAGGCAGAATCAACCCAAGGAGAGACACACCGAGACACATAGTAATCAAACTGACAAAAATTAGCGACAAAGAAAAATTATTAAAAGCAACAAGGGAAAAATGACAAATAACATACAAGGGAACTCCCATAAGTTTAAGAGCTGATTTCTCAGCAGAAACTCTACAAGCCAGAAAGGAGTGGCATGATATATTTAAAGTGTTGAAAGGGAAGAACCTACAACCAACATTACTCTACCCAGCAAGGATCTCATTCAGATTTGACAGAGAAATCAAAAGGTTTACAGACAAGCAAAAGCTAAGAGAATTCAGTACCACCAAACCAGCTCTACAACAAATGCTAAAGGAACTTCTCTAAGTGGGAAACACAAGAGAAGAAAAGGACCTACAAAAACAAACCCAAAACAATTAAGAAAATTGTCATAGGAACATACATATCGATAATTACCTTAAACGTGAATGGATTAAATGTTCCAACCAAAAGACATAGACTGGCTGAATGGATACAAAAACAAGACCCACATATATGCTGTCTACAAGAGAGCCACTTCAGACCTAGGGACACATATAGACTGCAAGTGAGGAGATGGACAAAGATAGTCCATGCAAATGGAAATCAAAAGAAAGCTGGAGTACCAATACTCATATCAGATAAAATAGACTTTAAAATAAAGAATGTTACAAGAGACAAGGAAGGACATTACATAATGATCAAGGGATTAATCCAAGAAGAAGATATAACAATTATAAATACATATGCACCCAACATAGGAGCACCTCAATACATAACACAACCGCTAACAGCTATAAAAGAGGAAATTGACAGCAACACAATAATAATGGGGGACTTTAACACCTCAGTTACACCAATGGACAGACCATCCAAAATAAAAATAAATAAGCAAACAGAAGCTTTAAATGACACAATAGCCCAGATAGATTTAACTGATATTTATAGGACATTCCATCCAAAAACAGCAGATGACACTTTCTTCTCAAGTGTGCACGGAACATTCTCCAGGATAGATCACATCTTGGGTCACAGATCAAGCCTCAGTAAATTTCAGAAAATTGAAATCATGTCAAGCATCTTTTCTAACCACAACGCTATGAGATTAGAAATGAATTACAGGGGAAAAAAAACATAAAAAACACAAACACATGGAGGCTAAACAATATGTTACTAAATAACCAAGAGATCACTGAAGAAATCAAAGGGGAAATCAAAAAAATACCTAGAGAAAAATGACAATGAAAGTACGATGATCCAAAACTTATGGGATGCTTTAAAAGCAGTTCTAAGAGGGAAGTTTATACCAATACAATCCTACCTCAAGAAACAAGAATAACTCAAATAAACAATCTAACCATACATTTAAAGGAACTAGAGAAAGAACAACAAATAAAACCCAAAGTTGGTAGAAGGAAAGAAATCATAAAGATCAGAGCAGAAATAAATGAAATAGAAACCAAAAAAAATAGCAAAGATCAAAAAAACTAAATGCTAGTTCTTTGAGAAGATAAACAAAATTGATAAACCTTTAGCCAGACTCATCAAGAAAAAGAGGGAGAAGACTCAAATCAATAAAATTAGAAACGAAAAAGGAGAAGTTACAATGGACACCACAGAAATATAAAGAATCCTAAGAGACTACTACAAGCAACTCTATGTCAATAAAGTGGACAACCTGGAAGAAACAGACAAATTCTTAGAAAGGTATAACCTTTCAAGACTGAACCAGGAAGAAATAGAAAATATGAACAGACCAATCACAAGTAATGAAATTGAAACTGTGATTAAAAATCTTCCAAAAAACAAAAGTCCAGGATCAAATGGCTTCACAGGTGAATGCTATCAAACGTTTAGAGAAAAGCTAACACCCATCCTTCTCAAACTCTTCCAAAAAATTGCAGAGGAAGGGACATTCTCAAACTCATTCTAAGGAGCCACCAT
Organism: Grampus griseus; assembly: GCF_964374135.1. Taxonomy (NCBI): domain Eukaryota; kingdom Metazoa; phylum Chordata; class Mammalia; order Artiodactyla; family Delphinidae; genus Grampus; species Grampus griseus. The sequence goes on along the minus strand of NC_139008.1, from coordinate 69,052,199 downwards.
CACCCTGATACCAAAACCGGACAAAGATACTGCAAAAAAAAGAAAATTACAGACCAATATCACTGATGAATATAGATGCAAAAATCCTCAACAAAATACTAGCAAATGGAATCCAACAACACATTAAAAGGATCATACACCATGATCAAGTGGGATTTATCTCAGGGATGCAAGGTTTCTTCAATATACACAAATCAATCGATATGATACACCATATTAACAAATTGAATACTAAAATCCATATAATCATCTCAATAGATGCAGAAAAAGGTTTTGACAAAATTCAACACCATTTGTGATAAAAACTCTCCAGAAAGTGGGCATAGAAGGAACTTACCTAAACATAATAAGGACCATAAACAACAAACCCACAGCAAACATCATTCTCAATGGTGAAAAACTGAAAGCATTTCCTCTAAGGTCAGGAACAAGACAAGGATGTCCACTCTCACCACTATTATTCAACATAGTTTTGGATGTCCTGGCCACTGAAATCAGAGAAGAAAAAGAAATAAGAAGAATACAAATTGGAAAAGAAGAAAAACTGTCACTGTTTGCATATGACATGATACTATACTTAGATAATCCTAAAGATGCCACCAGAAAACTACTAGAGCTAATCACTGAATTTGGTAAAGATACAAAATTAATGCACAGAAATCTCTTGCATTCCTATACACTAACAAAGAAAGAGAAATTAAGGAAAAAATCTCAGTCACCATTGCAACAAAAGGAATAAAATACCTAGGAATAAACCTACCTAAGGAGGTCAAAGACGTGTACTCAGAAAACTATAAGACCCTGATGAAAGAAATCAAAGATGGCACAACAGATGGAGAGATATACCATGTTTATGGATTGGAAGAATCAACATTGTGAAAATGACCATACTACCCAAAGCAATCTACAGATTCAATGCAATCCCTATGAAATTACCAATGCATTTTTTATAGAATTAGAACAAAAAATCTTAAAATTTGTATGGAGACCCAAAAAACTCCGAATAGCCAAAGCAATCTTGAGGGAAAAAATACAGAGCTGGAGGAATCAGGCTCCTGACTTTAGACTGTACTACAAAGCTACAGTAATCAAGACAGTATGGTACTGGCACAAAAACAGAAATATAGATCAATGGAACAGGATAGAAAGCCCAGAGATAAACCCACGCACCTATGGTCAACTAATCTATGACAAAGGAGGCAAGGGTATACAATGGACAAAAGACAGTGTCTTAAATAAGTGGTGCTGGGAAAACTGGATAGCTACATGTAAAAGAAAAATTAGAACACTCCCTAACACAGTACACAAAAATAAATTCAAAATGGATTAAAGACCTAAATGTAAGACCAGACACTATAAAACTCTTAGAGGGAAACACAGGAAGAACACTCTTTGACATAAATCACATCAAGATCTTTTTTTTTTTTTTTTTGCTGTACGCAGGCCTCTCACTGTTGTGGCCTCTGCTGTTGCGGAGCACAGGCTCTGGACTTGCAGGCTCAGCGGCCATGGCTCACGGGTCCAGCCGCTCCGCGGCATGTGGGATCTTCCCGGACCGGGGCACGAACCCGTGTCCCCTGCATCGGCAGGCAGACTCTCAACCACTGCGCCACCAGGGAAGCCCAAGATCTTTTTTTAACCCACCTCCTAGAGTAGTGGAAATAAAAAAAAATAAACAAATGGGACCTAATGAAATTTAAAAGCTTTTCACAGCAAAGGAAACTATAAACAAGATGAAAAGACAATCCTCAGAATGCAAGAAAATATTTGCAAATGAATCAGTGGACAAAGGATTAATCTCCAAAATATATAAACAGCTCATGCAGCTCAATATTAAAAAAATAAACAACCCAATCAAAAAATGGGCAGAAGACCTAAATAGACATTTCTCCAAAGAAGACATGCAGATGGCCAAGAGACACATGAAAAGCTGTAGTTTTGAAATGCAAATCAAAACTACAATGAGGTATCACCTCACACTGGTTAGAATTGGCATCATCAGAAAATCTACAAACAACAAATGCTGGAGAAGGTGTGGAGAAAAGGGAACCGTCTTGTACTGTTAGTGGGAATGTAAATTGATACAGCCACTATGGAGAATGGTATGGAGGTTCCTTAAAAAACTAAAAACAGAATTACCATATGACCCAGCAATCCCATTACTGGGAATATAACCCAGAGAAAACTATAGTTCAAAAAGACACACACAATGTTCATTGCAGCACTCTTTACAATAGCCAGGTCATGGAAGCAACCTAAATGTCCATCAACAGACAAATGGATAAAGAAGATGTGTACATATATACAATGGAATATTACTCAGCCATAAAAAAGAATGAAATTAGGTCATTTGTAGAGACGTGGATGGACCTAGAGAATGTCATACAGAGTGAAGTAAGTCAGAAAGAGAAAAACAAATATCGTATATTAATGCATATATGTGGAATCCAGAAAAGTGGTATAGATGAACCAGTTTGCAGGGCAGAAATAGAGACACATATGTAGAGAACAAATGTACGGACACCAAGGGGGGAAAGTGGGGGATGGGGGTTGGTCTTGGGATGAACTGGGAGATTGGGATTGACATGTATACATCAATATGTATAAAATAGATAAGTAATAAGAACCTGCTGTATAAAAAATAAATAAAGTTAAATTAAGAAAAAAGAGTCAAAATAGCAAAGAGATGATAAGGGAAATCCAGAGATTAGCAACTATAGAAAGCCACTGTCTCATCTAGGGCTGGAGAGACAAAGGAAGGAATCCCAGGAACCCTGGAGAAGCTGGAACTGAGGCAGGCTTGCTGGGACCATTAAGGACCGGGTTGTCCAGAGGGAGCTGGTGCCACAACAGAAGCACAATTGCTGCAGAGATGAGGCCCCAAGTGGAGAGAGGGAGAACCTTACCTTTTCCCTGTCCTTCTATATCCTGCCAAGTTCTTTCATTGGCAGTGCCTTTTCAGAAGCTAGCAGTCAAGGGAGCCTGGAAATGTAGTTCCCTGTAACACAGAGCAGGTGGAGAAAAGGGTAGGGAATGCATCTGAGTGTAAACAGACAAATGGCCTGCATGATTGGTAAGTGACAGATTGGAAGGGTGAGATAATGAAGAGGCCAGTATCATTGAACTGTTTCCATGGTAGAGGAGTCTGTACATGTGAAATCCTTAGCACAGTGTATGGTGCATGGCACACACTCAATTCATATCAGTCTGATGACCTATTATTGATTCTAGGAAGTTCTGACAACCAAATTCATGCATGGGGATGGAACATTGGGCCAAGAAAGATGTCAGGCTGGAGAAAGTTGTGCATAAGAGCGAGGCAAGGACCCAGAGGGAATAGTGGTGCCAGAAGAACAGGATAGGAACTATGAAATGCCCTTAGCAGGTGCCCGGTTTCTTTACAGATCCCGTAGGACAGACTGTATGACACTGGAGCTGAGGCCTGGCTCTCAGAGCAAAGCATGAGTCATGTTCAGCTAACGAGCCAAGGTGACTTGATGGTACACCCACCTGAGTGGATGAAGTTGCATGTGGGGGCAAAGGAAACTCTATTTTGGAGAAGGTAGTTGACTCCACCCCCTTTTCCCTACTTATGGCTGGTAACTGGGCAGAGAGAATGATATTCAGGAACTCCTGGATGTGATGGGGTGGTCACAATGAGAATATCACATAGAAAAGTGTTTCCCCATATGAGGAATCAGGCTACTAGGTTTCCTACAGACCAAGGCAGCAGGATATATCACGGGATAAATGTACTTAGTATATCATATAGAGTGCGGGTAACATACAAGGCACACTGCAAAGGAGTTAGCTGAAAATAGTTTAATAAAAGGACTATTTACACAGATGTGGACTGAGGGTTGATGAAGCAACCCAGGAAGAGTCAAAGCTACAGAGGAAGCTGAGAGGAGGAAGCTGGGACTGGTCCAGGGAGAGCCATGGGAAATGGTTGCCCAAGAGGAGTCATATAAGGCTCATGTCCGAACTGCCATGAGGCAGAAAGAGAGTGGTTATACGTATATACACTATCCTCCTAATTTTCTCTTCTTCTGCCTTCATTTGTCTTGCATCCTTTAGGCTGAGCTCAAGCAGAAGCAAGACAACATGAACAGTACTCAGGTGTCAGCCTCTGGACACACAGGATACCAAAGGGCAGGGCAGGGATGAGGGTCGTGGCAAACATTAACTTATACAAAAAGGGTCTCAGACTCTGATAACATCAAGAAGATAGTTGGTTCTCACTCTAGCTGTTCAGCCAGAATCTTAAATGATGTCATTGACCAATTTCCCCTTCCTCTTATGGACTTAGGAAAAAGATCTGAGCAGAGTCTACAAAAGGAAGTACCTGTTCAAGAAAGAGTCTCCAAAATGGTGTGCTGTAGTCAGCTTACACCAGGTCATGAGAGGTGCTTGTAAAACTTTCAGATTTTTTGGTACCAGTTGTTAGACACAGCCATTATTAAAAATTAAATTAATAAATCACAATGAAATAAGTTGCATTAAAAATAAAGATAATAAATACTCAAAATTCATTGCTTTCTAATTATTCACTATGTTTTACCATTACTTATGCATGTGAGGTTATTTACATCTATTGTATCCATGTGGTGGAGAGACTATAAAATAACGTGCTGCTGTTCATCTATTCCTGACATAGACATTCAATGACTTCACGTGGGTAGTTTGAAAGGCCATAGTGGGAATATCAACACCATGGAAATTTGCATGTGCTGCAAATAAAGGTTGGTTGGTTGGTTGGTTAGGTTTTCCAAGAAAGCTGGTTATTGAACATTTATCAGCCCAACACTGTGGTCTCCCCTCCCCATTGAATCATGACCAGACGTTGAACAATGAAGAAAAAAAATAATGATGTCACACATCCTGAAATGCCTTTACTTCTTTGATGAGGAGAATCACTCAAGGGAAAGGTAGGCATTAGTTTCTGAAACTTTGGCTTTTTTTCACTTACCTGAAGGTTTAAACAAAAAAAATGTTGCTTTTCCAGGCTAAGACTTCAAGTAGTTAGAACAGGCTTGAGTCTGACATATTCTGAAATAGGAAGATAAATTGAATGAGGGGCCAAGAGAATGGGAGGCAATGGGAACCAGGATTAGTCAGTATCTGGGGATTTGTTACACAGCTTGCTGAAATACAGAGGCCAGCAGAAGCAGGAAGATCTTTATGTATGGTAAGTCCCCTACATATGAACGAGTTCTGTTCCGAGAGTGCATTCGTAAGTCCAATTTGTTCGTACGTCCAACAAAGTTAGCCTAGGTACCCAACTAACACAATCAGCTATATGGTACTGTACTGTAATAGGTTTATAATACTTTTCACACAAATAATACGTAAAATGCAAACAAACACAAAAAATAAAGAAAACATTTTTAATCTTATAGTACAATGCCTTGAAAAGTACAGTAGTATCAGCTACATCACCTCTGCTTTTACGCTTGCTTCTGGACATCCTCGGCTTGACATAAAGACACTGTACTACTGTACTCTATACAGTACTGTACAGTAAAGTACACAAAAGCACATCCACTTGTAGAAGATGCACGCACGTGACAATGTAGTCAGACATGTGAACTAACTTACGTGATTGGACATGTGAACACACGTTCACATCTTTGAAAGTTTGCAACTTGGAGGTTCATATGTAGGGGACTTCGTGTATCAATATTTCCCCTTTATGGGAAGATTATGCTGGAAGAGGGTGAGCTTAGAGGTTAGACAAACCTGGATTTGAACTTCTTAGCAATGTGATATTGGGGAAAGTTTCTTCTTGTTTCCTTACCCACAAGTTGGAGATAATAATGTATACCTCCTAAATAGAGTGGAAAATATAGAGTGATAAAGTATATGAAATAAATGAGCACAATTTATTCATTTATTAATTCATTTAGCAAATATTATCACTCTACATTGAAGGAACATGGTGAGGACAATGAATGTGGTCTCCTTATGGAGATCACAGTTTTGTAGGAGAGACATACATGACACATTGTACTTAAAATAATGTCACTATTAGGATGAAAGAGCCACTAAAGGAGTGTATGTGTCTATCAAGCTAAATTCTGAAGCATCAGGAAAAATGTGGGTACTCCACAACATTCGTGTTTTTTTTCTCTATTTCATCTTTTCCTCCTGTAGCCAATAATATCAGTGCCTGCCCGTATGCCTTGAGTCATATCCCTTCAGTTTGCTCAGAATATGCACCAGTGTCTGTAACTCTGCTTATGGATTTTCTCCAAAGCAGCTGAAGGCTGCCTTGCCCTCCTGAAGGCAGACAAGAAGTGTGAGGAAAACATCACTGGGAGCCTTCCTCCCCCACGCATGGAAGAATTCTGATGCATTCATTGTCTGCCAGCATGTCTTCAAGAGAATTAAGCTCCAGGTGCCCACAGTGTGGGTTGCTAGCACACCTTTTTTGGCTGCTGTCCCTTTTTCTTACTCCCCTTTTCCCCTACAGGTGTTTTCTGCACCTCCTGAATACACCACTTGCACCCAATTCCTTGACTCAGTTCTGCCCTTATGGGAACCTAAGCCAAGAGAACGCTTCACTCAAACTTATCTGAGTCCCTAAGCTCCCATATCCCCCCAAGTTGGGCACAAAATGCATCCGAAAAAGCATGAACAGACTTCTATGAATAGATCAATCATATGATATAGGATCTAAACCAGGACATTCTGGAGCATGAAGGGGACACCATTAAAAGTACGCCAAGAGGATACTGTGCTGGACAAATTGGTCCATGGTCAGCCTGTCTCGAAGATGCTTTAACCTTTCCAGTAATATATCCAGGCCAGCGTCCTGGTGGCTGACCAGTGGGGTGAGCACTCCTTAGGGAGAAGGCAGCACGGGTACTTAGCTAATCTGTTAGAACTTCGGGCCTCACAGTCTCAGAGCAAGCAAAACAGAGGCACACTGGATGCAGGGGAAGCACATTTCTACCTAGGGCACTCCAGAAATACAGTTTTTAGGAGAAAAACAACACAGATTTGTCAACGTCCTGTCACCTCCTCTGGGCAGCCGCAGCTTTTTAAGAGCCAAAGTGTCCCCAGTGAATGTGGATCACAACAGTGCACAAGAAATGAGTGACTGGGAGAGCTTTGCTGAAATGATGGCTGCTATTGGAGTGCTGCCTAGCTCATACATCTCCTGTGCATGGGGACTGCTCTGGGTGCATGGGGTGCAGGGAGGAGGGATTCCTAATGAAGTAAGTTTCTATGCAAACCCTGCAGCCCTCACCGATCAGGTTACAGCTTCACTTTGTTAATTCCCATTGCATTTTAATTTCCCCCAAACATTTCAACTCAGATAGCTAAATAAGTTCAAATGTTCTTTTATAGAGTGACATAAAGAGCTTTTATAGCCTGAAAACAGTAAGCTTAGAGATTAACCATTCACCACCAAAGCAGGCATGTTTAAGCTGAAGAAAGAGATGACATTCTCTTCCTTATTGTTAGCTATGTTTTTTCCCCAAAACTAATAGGAAGTAGCGTGTAAATTAGCTGCCTTCTAAGTTGCCAGGGAAAGAAGTGAATGCATTTAACTCGGGGCATTTTGCTACAAGGCTGCCCCCCTCTGGTTCCCACCACAATGCTATTGGTGGAGAAATTCAATCCTTATAAGAGAGCAGTTCCAAGTTGCTGGTCACTCTTTTCCCCCCTTCTAGTTACCATTTCTGGCTTCTTACCACATCCTACACTTTTCTCTAAGTGCCAAAACATATGACTGAGATTAGAGTGAACTTGGACAACCCATAGTTCCAATGGGTGAGGTTGAAAGGCAGAGGAGCATGGGAGAAACAGAAGCAGAGGGACCCACACCCTCCTGCGCTAACACTGGCTGTTTCATTCCAGGAATAATTGTAGGGTTCTACTTTTAGGGCTCTTCTTTCATTTGGGGATTAGGAATCAAAAGCAACATTCATGCAGGAGGCTACCTGGATGGAGACGGAGGCTGGATATGCCAGGGTTCCAAGTCTTGCTTATTTGCACTGAAGTAGCCAAAGATTGCCTATTCACTAACAAATAACTTTTGAATATCTGTTAATACCAGGCATGAGGTGGACACATCTCAGGGCAGCCCTCAAACTATTCCAATGCCTCTATCCCTCTCTCTACATCAGGTTTTATAATAATGTGTTGCAAACTCAGAAAGCGTCACTTTACAACCCCTTGGTCTTTCTCTACAGCCATACTTCATACCACTGTCTACCATTCCCTTCAGCAACACAAGGCATCTTGCCATGTTCCTCAAAGCTGATTTTCTTCAAGCAACTGCATACCTATTCTGGCCTCTAAGCCTGGAGGACCTTCTCTCTTTTAATCTTTAGAACCTATAAAAAAGCTTATGTTATTTTGCTAGGGCTGCCATAACAAATTACCGCAAATCGGTTGGCTGAAACAACAGAAATTTATTCTCTCACCATTTTGGAGGCTAGAGTCCAAAATCAAGGTCTTCCGTCAGCAGGGCTGGGTTTTTTCCTGAAGGTTAAGGAAGAATATGATCCATATCTCTCCCCTAGCTTCTGGTGATTCGCTGGCACACAAGGTGTTTGGCACACCTTGACTTGCAGAAGCAGCACACTGATCTCTGCCTTCATCTTCACAGGGCGTTCTCCCCATATACATGTCACTGTGTCCAAATTTCCCCCTTTATATAAAGACTTCAGTCACATTGGATTAGGTTCCATCCTAACGACTTCATTTTAACTGATTATACCTGCAATGACCCTATTTCCATATAGGTCACCTTGTGAGGTACTGGGGTTTGGGACTTCAACTATGTATTTAGGGGGACACAATTCAATGCCCTTAACAATGCCCTTTCCATGAGTCAAAACAACAGAGTTGAGAGCTCTCCTCACATCCCTGGGCACACATTTAATTTTTCCTAAAAATACTCATTATATAGCAACGGTCTCATTGAACTTTAATTGTCTGCTCAACTATCTCCTGCATCGGTCTTTGAGTTGCACAAGATCGTGACCCTTCAGCCCATGGTTGTTCAGTGAATGTTTCTGAAAGAAATAACCCATTCAGAATTGCCTCCTTTTTGCTGAGGGCTGGAGGGAAGCACAAAGAGCAAAGTCATGAAGACACCGCCAGCCACCTCCTTTTATAGAGAGGTCATAAGAGAGAAAGGGGGTTCCCTGGCCTCTGGAGATGGACTTCTTCTTCAGGGCCCCCTGCCCCACTGCCTTAAAGTCATTATTCATCCATCCTCTTCTCCTGCTTTCTGTTTCTTTTTCTTTTTTCTTTCTTTCTTTCTTTTTTTTTTAATGCCCAACCTTCCTTACTCCCCCCTGCCACCAAGACACTTACCACATATGTCCCCAGTATGTGCTGAATCTCAACAGCTATTGTCATGAGGATGAAGGAAGTACAGAAAACTAGGAGTTTATCAAAGTATTCCTAATACAGTTTATAGGCTGTCAGCAGTTGTTTATGCCTTCATATTAATCCCGGGATTTATATTTATCTTATTCTGATGATATCATATGATGTATAATTGCTTTGGAGAGTTTGGAATTGCTTTTGTAGAACTATGGGCTTGAGTCATGAAGCCTAATGCCTTGTTGCCAACAGGCTTTTGTCATGTGGAGGAGGATGTTTCCTGTCTCTTCTCATTCAGAAGAGAGTGTTTCACACCCCAGTGAGTTAATAAAAACGGAGAGAGTGTGTGATCTTGATCTCACAGCAGGCTTTCTCAGAAGCTCTTAATTGGGGCTACATATGCTAGACACATTTGAAGTACTTGCCAGATTCCATAACCACGTTTGGAAATGGATCTCCTATTCCATCCTAAAAGAGAGACCGGGATAGTCATGATCGTACTGGGTGACTCTGCTTCTGGGTCCCACCTGCAAAGTTCATGGGCAGTTACCTGACTCAGGTGGAGCCAGTCAGCTTTACTCTTGGGAAATGAATTGAGCCTCATGAATATGCTGTAAGATTGGGACTGACTCTCAATCAATACGGTCATACAAGGCTAGAGCCAGTGTTGTTATACAAACCGTACGCCAACTAGAGTTATAAGGAAGAAGAAACCTACAGCCTTCCAAAGGAAGTGACCTGCACAGAGGAGGGTGTAGTCTGTGCAGGGAAAAGCAAAGATGTGGAGCCACATTGACAAACACCTAGGGTCCAGATTTGCCTCATGACACATGTCCCTTGAATATGCCACTTTGGGGGTTCTTGTATTTATTGCAGCAATGTCATCCATGATGAAGGTCCCTTTGTGTGGCAGCTCTAAACAAAAAAACATAGCATAGGACTATTCTGATTTAGAGTTCAAAGTAGATGTTACTGATTCCAAGCTCTCACTCTGCTGGCGGCACAACAGGCCAATAAATCAGGAGACGAGGTGTTGACGCAAGGAATAGCAGCTTTATTTGGAAAGCCAGGCATCCGAGAAGATGGTGGACTAGCATCCTAGAGTACCATCTTATCAGGGTCTGGATGCTAATTTCTTTCATAGAATGGAGGCGGGAGGAGGTGAGGAAGTAAAGTAAAAAGTCATAAGTCTTGCAAAATATCTCCTGATTTGGGCCAGCCTCAGAGAGGGGGTGTGTTAATTTCTTCTTTTCTGCAGTTATTCACAGGTGGGCAGGGTCAGGGTGTTTCCCTGTGAGCTGAACAAAGGCACTCTAGTTTAATATTCAGGCAGAGAAGCAGGGTTCCCCAAGGAAGGCCACCATGTATGCTTATAGTTATAAACAAAACAAAAGCAATGGAAAGCAAAGGTCAAAGTAAAAGAAACAGATCCAACATGGAGTCATATTTTTTTCTTCCCTGTTACGTAGAGGTAAATTTGGTGGTCTATGTATTAGTTACCTATGCTGCATAACAAATTATCCCAAAACATAGCATCTTCAAACATTAAACACTTATTATCTCACACTGTTTCTGTGAATCCAAGAGAGGGTTAGCTGGGTGATTCTGGCTCCCAAAGTAGCAATTAGGCTACTGTTCATGGCTGCCTTCATCTGAAGACTTGACTGGGTTGGGAAATCCACTTCCAAAGTGTTTCCCTTACCTGCTCACAAGTTAGTGCTGGTTATTGTCAGGAGGCGTCTGTTCCTGAGCCAGCGGCCCTCTCCATGGGACTGTCAAGTGTTCTCATGGTGGGGCTGTTGGTTTCTCCACAGCTAGTGGGCTAAGAGAGAGTCAAGTACAAGCAGTATTTTATAACCTCACTATAAAAGGGCTACTCTAATTTTGACAACCTCCTACTGGTTACACATCTTTTCATGTACCTCTTGGCCATCTGTATGTCTTCTTTGGAGAAATGTCTCTTTAGGTCTTCTGCCAGTTTCTTTTTTTTGTGGTTCGCGGGTCTCACACTGTTGTGGCCTCTCCCATTGCGGAGCGACAGGCTCTGGACATGCAGGCTCAGCGGCCATGGCTCACGGGCCCAGCCGCTCCGGCAGCATGTGGGATATTCCCAGACTGGGGCACGAACCTGTGTCCTCTGCATCGGCAGACGGACTCTCAACCACTGTGCCACCAGGGAAGCCCTTCTGCCCGTTTCTTGATTGAGTTGTTTGTTTTTTTGATATTGAGCTGCATGAGCAAAGGAAGTCAGACAGAGAAAGACAAATATCATATGATATTGCTTACATGTGGAATCTAAAAAAATGATACACACGAACTTATTTACAAAGCAGAAACAGACTCACAGACTTAGAAAACAAACTTATGGTTACCAAAGGCGAAAGGTAGGGGGAGGGATAAATCAGGAGTTTTGCATTAACATATACACACTACTATATTTAAAACAGATAACCAACAGGGACCTACTGTATAGCACAGGGAATGCTACTCAATATTCTATAATAACCTAAACTGGAAAATAATTTGAAAAAAGAATAGATATATGTATAACTGAGTCACTTTTCTGTACACCTGAAACTAACACATTGTAAATCAACTATACTCCAATATAAAATAAAAAATTTTTTAAAAAGTTACCCATGTATACACACTGGTCTATCTGCCAGACACACCTTGTCTCCATACATGTGTTCATATCATTCCTATGGTTTTAATGCCCTCCTTCTCTCCGTTCCTTAAACTCCCTGCTCATACTCATCCTCCAAGGTCTTATTTGCATGTCACCTCTTTTCAGTTTAGCTTCCACTGATCTGCTGGTACCCAAAGAAAACATCTTGTGCTCCTTCCAGTGTTTCATGTACCTCCTGCCTAGCACTCTTGTCATATTTATTCCATTCTGTGGTTGGACCAAGAAACAGAAACTATGCTAAGTACTGAAGACAGGAAATAGGTAGGGAATGGCTATATAGGTGCTGGAAAAGCTCAGAAGCCAACGGCCGTGATCTGAAACCCAGCTAAGGTATGAATCCCTGGAGTTGAGTCTCAGTCTCTGGGCGAATCTCAGGACTTCCTCAGAACTGCCAACCCCAGTTCAGGACAGCACAATTCACTGAATGCTGAAATGAAAAATGCTCAGTAATTCCAAACCAGTGATGGCAACATGTTAGAATATGTGTTCTTTGCCCAGCCCTTCAAATTACTAAGTTCTTCTCATCTGTCACTTGGTGGTGAGTAATCCCTAGTGATTGGAAAGATTGAATTGGAGTTATGTGTACCTCGGATCTCCCCTTGCCTTCTCCACTCAGCCTCCTAGGAGGGAAAGTGGATCAGGACTTCTCCCCTGGGGAACAGGGGGGAAAATGCTCTGGGGAGGGGTGTATGTGTGTGTGTGCATGTCGTTTGTAAATGAGAGTATCTACCAGGTCCTAGGGATGGGCGACACAGGTCTGTTGAAGGTGTGTTTGACAGTCTTGATGCAACTTTTTATTGGTCACTCTCCATCCTTGAGAATTAATCCTGTAAATTAACATTTATTGCTGCTTATTATGTACCAGGCACCGTGTTAACCCCTTTGTACACATTATTTCATTTCAGACTCTTAACACCTGGCAAAGGAGGTATCAAAATCAACATTCCCATTTTACACATGGAGAAACTGAGGCTCAGAGAGGTGAAACAACTCAGAGTAAACAGTGGTGGCAGAATACGAATCAAGGAGTATCTAAGTCTAGGCCCCCCAGTATATTCTTGACTCTCCAGTTCTGCCATTTGCTCACCTCTTAACGGACAAGATGATAAGAAACAATTTTTAACACCCATCGCACATTAAGTCCGTCAACAAACACCACCCTAAGGGCAGGGAGGTACACACAAGACGACCATTCACCCGTTTACCTAGTAATGGCCAGTTGTCCCAGAACTCCAGTGGGTTTAGAAATTATCCCACCCCCCATCATTCTTAAAAGTCTCAGGTTCGGGACTTCCCTGCCGGTCCAGTGGTTAAAAATCCACGCTTCCACTGCAGGGGGCACGGGCTCAAACCCTGCTTGGGGAACTGAGAAGATCCCACATGTGGCATGGCCAAAAAAAAAAAAAGAAAGAAAAAAATATCCCAGGTTTGATAACACATTATGCACTCACTCAATATAGAGGCACTATTTGCTGCAGTACCTGGAACACAGTAGCTTCTTGCAAAGTATTAGTATAATTGAAAGGTACTTAGTTCTCTGGGGACCAATATCATACCCAGGCTGAGGTGGTACCGCTAAACACTGTCTGCACCTCTCAGAGGAGGCAAGTGAGACCCTCACCATTAGAAATGACCCAAACCCAATGTCCCCTGCCCCATTATCCCGACACTTCCTATCTCAGGAGCAACAGTTGGTCTCTAGGTTCAAGCACCCATGGTTTAACTCAATGCCTCTGAACCAGAGGACCCCGCACCCTTGACCCTGCGACCCTAGCACCGTGATGTGGTCTGCCCTCCTGTTCTCCCACTTGCCTTATTTCTTCCCACTTTCTGCATATGTGGCCTCTTCCCTCCCGAGTCTGGTCACTAATAATGCTCATTCCTAATGAATAGCCCCAGCACTGTGGGAACCACATAGTAAAGGAATGTCAGTATCTGCCAAGCCAGGGTCATGCTGGTGTCAGTGGCCTCAGCCCTCTCTGTGGTCACCGCTGGCGCAGGTTTAAAGGCATTCGTCAGTCCCAGCTACACCCCTGTCCTTGGGGGTCCCCACCTTTGATCTTTCACAAGCCTCTCCATAGCCACATCCTGGCTCTTGCAAGTTGTAAACTGCCCTGTCTGTCCTCTCTGGAGGCCAATGGAATTTTGTGCGTCTTTTTCTTCCATGTCTCAGTTGAAGCCTTTATACATGTTGGCCCAGACGTCGGGACTCTTCTTCCTCGTGTCCTCTGCCTGGCTGACCCTTTCTCACACCTTATATCTCAACTGACAAGCCATCCATTGTGAGACTCCTCCCATGACCACTCTCTACTGAAGCATCCCTAAGCACACAGTTTATTACAAGTTAAATGACCACATTTAGCATCATTGTTTGGTTTCTCCACTAGAATAGAAGGGCCACAAGGCCAGGTCCAATGATTGACTTTCCAGCACTATCTCTCCAGGCCAGGTATGGGCTGGACCACCATTGGTGAGATGTGGCTGTGTTTCCTCTGACTGTGCTCTGTCTCCCAGGGCTGTGACTACTTGTATTTCTCCAAAAAGGATCACTTGGTGTTTAACTTTTGCATCCAGCTGGGGTATGCGACTTTTTTATAGCTTCCATCTGATGCCTTCTTAAACTCCATGAATTCTCTAAAGTTAAGGATAACAGTTCATGCTTGTAAGTGGTTATTTATAATATTATCCTAAATCAAATTGTTGATTTTTATGCCTGAAGTGTATTGGGTAAAAGTGAAGTTATGGAAATTATTGTTTATTGAGGGCTACTCTGTGCCATGAACTAGGCTAGGAATGTCACAGAATTCAAAGCAACTGTCTTGGACTCTTCAGACTGCTATAACAATAACTATAACCTGGGTGGCTTTTAATCAGCAAAAAGGAACATTATTTCTTACACTTCTGGAGGCTGGGAAGTGCAAGATTCAGTGTCTGGTGAGAACCCACTTTGGGGTTTGTAGAAGGTGCCTTCTTAGTGTCCTCATTTGGTCGAAGGGGCTAAGGAGCTCTGTGGGATCTCTTTTATAAAAGAACATGATTTAATCCTATTCATGAGGGCTCCATCTTCATGACCTAATCAGCTCCCAAAGGCCCCACTTTCTGATATCATCACTTTGGGGGTTAGGTTTCAACTTATGAATTTGGGGGGGACACAAACATTTAATCTATGGAAACAACTAATAAAATACATGGGTAATTGCTTTGCTAACAGTGACCTGGTATCTAGAAAGCTGTCTAGAAATGTTAGTTTCCATGATTGGTGATGGTTAGCTTTAGTCCTTACAGCATTAATTGATCATATCTTGCTTTGATGGTTACAATTAAGATAAACCTCAACTCAGGGTAGCTTAAATGACAAGGGGAATTCAAAGGCTCATGTAACTCAGTGGTTCAAGGGAGTCCACTTTTGGTGCAGTACCATCCAGGATTTAAATGTTATATTAAAGAATAGGGTTCTATCTCATCATTTCTTGGCTGTGGTTGGCTGGGCAACATTTTCTGAAAAGCTCTTATTGAGGTCTGATGAGGACCACCAACAGCTTCTGAGGTTTACCTCCTTCCTCTTTCACATCCAGTGTGTGTTGTGGGGGAAGGAGGGAGGCACCTTTCAATTTCGTCCTCTGAAGAAACAGGCTGTCCTCTCCTTGCGACCTCAGAACATGTCCCCTTGGGCTAAGGATGCTGGCCAGGTTACATGCTGGGTCCTGAAGTTATCACTGTGGCCAGAGTGGGCTGGTTGTCCTAAGTCAATTACACATTCTGGGCTGACTGTCAATCTCATCACAAATGCACAGTGGGGGGATGGGAGAAGGGTGAGTTTCCTGTTGGCAATCAGTGCACTCTAGGAGGAGAAGCCAGTCCTGAGTTCTGGGAAGAGAACCAATAAATGTCCCTGCTGTAGCTTACCTCTACAGGCATGATGTTTTGCTTAGATGTCAATCATTAATTCATTTATTGAAGGGACTTTATTCTAGCATCTGCCTTTTACCAGAGGAGCTGAAGATACAGAAATGATCATGATTGGACCACTGCTGATGAAGAGCTTGCAGCCCAAAGAGGAGGTTATTTTCTACAGCATTAAAGGATGCACAACAGAGGTGGTGCCTTCCCTGGATCTTAAAAGATGTCTCATTTTCCTAGCAGAAAGTGTTGGATGAGGGTGGAGAGTGAAGGAAGTCATTGCAGGTATGTACAATGGTGTAAAGACATAAACAAGCCCCAGGAATGGAGGAGAGTTGCATGAAGATAGAGCCCAGGAGGAAGGGATGAGAGTGACAGGAGGGAAGAAGAAAGAGAAAGTGGACCACGCTGAGATAAGCCATGTGCACCACTGTTCAAAGAACTGGTGAGGTTTTATATCAGTGGATCTTAACCACAGTTCAGAGAGCAACTGGCTAAACAATTAAAAAAATATAAGTTTGCTTCCTAACTTTTGCCATAAAATAATATAAATTCTATATGGCTTTAAAAGTTAAAATAAAAAACAAAATGAATAACATTCCACTGTGTACATATATATATTATTCAGCCATAAGAAGGAAGGAAATAATGCCATTTGCAGCAACATGGATGGACCTAGAGATTATCATACTAAATGAAGTAAGTCAGACAGAGAAAGACAAATATCATATGATATCGCTTACATGTGGAATCTGAAAAGATGTTACAAATAAACTTATTTACAAAACAGAAATAGATTCACAGACATAGAAGACAAACTTATGGTTACCAAAGGGGAAGAAGCGTGGAGATAAATTAGGAGTTTGAGATTAATTTATACATACTACTATATATAAAATAGATAACAAACAAGGACCTACTGTATAGCAAGGGAACTATACTCAATATCTCATAATAACCTATAATGGAAAAGAATCTGAAAAAGAATATAAATATGTAAAATTGAATCATTTTTCTGTATACCTGAAACTAACACAACATTGTGTATCAACTATACTCCAATATAAAATTTAAAAATAACAAAGATCATGAACATATGTTTAATCTTATTGTTCATAAATGAATGCAAATTAAAGTAGATTATAAGTTTTTTATCAGAGTAACAAAGAATTTTTGTTAGTTTTTCATGACGCTTACCAGTGCAGGCATGTGGTGGGAACACTGCGTCCTCTCTGGACTCTTAAATAATAATTAGTCCTAATTATATAGGATTTAGCCTAGTATGGTTTTGAGCACTTCTATGCATATTAACCTATTTATTCACACAAGGAAACTTACATACAGTGCAGGTAAGTGATGACGACCCTATGGCTATTAAGGAACAGAAACAGGGTTTTGTTTTTTGTTGTTGTTATTTTTTTTAACACACTTTTTACTTATTTATTTTTTAATTAATTATTTTTTTTTTTTGGCGGTACGCGGGCCTCTCACTGTTGTGGCCTCTCCCGTTGCGGAGCACAGGCTCCGGATGCGCAGGCTCAGCGGCCATGACTCACGGGCCCAGCCGCTCCTGCGGCATGTGGGATCTTCCCGGACCGGGGCACGAACCCGTGTCCCCTGCATCGGCAGGCGGACTCTCAACCACTACGCCACCAGGGAAACCCAAAACAGGGTTTTGAATGTGGGTATATGGCCCCTGAATTTGTGCTTTAACCACTATTATTCTTATTCCATACCGTGTGTCTAGTTCCAAACAAGATGAATAGAGGAAAAAAGCCATGAGGATTAGGTAGGAGGAGAGAGGATGGTTCTAAGTCTGCACTGTGTGGATGACAAGCAGTATTGAGGAGACCTTTAAAAGGAGGAGCAATCACTTCCACTGCACTCACCATGCGTTTGTCCAGTCCCTTGTAGAGCAAGAAACTCGACCATCGGGGGTTAGGCAAAGTGAGAAACTTTTACCTCTGTTACCAAGGAGCTGATGTAGAGAAGCAGTTTCTAGTAGTCAAGTTTGCTCCAATAATCAGGGAAGACTCTGTCTAAAGAATATATTTTCTGTCATAAATTCACAAATGATCCATCTGCCTGGCTCAGAAATGTGGAACTTCACCTTGCCAGGAGGGAGAGGTGCACCCTCACTGCCCGAGGCGTCCCTGAAAGCAGGGGTCCTGGCCTGCCAGAAGAAGCCTTGCTCCATAGAAACTGCAGAAGTGAAGCCTGAGGTCTGAGGGTCTCCAGCTCAGGTGTCTGTTCTTGGACCCCCTCCGTCGGTTAGTGCAATGCTTCCCTGGGTGCTTAAGAATTCTTTGCTCAGTGAATTTATCCACAGAACAGCTCATCATGCCACGATGATGCAGGAAGGTTGGCCTCCATTCTGGGATGAGAATGGCCTAACTTGCTTTAGGAGATGCTAAGAAAAAATTGGTCAGCTCTATATATTGAACCAAACAAAAGCCTTCCCATGGCCCAGCAATTCCATTCCTAGAAATACACCCAAGAAAGATGAGGGCTGAGGTTCACCAAAAACACAAACGAGAATACTCAAAACCGTTTAATTCAAAAAGCCAAAAACTGGAAAAAACCCTAAGGTCGACCACAGAACAGATGAAATTATTGTGGTATATCCACACCATGGACCAGCCGAGACACACACTGACACAGGCGAGCCTCACAGATGTGCTGAGCGAAAGGAGCCAGACAAAAAGACAGCACACTGAATGCTTCATTTAGATGAAGTTTAAAAACAGAGAAGGCCAAATATGGCTAGAGGTCAGAGAGTTCCCTGTATGGATGGTATTGATTGGGAAGGAGCAGGTGTTTTGGGGCTGCTAGAAACATTCTCCATTGTGGTCCGAGTGGTGGTTACACAGGTGTCTGCATATGTAAAATTTCATCAATCTGAACAGTTGATTTGTAGACCTCACTGCATGTCGGTTACATCTAAAGTTTACCAAGAGGGCTTCCCTGGCGGTGCAGTGGTTGGGAATCCACCTGCCAATGCAGGGGACATGGGTTCGAGCCCTGGTCTGGGAAGATCCCACATGCCACAGAGCAACTAAGCCCGTGAGCCACAATGACTGAGCCTGTGCTCTAGAGCCCACGAGCCACAACTACTGAGCCCACGTGCCACAACTACTGAAGCCCACGCGTCTAGAGCCCATGCTCTGCAACAAGGGAAGCCACCGCAATGAGAAGCGCTTGCACTGCAAGGAAGAGTAGCTCCCGCTCGCGGCAGCTAGAGAAAGCCTGCACGCAGCAACAAGGACCCAACGCAGCCATAAATAAATAAATTTTAAAAACTTACCAAGATATTTGGACAGAACGGCTTCATCTGTCTTGTTTAGTGTGTTCCTGAACAATCTGTATGGAATTCAAATGTTTAGAAGTTGAATAATCTGTTTCCATATCCTAAGAGTGATTGAATTCCCCCAAAGCCAAAACATATCACAAAACTCCAAATAATTAAATGTTTCCAATATTTCATGCAGATTCACACTTGAACATGGCATTAAGCCAAATGAAGAAGGTAAAGGACAAGAGCTAATGTTTATATAACCCTTACTGTGCATGGGGCATTGCCTAAGCCCTTCAGGTATTTGATTTAATTACACAACAAAGCTACGGTTGTCGCTACCACAATGATCATTTCTATGTTGTATATTTGAGAATGAGAGAGCAGAAAGTGTAAGTGATTTCCTAAGGTCCCATCACTAGTAATTAGCAGTACTGAATCCAAACCCAGACATTCTGGCTCTAAAAACCTTGTGCTCAACCCTACCTCATATTTCTTCTGTTCAAATTGTCACCTCTTTTCAAGCCCAAAGATTGCCATCTTTATCTCAATTATATTACATTTAGGAAAGTCTCATTTTCAGCACTAGCATTAGCTTCTGAATTTGTCTGGGTTCTATTTATTTTGAAACAACATTATGTGCAAACTGCAATAAAAGACTATTTTCCAAATGTGTTTGAGTAGCGGCATTCAATCTTTCAAATAAAAATTTACCCCAAATCCCAAGGTAGGTAAAATGTTAAATTTTTCCAGCTGAAGTGGGAGGAGGAAGCAGGGGGGTCCTGGAAGAAGATGGGGTTGTGGGGAGGGGAGGAGGCAAGGATCTTGGCAGCTGCTCCCTTCCCCTAGACTACAGCTAAATGTTCACCCTGGAAAACTCTGAGCTGTAAAATTCCAATCATAGTCTCAAAAAAAGTAAATGAAAACAAAGATGGTATTTTTCATGAAAGTGGGAAACATTCTGAAATAAAGCTATGGACCAGCAGGCAGCACCATGTATGCCAGTTTGAGCTTGGCTTTCACCAGCTGGAACAAAGTGACCCAAATCTGATTTAGAAAGAGTGCTATATAGCATTTCTCTATAATATAAGAAAAGGTGCATGGATAAAATATTGAATATGGTCAACCCAAGGACCATGACCAATTTAGGATATAAAGAACAATTTTGCAGCAAAATTCTCCAGGCCTCAAGTCTTCAAATCAAACTCATCCACCTACTCCTAACCCTATTCCCTGGACTGGGACGCAATTTGTTTTCCAAAGTGTGAATATCCCTTGACTTTCCTGTGATTCAGTTTTGAAAAATCTGTGCTTTCATACCTTACATATTGACAATCCTGAACCAACTTTTCTATGTCAATATTGATTTTAGCTTTTGGTTTCTTTTAATTTAAAAAATTAATACATGTACATGAAAAAAGAAAGAAATTAAATAAAACTTCAAACATCAAGAAGAGTATCTTGAAAGTAAATTTTCTTCCCATTCCAGAATGTCAGATGTAAGTACTACAGTTGTTTCTCTTTTATCTTTCCAAAATCTTCTCTGTAAGACTGACATGTATGTCTGTGTGTGTGCTCTTTGTGCTTTACTTTACACACTTTTCTGAATCATGTCATTGTTCTTTTCATTTGTTCTTTGTGTTTACTTGAAAATATGTCTTACAAAGTTTGTTAAAGCTTCACCTAATTCTCTGTAAAGACTGAGCACTTTCCCATGTATTGATGAAACCAATTATTCAACTAGTTTCCATTGATGGGTATCTAGGTTGTTACCAATACTTGATCATTGCAAGCAAAGTTACAATAAGACTCCTCAGATGTTTCATGACACCCAGATGTAGGATACATTTCTGAAAATCTAGCTGCTGGAACAAAGTTTATGTGCATTAAAAAAAAAAGATAGATGTTGGTAAACTGCCTCCAATTCACACTCCAAATAGTTAAGGACAATCCCCTGAACTGTGTATCATCAATTTCAAGTGACAACACTTATACTAAGGAAGGAGGATTTGGAGGTATGGAATGGGGATCTCTCTTTGCCACCACAAGTTCAATTTCTGCAGAGGCACCATTTTACGAGTAGAATAGTGATTATTTAATAAACA
This sequence comes from Grampus griseus, assembly GCF_964374135.1. Taxonomy (NCBI): domain Eukaryota; kingdom Metazoa; phylum Chordata; class Mammalia; order Artiodactyla; family Delphinidae; genus Grampus; species Grampus griseus. The sequence continues at coordinate 69,030,868 of NC_139008.1, read as the reverse complement.
ATCCAACTTGTAGACTGACTGCAGGAGTTCTTCAGGGTGTATAATTATGGAAAGGCCAAACGAGGGTCAACCATTGGCCCATGCTGCCTGGCAGATATCTGGGACCTAGGTCTGTGGTCAATGCCATTAAGGCATGGTGTGAGCTCTCCTGAACCTTAGAGACAGAATCTGTATCAGCCAAGATGCTGATCTGCCTATGAAGCATGATTCCAAGGTGGGAAAGGTCAATGAGAAGGAATAAGTGTGCTCAAACCAAGACCTTGCACACAGTGCAAAAGAGTCAAGGGCCAAGCTAGAAGGACCTTAAGCACCTGTAGGCAGGCCTGCTCCTCAGGCAGGTATGAAGGTGACACCTGCAAGACCAAGGCAGACCCACCACCAAGCCTTAGGCTTATGTGGCCTCCATTTATAAAGTGCATGCCTTAGAGATTATTTTGAAGAAAGGCCTTAACACAAAACCTTTGGTTCAACGGGCCAGGCTAAGTGTGTCTACGTTATCAAGGAGAGACCATCCATCTGGTTCCCACCCCAAAGTCTACGTTCATGGAAATTGAATTCATGGGATTTTACTATGCAGCGCTCTGAGCTCACAGGATGGATGAATCATTGAGGGTTTAGGATAAGGGTTAAAATTCACCCCAGAGCTAATTTAAGAAGCTTTCTCTGGACTTACATTAAAAATAAGATTTGATTTGCCAGGGCAGCTGTGGTCCAGAGAGTGAACCAAGACTTGATTTCCTGACAGAGTTGCCATTTACAGGCTGCAAGACCTGGGAATGAGAATACCTACCTCACAGGTGTTAATGTGAGCACTTAAACAGATGATGTATGTGAGGGCTTTGGGAAACAGGAGTGTCATAACAAATGTGCAAGCTCGGCTTTCCAGGCCAAGGCGGCCCAGAAGGAATAGCCGGTCACACACACGGGCCTACATCAGTCCAGAGTATGGGAAGGCCAGCCCATACACACACTTGGGGGTGACCCCCCAGGGTGTCTTTGGATTCTTGCACACATGGACTTCTCTGTTACTCCACAGCATTTGTTCTCATTGCTCAGGCTCCTGGTGCCTTCAAGTCATGGGGAAATGTGGGTGCATCTCCTGTCCATGCTGAAGCTGCCAGGGCCACCTCCTCCTCAAGCCCTTGGAAAGTAATTTTCTCTTGGTCCAGTCATGGAGCTTGCTGGTTTATACAGCTGTGTCCTCTCCAGGCCAATATTATCCCTCAAAAAGAAACACCCTCATTCTGGTTACCTGTGGCTGCATAAAATATCACCCCACAAACCCGAAACTGAACAAGACCCTGTGGGTCTTCCCTCCTAGGCACGGAAGCCCTTCTGTGTCCCCCCATTTCTTGGTTGTAGGAAATAGGCTTCAGTCTCCATGACCTTCCCTGAGTTCCAAAGGGCAGATTCAAACAGTTGCTAATCAGGGAAGGGAGAAGATGCAGAGACAAGGCAGGAGCAGTGAAGAAACAAGAGTGTAGCCTTGGAACAGGGTCCTGGTTCCTCCTCAAGGTATACATATATCAGTATCTTTGAGCTCTTCTACAGAACTAAAACCCCCCAAAAATGGAGATGTTAACTACTTAATGAAGCATTCTTCATTCCAGAGAGAAGGTAACAGTTTGATAACCTCGAGAACCATAAAAGCTCATCAGGAGACCACCTGAGGCCAGATTAAAGGAATTCAGACCCTGCACACACCCTGATACTTTTCAGCAACCCCAGCCTTGAACCAATGCTATAAAACTCCTCGCCAAATCTCCCTGGGTTGGGACAGTGTTTGAGGGCATGAGCCCACTGTGTCCTCTTTTGCCTGGCAAAGCAATAAAGCTATTCTTTTCTACTTCACTCAAAATTCCGTCTCTGAGATTTGATTCAGCACTGGTGCACAGAGATGGAGTTTCTGGCATCACACCTAGCTACTTAAGCAATGACATTCATGTTGCTTGTGATTCTGCAGTTTGAGCAGGGCTCAGAGAACAGGTCACTTCAGATCCACTCAGCATCACAGGGGGCTGGGATCATCTGGAAGGTCATTCACATCCATCTCTGACAATTAATGTTGAGATTAGATGGAACCTTCACTGGAGCTAGGGCTGGACCACCTGGATGTGGTCTTTGTATGTAGCTGGTTGGCTTCCCCATGGCCTGGTATCTGGATTCTAAGGGCAGGGGTGACTGCAGTGGGGGAGAAAGAGGAAGAGAGACAGAGAGGGAGATGGAACTGTATGACCTAGCCTTGGAAGCCACGTGGTGTCACAGCAACATATAATATTTATTAGAAGCAAGTCACTTCTAAATACTAAGACTGTCATGTAATCAAGGGAGCAGGGAATTAGACTCTACCTTTTGGTGGTAAGAGTGTCAAGAATTTACAGGCATATTTTGAAAGCACCACACCCTTACACCCAGCCCCATAAGTATTACATTCTTCAATATGGGCTAAAACCCTGTTTTGCCTGGCATTAGCAGGTTCTGAGTCTTTATTATGATTTATTAATGAAACGCCTCTTGCCATTTTATTGGCAAGTATTTGTTTTCAGTCCCCTTGCCCTGGGACTCAGATGTAAGTCACTTGATGCTAGACTGGGGAAATGATACTCTTCTGTACTCAGAGTCACACTTTCATTTTGTAACCAAGGTTTTTATTTGTGGATTGTCTTGATGACTCCTGTTGTGTAACAAACTATCAAGACTTACATGCCTCAGAGTGGCTGGAGTTCAGCTGATCTGGTTAGGCTTGGCTAGAGAAGCTTGCCTGGGGAAGCTCTGTTCTATCTCTCAACCTCCTCCTGGGACCAGGGAGTTAGCCAAGGCATGTGTCATCCATGTTGGGGGCAGAGACAGACTAGGGCAAGTAGAAATAGATAAGGCCTTTTAAGTCCTAGTCTCAGAATCAGCCAGCTCTCACTTCTACCCACATGTCATTGGTCAAACCAAATCACATGGTCAAGTCCAAAGTCAAGGGTAAGAGGAATGTACTCCACCTATGATAAGGCCACGGCATGTGCACGTGTGGATGCAGGGAATGGTGACGAATAAGAACTATAATGAGATCTAACCCATTAATCAATCTTTTATTTTTATTTTATTTTATTTTATTTCTTTTTTAAAGAGAGGCATCTTGGGCTTCCCTAGTGACGCAGTGGTTGAGAGTCCACCTGCCGATGCAGGGGACACGGGTTCGTGCCCAGGTCCGGGAAGATCCCACATGTTCCGGAGCGGCTGGGCCCATGAGCCATGGCCGCTGAGCCTGCGCATCCGGAGCCTGTGCTCCACAAGGAAAAGGCCACAACAGTGAGAGGCCCTTGTACCGCAAAAAAAGAGAGAGAGAGGCATCTTTTTAAAATTAATTAATTTATTTATTTATATTTTTGGTTGTGTTGGGTCTTTGTTTCTGTGCAAGGGCTTTCTCTAGTTGTGGCAAGTGGGGGCCACTCTTCATCACGGTGCGTGGGCCTCTCACTATCGCGGCCTCTCCTGTTGCGGAGCACAGCCTCCAGACGCGCAGGCTCAGTAGTTGTAGCTCACGGGCCTAGTTGCTCTGCGGCATGCGGGATCTTCCCAGACCAGGGCTCGAACCCATGTTCCCTGCATTGGCAGGCAGACTCTCAACCACTGCACCACCAGGGAAGCCCAATCTTTTATTTTTATATTGACTCTGTCTTGTCCTTAAGGCAGAGATTACAAATGTCACCATCCCCACCTCCTACCTCCATGACAGTTGTGGTGCACAGAGTCCAGCATGCTTGATAGAGAGTCTGGAACACACTTCAGACCTTCTCTCAGCACAGTGCTCCACAGTAAATTGATTGGATCTGGAGAAAGAAAGAAACCACCTTTTGAGTAAATCCTACCCCAAGAGGCTTCTTTGTCTTCAATCCAATGTCCCGTTCCCCATCATGCAAAACTCTCCTGGCTTGTCTAGACATGTCAGGGTGCTAAGATGAGAACAGCAGAGGCTGCTCATACAAAGGTGTGTGAGAATTACCATTTGAACCATACACATCATTTTTTATTTGCTTCTTCTAGAATAAGGGAGGTCAAACATATTATCATGCACGCAGACCATGAACCAAGGAAACACTGTCCTGAGCGCCATGATAAGTCTATTCTCAAAGAGGAGGTCTCTTAAAATCACCTTTTCTTATGAATGGGAGGGGTCAGACTCCATTTAGGATAGAATGGCTGACATGCCATAAGTAAGACTGTAGTCCTAGGTCACACACTCAGGCACACATAGACAAACCCCCCACGGTGCACACTCAGGAGAACATCTAGATTCAGGCACTCAGAGGTGATTCCTAGGAATCACTCATTCCTATTAAAGATTCTAGTGGTGGACAGAGTCCCTTGTTCCTTTGTCCCAATTTTTATTGCCACTCAGTGGGTATTATATACTAAGAAAATAACATACTTGCTAAAAAAATGAGAAACGTGTTTCTTGACTCCTTGTTGTTACCGATCAGAAATAAGCCATTTCCTCAGGTGCATTGAATAGCTCTTAAAATATAACAGGAAACATTAATTAAGCAGAAGATGCCCCTCTGGGGAGTCCCTCTCCTCCTCAGCCATAGGACAACAGAAGCCAACAGGGCAGGATGGGTGTAGGGGACCTGCACCAGTGAAGGCAAAAGGCAAAGCTTTCCAGGGAGGAGAGCAGCAAGGTCAGGTGTCTATGATCTACAGAAGGGGAGGTCAAGGATGCTTCAGAAGATAAGAAAATAAACCCATTTCTGGAATCTGTATCAGAGGTGACAGTGACATATGGATTAATATGTTGGTCAGGGAGATTTTTACTTTCCAGTCTCCCAGGAGGGCTTGCTTTGTTTTGCCTCTTCACTGTGGAAGGGTTGGCCCAGTCCACCTGCCCTAAATCATGATGGTCATCTCTCGGGAGACAATTGTCACCTTCAAAGGAAAGCTAACATTGTAGGACTGAAACTTTGCTTGGAACATTAATAATGTCTCTAGGGCTAAAGCACCCCCCTTTCCAAGACAGATTGTATGACCCATCTAGACAGCGGGAGGAGGGGGCATGGAGATGGGTCTTATTGCCAAACATTCAGTGAAGAAATCTTTAAGACAGACTAGCCAACCCAGCCCAAGTGCTAATTGGTTCACAGTTCCCTAATTAGTTTGTCATCTACCTGGACAGCTTAGCAGTTGGCTGGAAGCCCAGACCCTTACCAGCCAAATTCACAGCTCCGGGATTTGGAAATGTAGCGGCAGTGACAATTCTGCACGCTGCCCACACGTGGGCTTGCTGCATCCCCCCTGACCCCCGCATGTACACACCCTCTTGCTAAAATGTAACGGTGATAATGGATTCTCACAATGCTGTTAACAATCTCATTAGGCTGTTTGGTGTAAGGAGGAAGCAAGAGCCCTTCTAACTTCGCTCTAGCACTTTTTGAACAAACTACAGAGCTGCTCAGACCCGTTTCCTCCTTAAGCAAAGGCTGCAGCTATGGTTGAAGGGGGTCCAGGAGACAGAGCTCCCAAATGTCTCTTCCATCATGGCTGAAAGTCTGTGTGCCACAAGCTATTAGCTCATCTGGATTAAGAACCACCTTCTCTCTCCTTCCCAAGTATTCACTATGAAGCCAAGACATTGCTTTCAGCCTCAGAATTTTACACTTGGGTAACATAACGGCTCTTGTCTGAAGGAAGAAAAAAATTGCACGTATGCCAAGTTCTGATATAATTTCTATCACAATATATCTTCAATGTATACAAACATAAAGCTTTGTATTAACTCTTTGTCCTCGTGTCTCATATACAACTATAATACAAAACCCATTCACAACTGGAACAGAAGCAAAACAACAATAGCCATTACATTTGAATTAAAATATTAATTCAATGTGCATCTTGTGTTGTGCTCCTGAAACTAAATTGCCATTTGAAATCTAAACATGGCACACTGATTACTCTGTTTCGACAGCATCTTTTCGGTTCCGGCAAGCTGATACTACAATGCACTGTGTGATGAGTCAATATCCATCCCACTCTCTCACATTGTTTGCCTGTTTGAGCTGTTACTGAAGCTTTGTTCTTACAAATGGATTGTGGACATTAATTGACCTTCAATTGAAAATGGACACCTCAGTTATGCAGTTAACTCTCCACTCATCTTTTTTTTTTTTTTTGATAAAAACACAAATGGGAGTATAGGGAAATAAATGTGTCTAGTGTCTAGTAATATATAAGTAGAGAGTAGTTGTCTCTATGACCCGGAATATATTTGCACTGATGCTTTTTTACTATTATTATTAAAACAATAAAGACACCATTGGTCAAATAATTAACATTGTGGAAAATTGAACACCTGCCTTCTCTCTTTCCTAGGAGGCTCATTTACTCGGCTTGTAAACTGGCCCTCAGCAGTCTTCTTGATCCCCTTAAATATTAGTTTGAGTGTGTCTCATACTAAAGTTACAAGTCCAGCTACACTAGTGCAACTATGGTCTTTGCAAGATTTTTTTTTTCACACCGAATCTTTGCAAAGCCCTGTGTTTTTCTAATCTAGCCTAGGATAGACTGAAGTTACCGAGAAGGCAATAACACTTTGAGAGTTTTGAAACGTCAAAATCTGTCAATACATCCCTGAAGAATAAGACAGCCAATATCAGGATTTTCTTCAATGTACAGAAAAGTCTAGAGATGTTTCTCTAGAAGCTGTGTGTGTGCCCTGAGCAAGGCCCAGGACTAGGGTGAGGCAAGTAAGGTACTCACCTCAGGCGTCAAATTTAAGGGGATGCCAAGAAATCAGTATTCAAGATAAATAATAATTTAACGCAATATCTTTTTAAGAAATCAGAATTAATCCAAACACATCAATGATGAACAAATATCAATATTTTAAATAAAGACCATTTCTCTGTTGAGTCATATGGAGCTTGAGGTAACAGGAAAAATGTGTGTCTCTATACACATGTTTTTATATATTTTATTAGTGGCTAATTTTTTTGCAGAACATTAAAGTATTTGGGAAAATCTTGAAACTTGAAGTGTAAGTGGACTAAAACTGACATTATTTTCAGATTAAGTGTTTTGTTTATACCAAATTATAATTTATGATCATTTTACTTCAGCTTAAGTTAACTAAAAATTGTGTAAGATTGTCACTTGGTGAAGAAAAATCATCAACATGGCACTCTCTCAACTGAAAATGAGACAAGCAATGAAGTCAATTTTGAAAACATTGTTGATGTGTTTGCTTTCATGGAATCCAGGGCACACATATTTGCTTCTGTCTCAGGTTCCAATATGACTTGGCATGGCAGTCCTCTGGGCAAGGCAGAGGATAGATTTGAAGATTAATTAATTCTTGCAACAGAATAAATATGTTTTAAGTGTTAGTTGTTATTGTTATCACAATCTCTTCTCCTGAGCTCCAAATCAGAAGCAGGACTTCCGGCTGACTCTGCCAAATACGGTTCTGAAGAGCTGAGAGGAAGATGATGAAAGCAAGCTGGACAATAATCCAAGGTTTTCAGAAGTCGCCAAGTGCTGCTTCCATCTCGATGCTGTGTTATCTCCATGGTAACCTCAGAAGTAATGTTCCCCATTCCTCCCCTGCCCTCAGATTCTTCAACCCCTCTCAGCCATGTGGGCAGAGGAAAATCCAAATCTTATAGGGAAGAGGGGAAAGTGGAGATAACATGGTGTTGCAGAAGGCTTTGGGTGAGAGACCAGATGGTTTCCCAAATTCTATAACCCTGCAGTCATCCTTGTGGAAATGGGGATGTGGAAACGCACTTCCTTAGCAGTGTTCTGTGCATTAAATGCCCCAATTTTTATAGGGTGCCTGAAGCAGTACCCAACACAGACTATGCCAAGAATAAATGTTTACAAATGAAAGAAAAAGGAAGGAAGGAATGTGTGCTGGTTTATGACAAGCTTTAATGTCTTAAAACAAGACTCATTTATCTCATGGTTCTGTAAGTTTGGAAGTCCAGGTGGGCTTGATTGGTTCTCTGCTGAACATCTCACAAGGTTGAAGTCAGTGGGTCAATTGGACTGGGTTCTTATCCTGAGACTCTGGAATGAAACCACTTACAAGTTATTTCAAGCTGGTTCCCTGCAAGGTCCCTTCTTTTTTGCTTAATCTTTATAACAACATTATATGATAAGCCATGATCCCATTTTACAGATGAAGAAACTCTTCAGCAATTGAACAATTCCCCCAAGGTTTCAGTGTTGGTCTGTCTAACTGATGACTCCAAGTTTTTGTTTGAAAATAAGAGAAAATACACATTAATGTGGAAATCAGGCAGTAATTAAAGGCTTGATTTCTTTCTGGAAAATGATGTGGCCATTGGAAAGCTTAACAAAGACAACTACACACCACATTAACCCTGCTTCCATATTTCCACTTGCCTTTTCAAAACACTTTGGCAATCTCAGGTCTTAGGAATTTATGCACAAAAGCTATAAAGTGCCCTGAGTCCTTCCAACCACCTAGAAAGGAATGTACTGGGTAGACACCAGGCTGCCTGATGTGGACCTAGGTTGGTATAAGTTTCTAATGCCAACTGAAAGCTGCCTATTTGCATATAACTTTATTTTCTAGTCCTCCAGTTTGGAAGCTATAGTCCCAATGCCTAAATACTGGAAATTCAGGGATCTACGAAAGTTTTGAGGAGGATGTTCTAAGAAAATTCAAGTGCACATTCACTGGGTCACCTACTCCATTCCAGACTTTGTATGAGGCCCAGGTGATTTGACCACCACAGGCCTATCCTTAGCTCTCATTGAGACTGTGAGATTGTGAGGCTATACTTTTGTCCCTTTCCTAGAAGTTGAGACAAGAAAACATTCAATAATTCAAAAAGACATCCCCCACCAAAGGCTTTCCCTAAAAGATAAAATTGAAGAATGGTGTAGTCATCAGTACTATGGGTCCCTGTTTTCTAACTTGGGCCACTTAATATAACCTGTGCTCAAAATTAAACTTGGTGTGAAGCTTGGGGTCTCTTTAAATTATTTACTTGGGGCTTCCCTGGTAGCACAGTGGTTAAGAATCCACCTGCCAATGCAGGGGACACAGGTTCGATCCCTGGTCCGGGAAGATCTCACATGCCTCAAAGCAACTAGCCCGTGCACCACAACTACTGAGCCTGTGCTCTAGAGCCCACGAGCCACAACTACTGAGCCCGTGTGCCACAACTACTGAGGCCCGCAGGCCTAGAGCCCATGCTCCACAACAAGAGAAGCCACCGCAATGAGAAGCCTGTGCACCGCAACGAAGAGTAGCCCCCGCTCTCCGCAACTAGAGAAAGCCCGTGAGCAGCAACAAAGACACAACACAGACAAAAATAAGTAAATAAATTCATTAAGAAAAAAAAAAAGTGTTTACTTGTTTAATCTTTTGGTCTCTGTTTTATCCTTATTTCTCAGTGGAGATTCTTTTTGAGAAATTCTAGTCCCTTTTCAAGAACCAAATGGGAAATGGATTTTCCCCCCTTTTAAGTCAGGATAGACAGGGAAGCAATGTGACCCTAACTCATTAACTGGCTGTCTTTGGGAGAGGGCCAGTGGCCCAGAAGAGAAGCCAGACGGGGTCAGAGACCTCAAACTGACAGATGTGGCAGTGGAGGATTCCAGGAAATAAGATCAAAGGCTGGCCAGGAACAAGAGCCACTTGCCCAGATGCAAAACCCCAGAGGGGTGAAGGTAAAGGCTTGGGCAGTGTTTGGACTGAGTCATGGGGGAAACTGGTTAGCAGCTAGGGTCAAGTTTGGGACAATGGAGCACTGTCCAAGGAACTTCAGAAAAGAGAGGGAGGGCAGGCAAGAAGGCATTGGTGGGACTCTGAGTTAGTTGCATCATCTATATAAATGGCTTTACTTAACCCCTCTTGTGGCCCCCATTATGTATGCCTGAATGTGACAATATGCTGTAAAAGGATAATGGGGCAGCATATAGATCAACTCCATTGTATAAGGATCAGGGAGAAACAAGCAAACAAATCCACGAACTTAAAGAAAAAAGAGAATTAGTAGGAGTTGTCTGTGACGATTACCCACTCTTCCTCAACTGTGTCATCACAGTGTCAAGTATCACATGGGCAGTTTACTGACCTATGAGCAAAAAATGGTGCCTAATGTGACTCAGTCTTCCATCTCTGACAGAGTCAACACCCTCCCACTGAGAGATGAGACAATGAAGACTTGACCCTGAACCCTTTACTGAGCTTGGAAAGGGGTCTTGGACCAGTTTATTTTGACAAATTTTGCAAAATGCCTTTATCTGTGCTAATTTTTTAAAGACCCACTTAACTTGCAATCCATTTAAAATTTATTGAACAGCACATCCTATTATGTTGGCAGAATTTCCTCTTTAAAACAATGTCCTCGCTTCAAATATTTTAATGATAACACCAAGTAAGTAACTACTAAAACAACTCACAAAATAAAGCCTTCTTTGGACCAGACTGAACTAGGCAAAGAGGACATGGATGAAGACGACATGCCAGAATTCCAACTAATAAATGGAGAAGAAAAGATGGAATTAGAAAATCACCCCTTGGCTACCACTACAATAATAATGGTTTCAGGCAAGGATCATTAATGGATGCTAAAATTAGTGGGTGTAAGTACTATGAGAAACAAGATATTTACATGGTCTCAGAGTATTTCCCCCCAAGATACTAATTAATTACAAAAAGAATAATAGTAACTTTACAGTGGAGAAGCCTGGCAGACAGCACTTAAATAAAGCAATGAAAGTAAACATCACCAAAAGATGGGGGAGGGGGGTGTCAAATCAACATCATTTGTCTCGTGATATGAAGTCTTAAGAAGTACATAACATCACTTCTGTGGTTTTCCTACCAAAATTGCATAGCCTGAATCTAATTATGAGGAAACCTCAGACAAACCCAAATTAAGGGGCATCCTACTGAATAACTAATTTGTACGGTTCCAATATGTCAAGATTATGAAAGACAAAGAAAAGCTAAGGAACTGTTCCAAATTAAAGGAGAACAAAGGGACAAGACAGATTAAAGGGACAGGACAACTAAATGCAACTATGCGTGCTCAGATTAGATACTGAATTGGTCCCAGGATTTAGCAGGATGACTGTTGAACTTTGAATAAGGCTGCAGATTAGATGATAGTATTGAATGAATGATCATTTCCTGATTTTGATAATTGAACTATGTAAGAAAATGCCTTTGATCTTAGATAACTCACACTGAAGTATTTAGAGGCAAAGTGGTATCCTTTATTCAAACATTTCAAAATAAAGTGTGTGTGTGTGTGTGCATGGATGGATAGATAGATAGATAGATAGATAGATATAGAAAGGGAAATAAATAAATAGAAAGGTAGATAGGTAGATAGATAGATAGGATAGAATGATTGATAGAATAATAAAGGAAATGTCAGCTTTTAATATTTGCAGATAATCTAGGTGAAGGTCATATGGAAATTACTTATACACTTCTTTAAACTTTTCTGTAAGTCTGAAATCATTTCAAAACAAAAAGTGAAAATAAAAATAGGAAGTATGTAAAAGAAGACATGGTCTCTGCCACCAAGTATCTCATAGCCTCATGGGGACAGATGGGCAAGTCACCATAAAGAGATAAACATAGTTCAGTAAACTACAGGGCGGGCAAAGGGGATGGGATATAATTTCTAGAAGTAAAAGAGAACAGACATTTTCTAGAAAAGACATTAAGTTTCAGTTAGGCAAACTCATTGCCTTCCTAGCCCTTAAGAAAAATGTTCAGGCTTATCATTTTGAAAAGCCAAGTCAGTTGCTTTATGTTGTTATAAGAAATGTTTTAGCTTACAGATCACTCTGCCCAAGAGTCCATCCATTTATCTATCCAGTAACATAGCCATTTATCCATCATTGGCTCCCCCAGACTGTGAACATTTTTTAAGCCATTTTACACCCAACTTACAGCAACACTGCCCATCTCTTTCTTTGTTAGCAAAGATCCAAGTATTTTTAAGAGTTCTCCTCTGTTAGTAGTTTTGAAGTATACCATAGGGATAAGTTTCCATGGAGGAGTCCTCAACCTCATTTAACTTTGTTCTAACAAATCCAGTTGTGTGCCCCCTGTTTTCTACGGAGAGAGAAATAGGGGTCTATAGGTATTAAAGCAGGTGTCTCTGTAAATAAAGGAAAATATTTCCAAGTGATTTCACTGAGTGCATGGATGTAAAGGAGTATTAATACCCCTGACTATCAGTGGGAACAATGGATATTCAGAAGCCAAAGGAGGAGAGAAATTTTGGGAGGTGACACAGAGAGTTTCCCAGTTTCCTGGGCAGGAATAGAAAACCCCCAGCAAGCTTGAGCCACTGAGTGCAGGAAAATTGAAGATATGTCTTCTTATCTTCAATCCAATACCACTGTTTTACCTTTTCCAGAATCATTGGCCTTGACTGAGTTAGTAAATTAATTAACTTCCAAATTCACAACTAGATGACGTGGCAAACAAGATTTGGAATCAAAGCAGAATCAGATGTTTCCTGATTTGCACTGACCTATCTCTAGTCAGTTCCAGGATGAGACCCTTATTTTTATCCCTGATAACTTCCACAAAAATCATATATGACCAATGACTGCTGATCATGAGTGCTGCCATGTGACATGGCATGAATATTTTACTTAAAATCAAATGCCTAAGAAAATAGTCTTGTTTACTCATTCAGCATCCATTCATTCACTCAATAAGACTTCAGTGAATGTCTATTGTGAACCAAGAGCCATGTTCTTTTACAAAAGGTGGTCAATTGCAGACTTGTTGACATGTCATCCTAAGTGAGGAAAAGCTGGACTGAGAGTCAGGAGGTCTGGTTTGGACTTCGTTATGCTATTATGTACCTACATGTTCTTGGATAAATGGTGTCTCCTCTCTCAATCCTGGTTATCTCATCTGTAAGGTGAGGTTTTTTTAACAGTAGCTCTTTGGTACCTTACAGTACTATTTTGTTAATGGCCAGCCTTGATGGTCCACCTAACACCCCCCCAAAATATGACCTCAGACTGAAGAACTCATCCAAAGGGAAATATACTGAAGAGGAAAATGTATGGTCACTGTCACAAGATTACCCAGTACAGGTAAGAATATGGTTTTGCCAAAGGTGAGGAAAAATTCTCACTGAGGACGTTATAAGAAAGATAAACTTTGGCAGAAGAGAGACTCTAATCCTGTCAGAGAGAAAGAAAGATCTTTTCAGGTGAGAAAGTGGTTGTCTTTTCAGATACCTGGGCAAGACAGACACAGATAGGAGTGCAGACTGGAAACAAAACACAGACTATTGTTCACTAATTGCAATGGATGCAATTAGCCTTTAACATTTTTACAAGGGAAACTTGTAAATATAAACTATATATTGTTTATATAAACTAAAGAAAAATTTTGTTGACTTGGGAAAATGACTGAGAGATGACTTATAAAGTATTTCCCAGGTCTAAAATGCTATGATACAATTCACCAAGCAACCATGTTGTTAACATTGGATTCATGGTTCCAGAGGGAAAAGTGTTTTCCTTAAAGACACTTAGGATGTTTAGACACCTGATCTGTCTCCTTTTCCAAATGTGACAAGACTTTGAGTTATTGCTTCATGAAGGGACTGGAAAACACCCTGAGAAGCTGTTTATTTCTTAACTGCTTTGCTGTAAGCTGCTGTCTTAAATTCTAAACAGTTTAATAAAACTTTCCAACAATTTCAGCGTTTTCTAAATTTAAGAGGCCATCTTTATGGTTTTTGGAAGAAAGGCCAGCAATATTGTCACTAAGCTATTCCAGGAGAAAACCTAATTTTAACAGATGAAATAATAAAAATTGAAGTGATGTAGCTTAAAACCCCCTAACTACTCAGTGTGCATGTGACTAACACCCCATTACCTCACCCGGCTGATTCAGAAAGATGAGTATGTTAGACTGGAAGATTCATCTAAATATCGACCTCAGCTGCTTTGTGTTTAGTCAAGAGAGAAAGTTACTAAATCAGCTAACACATTGAACCCACGACTGTGGACATCTAGGGGCCCATATCGTTTTGGTCCAGAAAAGGACCTAGAGGAAAGCTCTCATATGAACTCTTTCATTCCTTAAAACTAGATGTTTGCTAAACAGACATGGAGGCAAGTGTAGGATTTCCCAACATCTATGGCAAAATCACTCCATTCTCATAACCATGCAAGGTACACATTATGATTTCAAAAGAAACAGGTTCAGAGGGTGAAGTGACTTATCTTAAGGCTCAGAACTTGCAGAGCTGGAATTTGAACCCAGGCTAGACTCCAACGTTCTTTTAGAGACCCAGGCTGCAGCCCCTTGGTGCGCTGCTGCCCTTTGCCTGGGCTTCACACTGAGACCTTGCCTCCATCTAAGAGGACTCTGCCGCTCACGTCTCCTCTAGTCATCCCTACTCCTTTCCTTGGCTTCTGGCAATCGTCCCATCTCCTTCTTCTTTGGGCTATGGTTTCTGCACCTATTCACTCGTTCTTGGCCTTGTGATAAGTCATGTGCAGAAAGCAGAAATATGCACGTAAGCTTTAAATGGCCGATCTTGGCAACAGACCCGTCACAGAATCAGCCCAGAAGCTATTCCTGTGCAAATTAACAGCTGAAGCAGACAGCCCAGCAAGCACTGTCCAGTGTGCTCACTTAGCGTGATCTTGATTTTCAGTAGATTTCTCCTTCCTGTTTCAAATGTCATTATTGGCACAGAAGGAGATAGGGGCATAAAGGTTTGCATTGTGATTAAGACTTGGCAGGGCTCAAATTCTTTGAGTTAAATATTTAAATGTCCCAGATTTCCCCTACTGTTTCAGAGCTGATGGCTGTTTTCCTCTGTATTAAAGGCCGTAACAAGCACCCGGCAAGAAAGTATACCATTATAGGGAAATAGGTCTTTCCCCCTTTCCTTTTCATAGGAGAAAGTTCAGGTGCATCAGAACCCATCCACTGAATCATCAGCCATAGTTTCTAATGCCGCCAGTGTATGAGCTAAAAACCCCAAATTCAGGAGCAAGTCCTCCACACCACCATCTCCCTCATCTGTCCCCATCATAGCCTAACCATTATAGATAAAGCCCTGTGGATTTTACCTCCCAAACCTTTCTCAAATTCATGTAGTCTTCTCCATTTCTATTGCCACCACCCTATTCCCAATCATCAGCATCTCTCTACTGACTGACACAGTTATCTCCCAAACGGACTCTTTGCCTTCACTTTGCTCCTATGATGATCCATTCACCACCCCATGGCTGGAGAGAGCTTCTCAAAATGCACACTTCTCTCTTTGCCCTCCCGATGTTGACATTTTAGTGATTCCACACTGATGGCAAGATGAAAACATAAACTCAGTAACATGGCCTGCCTGGACCCAAAATGTGCATCCCCTATCTGCCCTCTTAAGTCCATCACACACTTCCTCGCTCATCTGTACTCTCTTAGCTCCTGACACACCGTCCACCAAACTCTCCCTGACCCCAGGCCTTTACACAAGCTCTTTCCTCTGCCTGGAGTAACTATTGCCCACTTTGATGAGTTCTCAGCTCACCTGCCACTTCCTCAGAGAAGCTTCCCCTGACCCTTCAGATGGGACCATGCTCTCAATTTTATTCATTCATTGTGCTTTGGATCTCCTTGTCATTGCATCTATGACAGTTGTAGTCTTAGTTCTTTGCGGGAGTATTTCCTTGATTTTTGTCTCCCCTTGTCAGACATTTGGGTTCAGAACCACGTCTGATTTCTACTAACCATTGAATCCCTAGTGCTGTGGAAGATTATGAGATACCTTAAAAATTAATCTCCTTATGGTATTTTTGAATATTTACTTGTATAAATGGATGCAGGGAGGAAAGCCTTGAAAAGTATTGCTAGTCTAATACCACTGTTTCTCACAAACTTAGTGATGTCTTAGTCAATGGGTTGATAAACACAAGATAGGTGAACACACTTCAACTCATGACGAACAGTATTTAAATTATAAGTAAATAAATGCAATTCTCTGTAACAAACACTCCAGCCAACATATAAATATCATTTTCAATAGCTAACACAGAAATCTGAAGGTTACAAGTCAATATTCTTTGCAGATACGTTTCAAACAAATCCCTCAATGTTATAGGAAAGCTCTTGTACTTTCTAGTAAATTTGCTTATAGACAAAAAACATTACAGTGACAGGATACAGAGTAAGTGTGGATTTAACTGCAAATACAAATTTAGTAACTGATATGGACACATTCTTTAATCTTCTTCCTTATCTTTCTACAGACATTGAAAGGTTAACCCAATGTATTGCATTCTCAAAAATACTGGTGTGTTAACTACTTCATCACAGAAAGTTTCTCCATTACACACCCCTTAAACGTGTAGCTTACGGGTTTCAACTACCCTTTTGACAAATATTGAATCAAATCATTTGGTCTTTTAATAATGTATATCTATAGAAACCAATATAGTGTTGGCCATTTAGTTCGTGCTTAATAAATATATGTTGAACGAATAAATGGCCAGCTAAGCTGTAAAGTGGCCTGGGTGGGACAGGACCAGGCAGGCGATTGCATAGATAGCCAAGCCATTCCTCTATAGCAGAGTTTCTCAACTTCCATGCTATTGACATTGGGGACTGGGTAATGCTCTTTGGTGCAGGGACTGTCCTATGCATTGTAGGATGTTTAGCAACTCCCGGAACCTCCACTTATTTGATGCCAGTAGCACCCCGCACCCCAGTGGTGGCAATCAAAAATGTCTCTAGACATTGCCAAATGTCCCCTGGGGGAGGGGGTCAAAATTGTCTCAAGTTGAGAGCCACTGATCTAGATTTACAAAGTGAAAATCAACTTGCTATTCACCATAGTTCAGCCAAAAGTGATTTTACAGTAATTACGTGGACAGCATTCACATAATCCTCGACCTTGTGAAGAGTAAGAGAACAGGATGTGTTCATGGCTTGGCCTCTTGGCATAGTGGAAAATTCAGAGACTTTGGAATCAAGTGGGCTTGTGTTTGCATCCCGGGTCTACCCACGTACTGCCTCTGATAGTGGGCAACTCATTCAACCACCTGGAGCCACAGAACCCTTGTCTCTCAAATGGAGAGAACAATAGCAGAGTGGTTCCAAAGAATATATAAGCCAATGTGCACATGTGAAGCAGTTATAGTCTCTGACGCAAAGTATGGACACGGTAGTGGTTGCTGTGGTCCAGTGGTAGTGGTCCAGTGGTTACTGTCAATGTTCTTTTGATAGCACTGCCTCCTACCTCCACCTTCCTTTCCTTGCTTGAACCCCTCTCAAGGCTCACCTTTCCACTTCACCAGCATACATACTGCTTCAGCCCTTTATAATCTCTGCCTCTGACTCCCAGGACCATCATATTTATGCTTTTGGGAACATTGCACATTACTTTCCTGAGTATTTAAAGATAAGTCTGTGCAATAACATACCTGTCTTTGGGGTCCTGGAAACTTCACCTCTTGCCACAACTATTGACTTGCCTCTGGTTGTAGTTTCTGACCAAGAGCTCTGTCGTTGGTGTGCCTTCTCTTGTTAAGAGGTCTTACGGTAACAGGTATCCTCAGTCTTGGCCAACAGTGCTGCAATTTAGCAGTTGGCAATAGGCTGTGGATGTCATTAAGCCGAGTGTCTCCCTCCCCAAACACCATACAGCCAGGCTTCTCAGTCACTGCTACGTGCACGGAGGTGTAGGCATGAAGAGGACCCACAGAATAAGCTCAGGATCCACAAGATCGGGGAAGAGAGTGTCCTTTGACTAGGTCCTCAATGGACTGGGGTGATGGGGAGCTTGGAGGCAGGCAACTTAATCGGGTCTGACCTAAGGAACCCAGTCACTTCCACGCAGTCTATGTGCTCTTGCAGTTGTGCCTGGAGAGAGCGCCACTGGCCCCTCCCATTGAACCATCTCATGGGGGTGAAGGAAGCATCTAGGATGGAAAAACCATAACACCTGTGTACACTTACAGGTGCCAGAATGGTAACAGCGGCCACAGTTCCATCAATACCCAAGACCTCTCTGAATGATAGGTTCTATCCGTTTAGATTGTTTAGTCTGATTTTCCACTTTGTATATTTAGAGAGGGGGGCTGTCATGCTAATCATTGGTTTTCTAAATCAAACTTAATCTTACAGATGAGTCACATTAATTTCCCTTCATCTCACGTGCTCTAAGGGGCGAGCCTAATTCCATTTAGAATCCACTAATTCATAATTCGTGAGTGTGTAGCAGGGGCAAGGCTATATGAGGAAAGCTTTGGGGGAAATTGATATTTTAGGAGACATATTTAAATAAGTAATGCATAAACTATTCTTATTCTACTAAAGATGCTATTTACATACAAGTAGGAAACTGTCCTTATCTCTTCATGAAAGAAGGCTATAGAGCAGCACTGCCCATAGAAATATAATGTAAGCCACATATGTTATTTTATTTTATTTTACATTTTAATTTTTTACTGAAGTACAGTTGATTTACAATGGTGTGTTAGTTTCTGGTGTACAGCAAAGTGATTCAGTTATACATATATACATATATATATATGTTCGGTATATTCTTTTCTTATTCTTTTCTATTATGGTTTATTACAGGGTATTGACTATAGTTCCCTGTGCTGTACAGTAGGACCTTGTCGTATATCTATTTTATATGTAGTAGTTTATCTCTGTTAATCCCAAACTCCTAACTTATCCCTCCCCCACCCCCCTTTCCCCTTTGGTAACCATAAGTTTGTTTTCTATGTCTATGAGTCTGTTTCTCTTTTGTAAATAAGTTAATCTGTGTCATATTTTAGATTCCACATATAAGTGATACCACATGGTGTTTGTCTTTCTCTGTCTGACTTATTTAGTATGATAATATCTAGGTTCATCCATGATGCTGCAAATAGCACTATTTCATTCATTTTTATGTCTGAGTAGTATTCCACATCTTCTTTATCCATTCATCTGTTGATGGACATTTAGGTTCCTTCCATGTCTTGGCTATTGTAACACATGTGTAATTTTAAATGTTATAGTAGCCACATTTAAAAAGTGAAAATAACAGGTAAAGTTAATTTTAATGGTATCATTTATTTAACCCACTAGATGCAAAATATAATCATATCGATATGACATCAATATAAACATTATTGATATATTTGACATTCCTTTTCTCATACTAAGTCTTTGAAATCATTGTATGCATTTTGCTCTTACAGCCCATTTCAATACAGACTAGCGACATTTCAAGTGTCTCCTAGCCACACATGACTAGCAGCTCTCATATTGGACGGCACAGTGCCCTAGAAGGATCCATCCTATTTCCTGTCTTCCTCCTCCTCTTCTTCCTCCTCCTCATTGCCTCATGAGTCATCAGTGTAATAGACCTTCTGGTTGCTATTGTTCATGCATTTCCAAAGATAGCATATATTAACTTTGGTACATGCATTCCCTCTCTAGAATCCTCAGTGGGAATTAGTCATAATGTATACTAGGTTCATATTTTTCAACTCTTAAATGTGAGGTCAGGGTCTGTCAAGTTCAAGTAAAATAAAGGGAACATAAGAGTGGATTTCTGAATTTAAGCATATTTTGCAAACTCTGGAAAGGGTAGATTGTTGTAGTGTCTTTGGGACTTACAGAAGTTTAAGCTCTGCCACACTGAGTTCTCCCAAACCTTTGAATATGGAGAGCCTGAAACTTTAGCCTAGATGACCTTTCACCTGAGGAGCTTCATTCCCAGACATCATTCCCAAGTCCATTAGCATTGTCTACACTGGCCCAGCAGACCAGAACATTAATCTACCTCGAAGGAGAAGAAGCTTGGACACCAAAAACCTGAGCAACAGAAAGCAGCTTAGTTTTCTCACCTTCGTGAAATGGATGAACACATTTCATTTAAGAAGTAGATATTTTGATGCTTATTTCATTTGCAACTTTCTTGTGACCACCATACAAATGTAATTAAGCCACAGAGAAAAAAAATATTGCCAGGTGAAAGTTCAGATTAAGATAAGGCTAGTGTTCAATCGTTAGCAATAATGAGGAAGATCTGTGTGTACAGTAGGTTAAGATGCTCATGATGTTACCAGATAAGCAAATTATAGGTCACTGTGTATTGCATGATCCTTGGCAAAATGTATGTTTAAAGATGTAGATGAGTTATGTAGATATAGACGTGGGGATAGATGAAGATATGGCTATGTCTGTAAAGTCAGGGAGATGAGGCACCATAAACTGAGAGTGTTGCTATGGAGGGTAAAATTAAATGAGCAAGTGGGCACATTTACTCCTAACTTTGTTTAAATTTTAATATTGCAGCTAGTCGGTTATTTCTTAGAATTATTAACATTATCAATATTATAATATTATCAATCACCATTGGTAGTAAAGGTAGTAAAGTACTAATATGATGAGAATAAGTCAATTCTGTTCTAAAAAAACTCCAGTGACAAGAGTCTCTGGTACTGAAACATTTACACACTTGCCCTGACCTTGCCTTGACATTGACCCATCTGATGCTGACCTCAAGTGCGGGCTAATTCAGCTACTAGAAACTAGGTGATAATTAACATTTACCAATCATTCAGTAAGAGCTTCACTTGTCTTCCCTGAACTTGTGTAACAGTTTCATGGGGTAGGTATTACGATTCCACTTTACAGATGAACAAACCAAGATAGAGAAAGATTGAGTCGTGTCACCAAGGTCACACGTTGGCCAGAATTAGGAGCACAGTGTGGTCTGGCCCTTCAGTGATGGCAATGTTTTTGACTCTGGTATTCTCACACCATTCAAGGGCCTGAGCAGCAGTACCCCCCAGATGTTGAAACTTCCACACATAAGCCACTTGAATTAGGTAAGATATATGTTTCATTTGGAAGAAGAAAATCTCTGCTCGAGCTCACCCGAGGATGGGTGGTTGCCAGAATCAACAGCCTCCTAAAATTGCCCGTAAAGCCAGGTGTCAACTTGCTGAAGTGCAAGCCAGAAAGAATAGGGCACGAAGGGAGGGTGGATGTGGGTGTTTTCAGCACGTTGTCAACATTCTAATGACTGCAAGTTTTGTTTTAAAGAGGATTTGAGCTGCAAAAGGTGTCACCAGCAACAGGCTACAGTTTTAATGATTTAGCTTTAATTGCAGAAGTGAACCTCATGCTTTTGAGAAGTGTGGATTCCATAAACAGATTGAACGTGTTTTCTTGAGTGCTGCGTGTCTAACAGTTGGTGGGGTTCAGTTTATGAACTGCTTGTTTAGCATTGATTTGGCTGAATTTTTAAAATTATTATTATAATTACCCCCAAAGGGCTTCAAGTCACAAACACCACCAAAGGCAATGACAGATGATGACAAATTATTAATGTCTTCTTTCTGTTCTTCACTAATTTCATAATGTTATCTGCGCAAGCATCACCAGCCAACATGTATCCACCCTGAACGAGCTTTGGTGTAATGTGTTTTTCCTACACTCCGACACAGATATGTTTTGAAAAACTTAAAATAAAAACCTATGCAGTGAGAAGAGGAGAAAGATGAATACAATGAACACAGAAGAATTTTAGAGCAGTGAAAATACTCTATATGGTATTATAATGTTGGGCATATGTCATTATACATTTGTCCAAACCCATAGATTGTACAACATTGAGAGTGAACCCTAATGGAAACTAGGGACTTTGGGTGATTATGATGGGTCAGTGTAGGCTCATCTCTGGTAAAAAAGAAGTGTCCCATTCTGGTGAGTGATATTGATCATGGGGGAGGCTATGCATGTGTAGGGGCAGGGGATATATGGGAAATCTCTATGCCTTCCTCTTAATTTTGTTGTAAGCCTAAAACTTCTCTAAAAAAAAAAGTCTTAAAAAAAAACTATGTAGCTAAGAATTTTAAAAGATTACCCCCAAACATTTTCTCCTTATTTGTAAGATTCAGATACTTGTTAAGTGTAAAGTCAAGCTGGCCATTTTAATACCATTATCTCCCCTTCCCCCATCACAGCACCCTTCCCCGCTCCAGATTAATTACAGCCTGGATCTAACCCTCAGGCTTGGAAAACACTCTGCTGATGAAGTTTTCAGGGATAATGGATGGTTTGTAAGTTTCTTGTACAAATCGCTTCATTTTAAGTACCCTGGTCTGCCTACAAGTACTCCAAACCCCATAACTGTTTCTTGATTAGTCTAAGATATTTCATTTTGGCTGCAAATATGCTGCTTCCTTTGATGTATTTGAACAGAACATCTGGTTGCATCTAAAATGTACCAGTTCTGTGATTTTTGTTAAGCGTGTCAACTTCCTCTCCATGTCCTTCTTTTTTCATCTGTAAAATGGGGATAATAATCCATATTCTGCAGAAATGCTGATACAATTACAGGGGATAATGGATATATTATGTGTTTAGCACAGATCATAAATTGTTTCTTTCTTCTACTAGTTCACGATTCAGAAAAATGGAAATTGATTCAACAAAGAAGAAGTAGAGTGTAAAAAGCAATGTTAAGAAAGAAACTGGTAAACTTAATGGAAATGTTTTAAAATTTGTTTTAAAATCTAATAATTGTCATAATAATGCCTTTTTTAGGGGTTAGCTGATAAAGGAGAGAAAGTAAATACTGGGAACAAGTAGCATAGAAGATGAAGATGGAAAAAACCCAGTTAAAGAGTTTCACAGGTCTTTTTGATGCCAAGAAAAGAGTTAAGTTGCCTAACATGAGACTTTGTTAAGATAATCAGGAATGTTAAAAACTTTAAGGATAAATACTAAAATAATAAGCAATATATAACTTCCAAAAGAGTAACGAGAAAAAGGGGAAAAAGCTAGAATATTCTAAGAGAAAATAGGAAATCAAATGGGGGCAGAGGGACACAAAGAAAATGCATTATAAATAGAAAACAATAAAACAGGTTCAAATCTATCAGATTGATATAAATTTAAAACTCATCCCCTACACACAAATAAGCAATGTATGTAGTAAGTCTTAGAAACACTATTAAATGGTCAGGAAGGAGAAAAAAATGCAGAATACTAGCTGCCTTTGGTTATGAGAGGGCATTTATCAAAGAAAACAAAGCTTAAAGGAATAAAACAACTAGAATGAATTCTTTCAGTCAGATACATCAGCACGTGGAATTAGAGGATACCCACTAACTCTTCACTGATACTTTCGGGTTGATAAATATGTGATCCAGCATTCCCATGGGACAGAATTTTAGCTCTGCCTGTGAGTTAATTTCAGTCCCAGGCAGACAAGTCTGATGAATTGCTTGGAACCACCTCTTGGCTGACTATAAACACTCTACTTGAAGGTAATAATTACAAATAGAGAAAACCCTTAAAGAGAATTGCCACTTTTCCTAAGGCCCTCCAAGGAATCAAAACCCGTTCAGAAGTCCCAGTGTTTAAATCCCAAGACTCAAGAGTATGAGGTTTCATACTTTGCTATTCCTAGAACTCACAGCTCTCTTCCACCAAGGTTCGTTGTTGATTGGGCCCAGAGGGTTAGACTCTTCTCTCTTTTATGCTGGAAACATTTGTTTTTTGGGTTTTTTGTTTGTTTTTTGTTTGTTTTTTTGCCTCCACTATGGCTCCCTGAAATTTGTTTCCCAGTGTTTCACCTGCCATTCATATCTCGTGACTCTTGACTCTCTCTTGAGGACCATGCCAGATCTCTGAGAGCTGCCAACTACAGGCGCGTTTGCTTCAGTCAGTGCGCCCTCTTCCCTCTGTTATGTCCCACAAAATGCTTCTCTCTGATTGGAGGAGTTAGTCACAAATGCAAATGCTTTCAGGGGCCAGGCAGACAGAACAACTAGATAAGGGAGCCCAAGCGGGAAGGGGGTAGGAGGTGGGCATCTGGTAGTTCATCTTAGAGTTTTATCACTAGGGAATACAGCATAAAATAAACAGGGGTAGGGCAGAGGGTTACAGGGGACACTGATTATCAAGATGACTGAGACTTCCCAAGAGACTACATCTAACCAACCCCTTTTAATTCTCTTGGGCATATTCCTAGGGGTAGAATTGCTGAGTCACACGGTAAATCCACGTTTATCAGTTTGTGGAACTGCAAGACTGTTTTTCAAAGCAGCTGCATCATTTTACATTTCCACCAGCAGTGTATAAGGGTTCCAATTTCTTTACATTCTCACCAACACTTGTTATTGAATGTCTTTTTGATTATAGCCAACCTAATTGGTGTGAAGCGCTATCTCAGTGTGGTTTTGATTTGCATTTCCCGGATGACTAATGATGTTGAGCATTTTTTCATGTGATAATGGCTCATGTAATTTTTAATATTGGATATGGATAGTTTCCACCCAAAGGGACAGTTCTCTCTTCAGGGGGTCCCACCTGTCTGCTCAGGGGTATGATATTCATCCAGGCTTTGAAACTCACTAGTTACTCATTTCCACACATCTGGACTGAAGAGAACAGATTCCGAAGAAAGAGGCAGAAAGCCAGAGATTTATGCTTCTGTCTTTCTTTTCTCCCTTTCCTGTCAAGGGCAGCTGGGTCTCTCCTGGAACAAATTCTCTCAGACAAATTCTCCACCAGACCAGCAACTCAAGGGGACACATGAGGAGCTTGTTGTTAAGAGTTTGAGCCAAACCACCAGAGCTTCCTGTGCCAGGTAAGCATGAATAGGGGCCGAAATCACCCATTACTAACCTCTCACCCATGACTGCCTGAGAGGTATTTCTCAGGCTCTAACCATGAAACCTGTTTCCTCTCTCCCCTCCGAAGCTTAGCCCAGAGAGGCATGATAATATCACTCAGCAAATGGAAAATATTTATTTTATGCTTATTCTAAGAAATGTGATCCATCAAAAATGAGCTGACAAGCCCTTTCATTTCCAAGGACAGTGTCCACACATTCCAGGCTGCCCCTGGACCTGGAATCAGACAAATCCAAGCCAGAGGCCAGTGAGGGCCATACAGATATCTTCATGGGTGATACTGCAGCATGAACTTAAGACACCATCTGCAGACTCAGACACCTAGGTTTCAGCCCAGCTCCCTCACCCCCTAGCTGTGAGATGCTTACGCATCTCTTAATGCATTTTCTCCACGATAAAACATCAATAATAATATTCCCTTCTTCATAGGACTGTTTTGAGAATTAAACAAGGCAATAACTGCTTGGTTCTCAGCAAAGGGCCTGGAACATACCAATCAATAAAGAAAAATTAGATATTCATATGTTTTGGTTGTCAACTCTGAAAGGGAAGGCCATTGCATTTCTCAAATCTGGTAAGTTTTGTCAAAGTTCTCATTAAAGCAGAAACATAGACTATTACATGTAGTTCGTTTTGACCAAATTACACAACTCATGAGTTAACAAATTCATAGTTAGTAATCTGAAGGAATTGGTAAAATCTTTGTTTAATTCCAAAAGAAGCAACTGAACAACTATGGAATTGGGAAGATGGATCCAAATAGTCCCCAGATCAACTCTGAAAAGGATTTAGAGTCTGTGTAAGCCCCAAATTCAATAAGCTGCCCACAGTCCATGTGGCTTTGGTCTGCACAGTGACCTCTGGGTAGGGCTAATTTTGCTATATATTTCCTTTGTTAGGTCACAACTACCAAGTTGCAGGGATCCCATTTATTGCAAACTAGATAGTGAAACCAAGTTTTTAAAGTATCAGGAAATCATGCTAAAAATGAAGCCAGGTGTAGCAAAGAGCAATTCATTTGGAAACAGAAAATGCAAAGAAATAATGTAACTAATCTCACTATTATTTTCCTGTTTCTGCTGTGACAAATTGCTACAAAGTTAGTGGCTTAAAACAATGCACATCTATGTCTTAGAATTCTGGATGTTAGAAGTCTGAAATGGGTTTATAGGCTAAAATCAAAGTATTGGCGGGGATGAACTCCTTCTGGAGTTTCTAGGGGGAAATCAGTCCCTTGTCTTTTCCAGCTTCCAGAGGCTTGGGTTCGTTGGCTCCAGGCCTCCTCCCAGCAATCGCATCACTGCAACATCTGCTTTTGACATCACATCTCCTTGTCTGACTCTGACCCTCCCGCCTCCCTCTCATGAGGACCCTTGTGATTACATATCCAGGATACACTTCCATCTCAAGATCTTTAACATAATCACATCTGCAATATCCCTCTTATCAAGTAATGTAACACATTCACAAGTCTTGGGGATTAGGATGGGAACATCTTTGTGACACCATTATTCTGCCTGCCATACTTCCCTACCTGAAGGATTATTATGTGAAAGAGTGATAAGGGCAGAAGTAATACAAAGGGGTGGAAGTGGCAAGAATGGAGAATTTGGCCCCAAACAGAAGAATCTCAGAAACAATAAGAGGTGAATTAAGATGATAGGAGCTTTTGTGGGGGATGTGGGCTCTTCTTTATTGATATTGGGTCCCCTCTTCTACACATTTACCCACTCAACCCATGCTGGGGGTTTGGATCACCTGGTCTCTGAGTCTTTCCAACTCTATGTGTCTAGATCTTTGTGAGTGCCTCAACACATGTTGAGGATTTGGAAGGTGTATCAGTCAGGATAGGCTATGCTATGCTGGGTAACAAACAACTCCAAGAACCTCAGTGGCTTCAATCAACATATTCATTGTGGGACTGCAGAGGGCCTCTAATCATTGTAGCCTCCCAAGGACTATGAAGCAACCACCATCTCAAATGCAGCTAGCCACTCTGCCAATGGGAAAGAGAGTTCTGGAGGGTCTAGAAAGAACAATTATGCCTGACCCAAAGGTGGCACATGTCACTTACACAAACAACTCCTCAGCCAGAACTGGTTGCATGGCTCCAACTAACCAAAATGAAGACAAGAAAAAAAAAAAAAAAAGACAAGAACATGCAATCTGGAAGGCAAAGAGCTAGAAATAGCTGGTGAGCAGAAACAATGACCACAATAGTAAACAAGCTCTTTTCTCCCTCCCCATCAATTCATGAGTTTTAGCCATAAACTGGATTCCTTGTAACCACTAAAGGGTTCCTCTAAAAGGAGCTACTGTCTGTCTATTAGTTCTGGATTCACTGATGAGACAGAATTGTCTTATGCATGCTCTTCACTAATTTTATCTCCATGGTTAGAATTTGACTTTTAAAAGATTAATAATAAAATGATGATGATGATGATGATGATGATGATGGTGATGATGACAATGAATGTTTCCTGAAAATTCATGATGTGCTGAATGGTGTGCTAAGCACTTTTCACATTTACTTTCCTGGATCTTAGACAGGGGGCATAAACAAATCATGTTTCTCATTTCATAGCATACCTATATCATCAGACTCATGCAAAGAGTGCTCTGTGTTATTCATGTGTCCCCACTCCTCATTTTAGCAATCATAATGCCTTTGATATTATATCTCGATCTTGGGTATGTCTTTAAAAAAGGTGTAATGTTATTGTTATGCAGGTATTTTTTAATGCATAAAAATTAAAGTACTGTGAACTTGGTTCTTGCTTTCATACAAGTAGCATCATTTTTATAAGATCTTTCCATGTTTGTAGGTATACACTCACACAGTTTATGGCTTATAAGAGCCACATAGTATTCCATAGTACATGTCCACTATATTTTACTTAACTTTTCCCTCAGCAGTGGGACTCCCAGGTGGCCTGTAATAGTTCCCTGATACTTTAATCTGAAGGTTGGCAAACTTTTTCTTCAAAGATCCAGATAATAAATATTTTTGGCTTTGTGGTCCTTAAGGTCTCAGTTGCAAGTATTCAACTCTGCTGCAGTAGCGTCAAAGCATCCACAGACAGTACACAAATAAATGGGTGTGGCCAAATTTGGCCCAAGGGCCATAGTTTGACAAGTCCTGCTTCAAACAAGGCTGTGATGAACATCTTCTGTATGTCCCCTTGTGGACTTGTGTCACATTTTCTCTCAAATATACTGTAAAAACAAGAGTAAGATTGCAACCTAATGGAGTAGACAAAGAATTGCTGGAGTTTTATTCTGAATGGCTGCATCAGTCTAGTCTTCTGACAACAGTTTATAGAAACAAAAGGTGTTTACCCACATCCTTCCCAACATGACCCAGCTATCTTAATTTTTGTCGATACGATGGGGTAAAATAGTATCTTGTTGCTTTTTTCACTCAATATCTCTTTATATATTAACTTCAATATCTCTTTCAATATCTCTTTATATATTAAAGACTTTCAATATCTCTTTATATATTAATTGGTCATTAGCACTGCCTTTTCTATGTATTGCCTGCTCATGACTTTTGCCTTTGTTCTCTATTTCTGGATATGTGTGGGAGTTTCTTGTATAGTCTACACATTAGCCCTTTTTCAGTTTTAAAACTTGCAAGCAATTTTCAAGTAATCTCTCCCAATCTGTTAACTGTCTGTTAATCATGTCAGTCATGTGTTATACTCAGGAATTCTTAATTTTTGACAGTATATGATTTGGGCTTTTTAAGACTTGGTTAAGAAATCTGTCTACACTCCTAGGTCACAATAACAGTATTTTCTGTGATTAACCTTAGAGTTTGGCCTTTTATCTTGTGGCCTTTAATCCGTCTTGGGGACCCTTTTATTTATAGTGAAGGCATATCCACTCTAATCTATATAGTGAGTCAGGTTTTCCAGAACCATCAGTCAAACCTGATGGATAAAACTTTACCCACTTGGGAGTTCCGTAGTGGCCTAGTGGTTAGCATTCTGGGCTTTCACTGCCGTGGCCCGGGTTCAATCCCTGGTTGGGGAACTGAGAGCTTTCTCTTCTGTTCCACCCATGTATGTATCCATTTGGGGGGCCTCCACCATATTGTTTTATTTCTATGGCTTGGTAATATATTTCAATATTTGGTACAGCATATCTCTCCTATTTGCTCTTCTTTTCCAAAACTCACTTAGCTATATATGGACTTTTATATTTCCATATACAATTGTATGCATTCATCTTGTCTCTAGATCCTTAAAAATATCTAGCTGGAATTTTTATTGAGACTACACTGAATTCACAGTTCAATTTGAAGATAATTGATATCTGTTCAATATTAAGACATCTCCTTCATAAGTATGGAATATCCCTCAAATCATCTTTTATATCCTTTAATAGAGTTTTAACATTTTCTCCAGATGTTCTGTGCATTCTTTGTTAAGCTAATTTCTAGACACTTCATGTGTGTCTAGACATACTTCATGTGTCTCATGGCTATTTGGAATAGACTCTTCTTTCTTCTCTTTTTTATTTTTTTCTTTTCATCTAGTTGATTTTTGCTGCTATAGAGAAAGGCTATTGTTTTTGTGGATTGATTCTGCTTTGTTATATTGTAATCCTCACAAGCAGACTTACAAGAGTGATACTCTTATCCCATTTTGTAGGTGAAGTTAGGTAACTGAGCCAAGATCATTCAACTAATAAGAGGTGAAGCTAGTGGGTGATGATAAGCAGTATCTCCCACCACAGGGAGTTTTGACTGTGCAGGAGGGTAAGTAGCGACAGTATATTTAAAACTCCCTGGCATACGAAGAAGTGCTCAATTTACAAAATGGAAACTCCCTTTGCAAATAGTATTATTTGGCTATTCCTCTACTGACGCCTGCTGACTCCCAGGAACATGACTAACGCAAAGCATGTGGTCCATGGCCCAGTCAATAACAGTGCAAAGATAAGAAACTGCCTCCTTTCCCAATGGGCCATTCTAACACATTCCTCCACCAAGTTAAAATCGGCCCTGTCAAGGCAGCAGGATGCTCTGAATAGGGCTTCCCCAGACTCCCTGGCCGGGCTGGCACCTCCTGTCATTTCCCTTGTCATTTTTGCTGAAACCTAGTCCCAGCTGCCACACTAGCTCCCACTTGGAAGTCTCCTGTCTGGAGCCAGTGAGGTTTGTCTGCTTTCTTGGGTTTGGCTAATAAATTGGGATCGTGGGGTCAGGCAGCAGGGGACCTGGCACCCAGGGAGCCCCTGACACAGATTTTATTAGATTTCTCTTTGCAGGGCCCGGGATGCCATCCCAGCAGGGAGCCCACAATCGCTCAGTAACCAAGATTTTGTCATCTCTGGCTTGACAAGGTCATTTTTTACTAGAGAAGGAAAAATCCCACATTAATTATACAAGCAAACTGGGGCCAAGGCTGTTAGAGCTGGCCTCCCTCTTGTGTGAGGAGGGAGTAAGAGAGGAGGTTGGTTTCCTCTGTGAGTGGGGAGTGAAGCCAGGAGAGAGGAGGGTGTATGTGTGGAGGTTGGACTTCCGAGACCCTTCGTCTCTGAAATGCGTATGTGCTGTCTAATTCGAAATGTGTGTTTATCTAAAAGAGACTGCAAGGCGACTGAACCACGGAACAAGCATGATCAAACCCACACTCATTCATTCACTCAACATATGTTCATAAAGCACCTGATAGTTGCCAAGCACACAGCCAGGCATTGAGAAGGAAAAAAATGATAAAAGAAGTATACTTGCTGCCCTCTTAGCAGTCTGTTAGTATCATAGAGGGCTGGTACCCTACCAGCCTACCTACCCGCCTACCTACCCAGACCTGGAAAGTCAAGGTGAGCACACCATCACTCTTCAGCTGAAAGTTAAGAAACTCTTGCACCCTTCCTGGTAGACCCTTGTGACGGATGTGCAAATTCTGAACCATTAGGCATCATACCATTTTAGCTTGGGATCACTGTAGGCATTGAGCTACCAGTGGTAACAATGAACTCAAAGCCTAAATTCTTCCTGAAAACTTGGTATCAACCGCTTGGCTCATAAAGATGGAAGCGTAAATGAAGGCTCTTCTTTCAGGGCTGGTGATGCCTTATGCAGAAGTCACAAAGATTCCGTCAATCTATGAACATTTACATTAAGCTTGTTGGAGTACATTGGGCAGGTTTCCCATATCCCTGGCCTACATATGCCTGTTCACCATCTTACTCCATGATCTGCCTTGTAGTTGGAGACAGTCATTCATCCCCCATGAGCTGTCTGTTTTGAAGTCTCTGGGAAGCCCATGGTTTCTTGTGTGCAGATGCTCCAGTAGCTACAACATTTGTACGTTGGGTATCTTCCACCTCCTGAAAGATTTCCCTTGACTACACTAGTTTATTTCATGTCCTTTCAGCAAAAGAACATTTCTTCTTCTGCCTGTGTCTATATCCCACTCCCTCCTCTCCTCCTCTGAGGCTAGACCCACCATGCCCCCTACAACAGTCTCTAAAGCACTTTTGATACAAAGCAGCAAAACAGCTCTGGCAGAGAACGCATCTTCCCTGTGCCATCTGCCAAAAAAGCTTCCAGAACATCAGTGTGACTCTAGGACCTGGATCAGCTTCCGAATTCTGCCATGTTTGACCTGAGCGACAATCAGCTGGTAAATTCATCTCTCTGACCATTTTAATCTTTATCTGTAAATACAGATAGAAAGAAAAAGCTCTCACAAGGAGAAGATCCATGTAAAGCTACTGATGATTCATTGTCTTTGACAGTATTGGCACTCCGGGAAGCCTCTTCCTATCTCACTTTCAGCAAATAACCTGAGCACTTGCTTTTACAAAATGATCAAGGCTATCTAGTATGAGTACAGCATCTCCCCTTTATTTCCTTCTACATGTTGATGGAGGTGCATTCGGATAAAGGTCAGGAATCTGTGCACAGCTTAGATGGGTCCTTGGCTTCATGGCATCTCAAAGTACAATTAAAAGTGTCAGCCAGGGTTGAGATTTTGTCTGGTGGCTGCATCAGGGAAGGATCCACTTCCAACCTCATGTAATTAGTGGTAAAACTCAGTAAAAGTTCTGGGTACACATCAACCAATGAACCATCTGGGAAAAGCATATAGAAAGCAGGATGACCAAGGAGGCGGACGTTGTAAAGGTCTAGGTAAGAGAGGATCAGTGGGGAAACATTGGGCCATCACCAAGTACACCAACTAAAATCTCCCTCTGCCTGTTTCCTCTTCTGAAAATGGGAATAATAGAGCCTACCAGATAAGGTTATTGGAAGGACTGAATGAATTAGTCCTTTTAAAATGCTTAGGATAGGGTCCAGCACAAAGTAAGTTTTCTGTTGGCATTAGCTATTTTATTATTATTATTTATAATCCAGTTCACCTGGCCTTGCCTTCTCTGATTCATATCCTGTTGTTTTTCTGCTCTTCTGTGGTCTTTCCTGGCTCATAAACACAGTGAGTATCTCTTCCCTGCTGACCCTGGGATCCCCTGAAGGCGGCTTTGATGGGTCTGCCTTTCTGCCCAATTTCTCTGCCTCTTATGTGGTTCCGCAGGAGCAAACCAGAGCATCCCAGACTGGTCGTCACCTCCAGGCTGAGCTCAGCTCTGGGCTTTGAGAGTGAGTGACTGACTCCCTGGTCGGGACTTTTATTGTGGTTTCCTGATTGGTTCAGGATGGCTGGGCCTTTGCTACCCACCCCCATCTCCAAGTGAATTCCCAGTCCTGCCAGAGGCTGAAAGGAGAGTGACTTAGTCATTTGCTCCTCTGGCAACTTCTCCTGGCAGCAGTTCAAGGCAGCTTAGAAAACAGGGCAACAAGTGGCTGCAATATGTATTTCAAAAGCCTAGCAGACAAGAAAAGGAAATGAAAACCAGAAAAGCAGGGATAGTAATGTCTGAAACTGGAGGTACATCTAGACACCTCTAGGCACTGCAGACAGTGCTCCCAGGCCCTCCAGGTAAGGGACATAGGAAGGCAGTACCAGCAAATGAGCTGGGGCTGAATGGCAAGGTTGATGCCCAGGGCGTCTCTCACCTTCTCTGATATGCAAGTCAAAAATGAAGGAGGGGGGCTTCCCTGGTGGTGCAGTGGTTGAGCGTCCACCTGCCGATGCAGGGGACACAGGTTTGTGCCCCGGTCTGGGCAGATCCCACATGCCTTGGAGCGGCTGGGCCCATGAGCCATGGCCGCTGAGCCTGTGCGTCCGGAGCCTGTGCTTTGCAGCGGGAGAGGCCACAACAGTGAGAGGTCCACGTACCACAAAAAAAAAAAAAAATGAAGGACTTCGTGGAGGACCATAACTAGGTACACCCGGCTTGCGGTCTGTGTTCAGAGTACAGGAAGGATGCCTTGTCCTGTGCCAGTCTCTGGCAGGACTCTTTGACACAGGCATGTTGAGATCCAGTGACTCATTGAACTGGACCTCTAGAATCCTGCCTTTCTTAAGGAGAGTGTACATGGGGAACAATGGTAAACAGTGATAAATGAGCTGGGATCTCTTCAACTAATTCCATCTTAGGACATCTGACTCTTATGAAAAAGGTGGATGTTGTCACTGCCTCCATTTCACAGATGAGGGAGGAAAACAAGGCACAGAGATGTGTAACTGTTGAATTAATGAATTTTTTACATGACTTCTGCCTCTCTAACCAGAATAGACGTTCCTTGAGAGCTGAGATTATCTGTCTTGTTCATCGTTTTATTGCAGGTATCTAAAATGGTCCCTGAAATATAGTAGATACTTAAAAACAAGTTTTTTAAATAAGCAAACTTATCAAAGACCAAAGAGCATTTAAACAGTATGCCCCCAACTCTTATAGGCTACATTATATTGTCTCTGATTTGACGTGTGCTCTAATGTCAGTTGTGGTGTTGGCAAAGTCTGGGGCAAGGTTATGGGAATGTGCTCCACAATCACATTTCCCCAAATGACTCTCAAATTTGGGAGCTCTTAAGAAGGACCCCTACAAAAAGTGAGATGACAATGTGTGTGGTTTGAATGTAGGAATGTTCCATTCTTCCAGGACCCCATGTCCTGCCTTGGGTTGACCTTAGATCTAGATGGAGATGGTCCTCTATCCCTCTGCATCTGTATATCCACTCCAGGGAAAGGTTCTGCTTGCTTTTATGAAGATATGCTCATCCCACGGACTAATCACACTTACAAGGGAGTGAGGGACTGACATCAACAGTCTCACTAAGAACACTCAGATTGTGGGAAGAATGGTTTCACCTAGAGATTCTAGACTTAAAACAAACAAACAACAACAAAAAATATGCCCAGCAGGATTTCATACCACCAAGGTCTTAGTCATGATCTTTGGAAAGTTGTTGGCATTGTGACCTCTATTTACACTCCCTCATTTCCCTTTCACCATGCTCAAAGCATATACTGATAATTTTTCAGGGCATTCCTTCCTGTTGAGCTCTGATGTACCTTTAAAAATAGTGCCTATGCATCTCCTTTACGTCTTTATCTTTTATAAATCCTGACACACCCATCAGACCCATACATTGCTGATCTCTTACCTTCTCAGCTTCCCTTTTCCAGGTCTGGCCCTAACCTAGAATGGTTGAATGAAGCAGTGACCCACATAATGTAGTTGGGAGACAGTGAAAAACTCCTGTAAGGCTACAAATAACCCAGTAACTCAGTCATTTTTCTGCCATCTCTCTTAGTACATTGGTAATTTTTTTTAAATGGAGTTAACATCAGTCTAAATGTGATGCAAACTTTGGTTTTTCATTTAAATCTTATTGACTTTAAACAAGTCATTTAACATCGTTGAACCTCACTTTCTTTAAAATGTGGATAATATCTTCAGTCATCCTTTCTGCTCTCCTCCTAGTGGGAGTATTCCAACTTCTTGGGGAAATTTCAGTGTATTCATTTTTGTCTGGTACTTCATTCTTTGTTCTTTAGCACATTAATTTCTATAATATGAGTTACAAATAATGAGTAAATGTCCTGCCATTCCCATCCTCTGTGCCTGATAAATGCAGCTGATAAGTTATAGCACTCTTCCTTGCTGAACTCAAAGAGGTCCTCAGTTTTCTTCTCAACATAGGGTCTTGCCTCAGAAATGAGGCAAGATTAGCCCTACAATAAACACTGTTGTGGTCATGTCTAACATATCTTAAAAGCAAGATTCAAAAGATCTATCTACCTACCTACTTGAATACACACAGATCAAACACTCAACAATAGTAAACTTCATAATGCCTGCCATTCAATTAAGAATTAACAGACATGCAAACAAAACATAAAATAATGAGGAGAAAAATCAATCAGTTGAAACTTACTAGAACTGACACAGAGGTGAGAATTAGTAGACAAGGACATTAAAAGTTATTATAACTCTACCTCATATCTTTAAAAAAATTACATAGAGACAGGTAAGATATAAATATAAACCAAATCAAATTTGTCATTTAATCTAAAATGTTTGAGAGAAAATTCTACAGTGTCTGCAGATTAAATGTAACTGAAAAAATATAGTAAATTTGAAGACATAGAAATAGAAATGATGCCCCCAAAATGGACAGATTAAAAAGTCTTAAAAAATGAAAAGAGCATGTGTGAGCTGTATGAAAAATTCAAGTGACCTAATATACATTAATATAGAGTACTCAACAGAGGAGAGAGGGTAGAGAAAAAATATTTGAGGAAATAATGACAAATTTTATTAAAAGTATAAATACACAAACTGAGAAGTTCTATGCATCCTAAACATAGAACTACAGAGAAAGCTACACCAAAGCACAGCATAATCAAATTTCTCAAAACCAGTGATTAAGGGAAAACTGTAAAGTAGCCAAAGAAAAAGGTCATGTTAACCACAAAAGAGCAAACATAAGTATTGCAGCAGATTTCATGTCAGAAACAAAAAAGACAGTGGAGCAGCATTTTGAAGTACTGAAAGGAAAAAAAGAAAAAGAAAAACCCGTCAGTGTAGAATTCTCTACCCAGCAAAAACATCTTTCAAACATGAAGGAAAATTAAAGTTTTTTTTTAACATACAAGCACTGAAATAATTTGTCACATGAAAATGGTAGTTATACTACAAGAAATGATAAAAGAAAGACTTCAGGCAGAAGAAATGTGACGCCAGATGGAAATATGCATCTAAACCAGTGTTTCTCAACTGTTTTTCATTATCATCCCCCTAAGGAGTCTTTTGAACATTTTTTCCCTAATGGCCACCTCATAAAATTTTAATACCACAGATACAATGTATACTTGTTCATGCACTGCATGTATATCTTGCCTTTCTACATTAAAAGCAATACTTTTTGCCCCCACCCCGGAAAATCAGTTTCACCCACTTGGAGGTAGTATCATCTCCACTGATAATACATGATGTTTCACTTTTCTGTTGGTGCTGTAAAAAAATTTACCACAAACTTAGTGGCTTAAGGTAACACAAATGTGTTAACTTACAATTCTGTAAATCAGAAGTCTGAATAGGTCTCACTAGACTAAAATCAAGATTTCAGCAGGGCTGTGCTCCTTTCAGAAGCCTCAAGAGAAGAATCTGCTTCCTTGTCTCTTCTAGCTTTTAACGGTCACCTACATTTCTTGGCTCGTGATCTCCTCTTTCATCTTTAAGGCATTAATGCTACAACCCTCTGACTATTCTGTTATAATCATACCTACCTCTGACCTCAGCCTCTGAATTCAGCCAGGAAAAGTTCTTAACTTTCAGGGAACCATGTGATTAGAATGCATCCATCCAAATAATCCAGGAGGATGTTCTCATCCCAAGGTCCCTAAACTTAATCACATCTGCAAAGTCCTTTTACCATGAAAGAAAAATATTGATAGGTTCTAAGAATTAGGACATGGACATCTTTTTTGGGGGGGAGGGAATCGGCATTATTCTCCCTACCGCACATAATTTAAACAAAGAAATAAGTATAATAGTATAGGAAACAGCGACTATGTGGATAAACATATATGATTTTGTGCTTATTATGTAAATCCTTAAAATACAATTGACTGTTAAAACAAAATAACCATGCAGTACATGGTTTATAACTTATATAAAGGAGACATGCATTATAAATGCATGAAATCTAAGTACACTTACATTTAAGGTTCTTATAATATACATGACGTGTATAATATCACTTTTGTTAAGGATGTATGCTGTAAACCCCAAAACAACTACTAAAATAAAATAATAAAAAGATATTTATACCTAAAGGAAACAAAATGGAGTCATAAAGAATACTTAGTTATCTCAAAAGAAAGCAGAAAAAAAATCAGAACAATGAGATAAGACAGAAAACAAAGAACAAGGTAGTAGATTTAATGAATCATATAAATAAACACTATAAATGTACATGATTTATACACTCCAATTAAAATGCTGAGATTGTCAGGTTGGATAAAAAAGTAAGACATAACTAATGCCAATATTCTGATTCAGTCAGACCTAGGTCACATCTTAAATAAGAGTTGGAGCCAAAGCACATGAGCTTAGAGTGGTGATGAACTAGTTCCCCAGAAAGCAATCTTGGTAGAATTTCTATAAGAAGAGTGAATGGACACCGGGAGGACACTAGAGGGAAAAAATCAACAGATGGCTCCTCTTCCTAATGTGGAAAATAATATTTCTCCCTTCCTAATTTTTTCCAACAGAGGGCAACTTTGAATTAACTCCTTCTTTGGCCATTTTGAGATGTTTTCATAAAATAAATTATCTTCCTCTCTTCTCCTCTTTCCCTGGATCGTTATCTCCTCCTTTCTCACTAGATTGTCATTTGTGTTTATCAGTCAGTCTGTTTACCTTAAGAATGAACAAATTATCTAATCTGAACAAATGTAGCCTATGAAATCTTCAAAAAGAAGTAATATCCTTGACTATTTCTCCTCTAGACTGCCAACTACACAAACTATACTATTTATCCATCTCCCATTCATTCATTTTTTCACTCATTTATGACCAAGCTCAAATGTCACCGCCTCAAAGAAGCCCTGTGTAGTGTTGGCCACACTTTCCTCTGTGTTCCTGCAACATGTTTGAAATCCTATTTGAAATGATCTGTGCTTTCTTTCTCTCTTTCCCACAATAGTGAACTATTTACAATAGACATGATAGATAATTTTTTAAAAAGTTTTTATTTTATTATACTAAATAGTATAGTATAATACTTTTGGCTGCATTGGGTCTTCATTGTTGCGCGGGCTTTCTCCAATTGCAGTGAGCGGGGGCTACTCTTCATTGCGGTGCGCGGGCTTCTCACTGTGGTGGCTTCTCTTATTGCAGAGCAGGGGCTCTAGGTACATGGGCTTCAGTAGTTGTGGCACACAGACTCTGTAGTTGTGGCTTGCAGGCTCTAGAGTGCAGGCTCAGTAGTTGTGGTGCACAGGCTTAGTTGCTCCATGGCATGTGGGATCTTCCCGGACCAGGGATCGAACCCGTGTCCCCTGCATTGGCAGGTGGATTCTTAATCACTGCATCACCAGGGAAGTCCCAAGCTTTTTTATCTTTATAGTCCCCAGTATCTAGCAGGAAGCCCAGTAGATAGCCCAGTAGTAGAATCATAGATTCTTAGTAATTATTTTCTAAACTAATCAATACAGAGATGAATGAATGAATGAATGAATGTCTCCTGCTGCATGGCAGTGTCCCATTGTCCCTACCTGCGTCTGTCCCCCAGATGGCTAACAGGTTTCATCTTCACAGTCTACCATGAATAATACATAGTGTCTCTCTTGAGCTTTGTCTTAAGAAGGATCATCAGGTGATGCCTGGGTTCAGTAGAAAGAACACCACAATGGATCAGCAAAGTCTGGCAGAGTTGCTGGAGTGGTGAGAAATAACACATGTGATGAACCTCTGCAGCTGCTGTCTTTTGCTGTACCCTCTGCTCAGTTTTGTCTGTCGGCCAGTTTACTGGTCATATTCCAGTGCTGAACCCAGCAGGCCCCATTGTAGCCACAGAGATTCTGGTCAAGGAATGGCCAAGATCATCAAAAATCAAAAGCCATATCAGATCAATTTTCTTGTAAATTCCTGATCAAGAAATGTGCTAGGGTCACTGATCTTGACATCACTGATCAATCAGTCTGATCCCCTGACCCCAGAGCCCAGCTGAATCCATGCTGACTCCTTCCCAGGTTTACCACGACTCACAGACAAAGGCAATTGCAGCCGGACACTCACACCCCCAGCCAATTCTCCCTTTTTATACAAATTACAGGGCATAAATCGCTTCCTGTGAATACCAAGCCCTGCTCAAATTTCCTTTCCTGAGACGGAAACATTTTTTGACTTCCAGCTGAACAGTTCTCTCCTTAATACAAATTCCATCTCATGGAGCCAAGCAGAAAACTCCAGATACATCTAAACCTTCCCGGTGTGGGCCCTGTCAGAGCATCCTTCTAAGCCAAGAGCAGACTCACTGCAGATGTTCTCTCCCTGCACCACGCAGCATCTCCGTCTCTGCCATGATCATTTCTTCTTCTCACCTTCCTTCAAGTCATACCTGACTTTCAGATGCTGAAAAGATTCTCTCTTTATAGCCTCCCCAACCATTCTGCCCAGGGAGCAGTTTGAGGTGCCCATCTCTGAACACAATCCACAGGCCCGTGGAATTTGGGGCACATCTTTTGTTTCTGGAGGGTATAATGAAACAGTGTGGATCCTGTGTTCTGTGTGTCCCTCACAACCCAAGCTTTCTTGGGTGACTCTAGTCCCTTCTTGACTTCTGCAGTGGGTATTTCCCAAGAGTATGTGCCCTTCCTGTCTGTGGCCCCATAGTTCGGTCCTTTTTCTGTACTAGTGCTGCCCATTTTAGCACGGCAGAGCACACCTGCTCTGGATCTTCCTGACAATGTTCATCATGCGTCTACCCAGCAGACACCAAGCCCATCCCCTCCAGATCCCTCACTTTACCCTGACGCTTAGATGTGCAGTTCTCATTTTCAACTTCATTATTGTGATAGTCAAGAAGGAAGAGAGAAGATGCAGTAATGGACACCGCCAATGATCTGGAACTCCCACACGTGCTCCACCCTGAAGAGTCCTGGACACTGAAAGATGACAGTGCTGTGATTTCTTCCTACTATTAGGACTGGAACTTCCCTGCAAATGCTCTCCACTGATTTCCCTGATACTGTGTGTCCCCTAGAAACTAGCTTCTCCTTTCCTTTAACAGAAATGAAAAAATAGTTATTATTTTCCAGAAAGGTGAAATTTTTGGGGCCTCACGTATAAATGCACTCAAGGGGGGTCTAGTTAAAGTTTTGAAAGGCAGACCAAGACCAGAAATCTGTGTTGGCACAGGACCTGGCACATCAAAGGTATTTAATAAATGTTTGTTCTATGAATGAGTGAATGAATGAATGAATTGATTACTGCCTGTAAATGTCTAAAGAGCTATGTTTATATCTGACCTACTTCTGTCTCTTCAAACTGGTCTTGTGCACAGCTACACACACACACACACACATACACACACACCTTCTACCAAAACTGATTAAATGTCTTGAGCCTGATTGTGCAATCTCCCTGGTTTTTCCTTGACTGCTGCTGTCCTACACTCTGTGCTCAGCTCAGATTTTCTGCACCCTGATTCTGATCTTCCCTTTGCCAGTTATTTGGGCTTTTTCTCTTCCCAAAGAAATACCTACCAGCCACTGGGGGAAACGTGTTCATAGCCCTCTGTTCATTCAGGAAGTAAAATGCCAGGCTTCTGTAACTATGTATATGTGGAGGGAGGGATATCATGCAGATAAGCTCTTACACCCTGCATTCTGGATCACTTCAAGATCTACTTGCTATTTTAGATCCATCACCTGGATCCACTGACATTTTCCTCCTGAGACTTTGAAGCATTTAATCCTAGGCTACTTCTATCTAAGGGTACCGTATGTGAGTCTTGTTAACCATTCCACATACACATAAGAGAAACTATAAGAGTTCTAGGGCAGAGCTCTGCAAAGCAGAGGCCTTAAAATGGAAACATCAGAGAAAGCAAATGTGTCTTCCAAGCAGAAGACTGGGTTCAATCCTGGTCCTACCATTTACTAAATGTTTTCTCTTGGGCAAGTTATTACCCGTCTGGAACCTAATCTTTTCATCTGGAAAATAATAATCGTAATAGTACCAACTTCGAAGGGATACTATGAAAGTTGAATTAGATAGTTTGTACAAGCACTTAACATGCTGCCTGGCACACAACTAAAGCATTCCTCAGGCAAGGAAATTCACTAGCTAACCACCTACCTGAGGAGTAAAGAGTCAGAACAGTTTCTCATAAGAATATCAGGTAGAATCTGAGCATCCTGACCACATCCTTGGGATAAAGCTGTTCTAGGAATAGACTGTTCTAGAAAAGAGGATGTTAAAGTTAGAGCTCAAATTTCAGACTATTTTAGTAGACACATAACTCTCTAGGTCAAAAGGTAAATACTGATACATTAAAAATCAAATAGACTAAATGCAATGTGGTACCCTGGATTGGATCCTGGAACAAAACATGACCATAGGGCTTCCCTGGTGGCTCAGTGGTTGAGAGTCCACCTGCTGATGCAGGGGACACGGGTTCGTGCCCTGGTCCGGGAAGATCCCACATGTCGCGGAGCGGCTGGGCCCGTGAGCCATGGCTGCTGAGCCTGCGCGTCCGGAGCCTGCGCTCCGCAATGGGAGAGGCCACAACAGTGAGAGGCCCGTGTACCGCAAACAAAACAAAGCAAAACAAAACATGACAATAGTGGAAAAACTGGTGAAATATAAATAGAGTCTGGAGTTTAGTTAATAGTAATTTACCAATGTTGGTTTGTTCGTTCTGACATGTGCACCATGGTTATGGAAGTTGTTAATATTAGGGTAAGTGGAGTGAAAGATATACAGGAACTCTCTACATTAGCTCTGAGACGTTTCTGTAAATCTATGGTTTTCCAAAATTTTAAAGTTTTTTTTGTTAAAATATCGATTGATCTCTTTGGACTTTGGAGAACTTTCCATAATGGACTCACTTAGACTTAAAGCCATGTCTTTAATTTTTAGCTTTCTGGATGATACCTGGAAGGGATGGAAGATCTGAACTCCTTCTCCCTGGATGAAGCCAGCATGAGAGTCACTCTTGCTGACTTATCCTGGATGATTTTCTCATTCCTCTAAATCTAGCTTAGCAGAGGAGGGGTCTGTTCCAGGCCAAAGCCTGGTCGCCAGTTTAGCTTAATCTGAAAGAAAGATGAGGTGTCAGAAAGGAAAAATGGCCAGCATTTGCTTTTCCTGAGCTCATTTTTCTCAGAAAAGTCAATGAATGTCTTATGACTATACCTCCTCTCCCCCTCACACATTGTCTCCACTGAACAATGTTCCTGGCTGTAGTTGAGAGAATTCATAATGGCTTCTGGAAAACCCTGATGCAGGTCCCTGGATCTCAAGCCCTGATGGCTAAGACAAGAGGTAGATACAGTATTTCATTAAGCAATGACACTGATTCAAGAATGGTTTAGAGGGCTTCCCTGGTGGCGCAGTGGTTGAGAGTCCGCCTGCCGATGCAGGGGACACGGGTTCGTGCCCTGGTCCAGGAAGATCCCACATGCTGCAGAGCGGCTGGGCCCGTGAGCCATGGCCGCTGAGCCTGCGCATCCGGAGCCTGTGCTCTGCAACGGGAGAGGCCACAACAGTGAGAGGCCCGCGTACTGCAAAAAAAAAAAAAAAAAAAATGGTTTAGAAAGTTTTACATACTTAACTGAAGTCTCATCCCATGAAATGAGGAAACTGAGGCTCAGCAAGTCTAGAGGACTTGTCCAAGGCCACATAAATATATATGAGGAGCCATACAGAGGTGGAGCCGCATAGAAATTCCACTTTTTCCCTGTTTCCCTCAGATACGTGCACACATGCATACATACACACATGCCTTCCCCAGAGGTGAAACCATCTCTGACTTGACGAAATGTGGGCCAGGCAAGTGTACTAAGTGCTTGACAGGCATTTAATTCTAACACATATCCGGTATTAACCCCGTTTTACCAAAGGGATAAAGAGAGCCTACAGAAGTTTATTAACTTACGCAAGGTTTATATTATTTATAAAGTGGCAGGGCTAGAATACACTCTCAGCCAATCTGATTCCAAAGTCTAAGTTTTCAATCACTTCACCACTCAATAGATATTTACTGAATGAATTAATGAATGAAAGAATGGATGGACAACTTTGGGGGATGAGTGCCTAGTAATCTCAATAATACTGCACTCTGGATCCTATGTCTAGACCATGTGAGGTCGTTCCAACCCTTGTTAGAGAGTGAGGTGAAAGC
This sequence comes from Grampus griseus, assembly GCF_964374135.1. Lineage (NCBI taxonomy): Eukaryota > Metazoa > Chordata > Mammalia > Artiodactyla > Delphinidae > Grampus > Grampus griseus. The sequence goes on along the minus strand of NC_139008.1, from coordinate 68,987,922 downwards.
TGTGGATCTATGTGAAAGCACAGGGAGAGAATAAATAAATAAAGGACTTGTCACCACCATTGAATTTAAAAAAAAAAAAATGAACTGAGCAGTGATGACAGTTATAAACTGAGTACACCTAACTTTTGAGTGCAGAAATAGTGGAAAGAGTAAGAGAAGGTCCAAAATCCCCATCTCCCTATTCTACACTCCTATCATGTGCTTCTCACCAGGCAAGATCTGGAAAGGACAGAAAAACTCCACAAGAGGAAGGCTCCAGGTTATCTTTAGAGACATGGTGGAGACGGATGAAGCATATGGACTCGAGATCAAACTTCTGCCCTGCAAATCAGGTGGCAGGAAGATATCTTATCAGATGGCAGAGCTGAGTGTTGTCTCCTGTAGGTCTTCCTTTCATTTCCACTGGAGTGGACAGTCCCTGCAAGACTAGTGAGCATTCTGCTCCCCTGGGTCCCTTGTCTTTTTGTCTTTTCTCCCTTCTCTTGGAGACTTGACAGGTACTTAATGTACGGTAAGGAGAATAATACCACCTGAAAATATTTTAATTGATAGAGACAAATACAAAATGTAAAGAAAACCTTAGTTCTGTTTCTCACTAGCTGTTGAATGTTTGACTTTGGGTAAGATGTTCAGCCTCCCTGGGCCTCTTTCTTTATCTAAGAAATGAGATAACACTCCCTAACTACCATGGTTATTAGGAGAATTAGACATCATCTCTCCAGAATCCCTTATGCTGACAGAGTAGATGCCCTATACAACTTGTTTTTATATTTTTATCTTTATTGTCATCATTGTCTATTTTATAAAACCTGTTTACATCAGCAGAGTCTCACAGACACATGCCACCCAAACAGAAGGACTGAGGCCACATGTCCCCCAAATCCTGATACCACACAGGCAGATGAAAGCTTGAGCCTTAATAGGGCTTATCATCAGAGTGGAGAGATGAGAGGGTTCATCTGGGCTGGAAAAAGAAATAATGTGTCCAACTAGGCTGAAAGAGTCCCTTTTGGAGCCTCTAAGTTCATCGCCTGATCCAGTCAGTTAGAGGGGGGGATGCCATCTCAGGTTGGGTTGCTGTGAAAAGATGGTCTTTGCTATCCATAGTCAGATTGTCAGTGAAATTCAACCTGAGCTCCAGACATGGACAGACTGATTAGCAAGAACACACACCATCAACAAACAAAACTAAATTAAACCTTATCTTTGGGGATATTACCTTGGATTATTTTTTTCTGCTGCTTGATCCACCTTTAATGGATTTCGCTTAAAACTAGGGCAAAACAGTATATTAAAACCCAAGACCCTGTCCCAAGCCTCCAGGAGGAGTGAAAAAGCCTGGAGAGAGCCTCGTTGTTCTCATTTGGGTGCACCTCCTGGCAAGAAATAGCATTGTAATCACTGGGAAAATGACCAGTGCCCCGATCAACCCTGCCCATACAGGATACGGAGGTTTAACACCAGACCCAGGGAAGAAGAACAGCAGGGAAGAAGGAAGGAAGTAAAAGGGAAGAAAAGGAGGTGATGGAAGGAGGGAAACTATTTTTTTAAGTCCTAATTTTTTTTTTTTTCAGTATGCGGGCCTCTCACTGTTGTGGCCTCTCCCGTTGCAGAGCACAGGCTCTGGACGCGCAGGCACAGCGGCCTTGGCTTACTGGCCCAGCCGCTCTGCAGCATGTGGGATCTTCCTGGACCAGGGCACGAACCCGTGTCCCCTGCATCGGCAGGCGGACTCTCAACCACTGCGCCACCAGGGAAGCCCTTAAGTCCTAATTTTATACTCGATAACAATACAATGTTTTTTTACATCATTATTGTTTTTTAATCCTCAGAACTACCTTATGAGTTGTCTGCCATTTTTCATATAAAGAAATTGAGACAAACAAATGCGACAACTTCTCCCGTCTCATAGCTAGTAAGTGTGAGAAGTGGAACTGCTGACCAGGCCTCCTGGTACATTCTCCCAGGCTGGTCCTAAGAGTGAGTGTGATGCAGGGTGTCAGGCTGGACTTAGTGATTGTCTTCACAAAGTCATGATCCCACCCCAGGGAGCGATGGCCTGGTTTTCCTGCCAATTCACACTGGTAAGGACGGGTTCACAGCATTCTCTGTTATCCCCCATCCTACTGTTAGGAGTTGTTTAGTACCAAAACACACACTCAGGTACATACAACTTGCAATGGCCCCATTCCTGGGTAAAAGAAAGACAGAGGCTAGGATACCACAGACTTTCATTCTCCTGACCCACTTTCTGCATAATTATGCCCTTTCTTCTTTCTTCCTTCTTCCTTGTTTTCCTTGCTGTGATTCTCATCTGGCTTGCTTTTGTGTCCTCTCATCTTCTTTCTTCTTATGCCGGGAGTGTTGTTTTTTTTCTCTCTCTCTCTCTCTTTTAAGGCAGTTGTTTCCAATAAATCCTCTCTTGTTTTCTTTAAGTTGTTCAGTTATTTTAAGTTTCCTCTTCCACAACCCTCTGTCTGCATTTCTGCTTTCCATCTGGGCCACGTGGTCGTCTCCATTTCTGGAATGAAGACAAAGGAAGGTATTAGAAACGTACAGAATCTGACTTGCTTCTGGGAACAGAAAGGCATGGCCAAGGACCAGATCACATCTGCCGATCTTTCCAGCACTTTTATTATATCTCAGGTCAACTAGTAACACAGTTGGAGGTACCTTGACTGGCCACTAGGACAATTAGTTTTCCTGGTTTCCGTTAAGGCTCTCCAGTTATGCACTGAGTAGGGACCTTCAATCTGAGCGCTTCTATGTGTGTCTATCAGTCGGGATCATGGAAGAAAGCAAATGGCACACTGTTTAAATTGGACAACTTAAAATGAGTTTAATACAAGGATGATTTACAAAGGTGTAGGCAGGCTGTGGACAAATCACAAAGGGCGGGACAGTGTCCTGTGGATAGCAGCAGCAGAGCTCTGTTACCCCCTGTGGTCCTGAACGGAAGGGGTTGGGAACAGCACCCCGGAGAGAAACGGCCATGTGACAGGAGCTGCAATCTTAGTGAACAGAGGTGGCGAGCTCGGTACTCACAGTAAGAGAGATGAGAGAATACAAGCTTTCGCCTCACTCTTATTCTTCTCTGAACTGTCCTGCTGGAGCTCCCCATTGGCTGCCCCAACCAGAAGCCAGAAGTCAAGAAAACCCGTTGGGTTGGTCAATATTGGTCAAACATCTGTGTCACAGTGGGAATGGGTGGAAAGTGGATCAGGAAGGCCAAATAGAAGTTACCCAGCAGAGTGAGCATGCAGGTACATAAACTTCTGTGCTCACATATGCATTCATGTATGCGCATGAGTGTGTGCTAAGCTGATGAAAAGAAATTTGATTTTGCTTTAAGGGAGGAGTCATTCAGGGGCTACCTCTTGTTCTGTTTGGCCTATATTGGTTACTGAGTATCTTGTTTTCTTCTAATTCTAATTGCTGAGTGTTTGAAGAAATGGGCAGAGTGCTGAGAAGTGGGAATCTCCTCTGGGATCATATGTGTGGAAAGCTATCTTCAGATAACAAGATGGCAAATGTTTACAATGTCCGGGATGAGCTACATCAAAAAGAAAGACTTAATCCTGCCTCTAAAGAACTCATTCCAGGAGAAATAAAAGTCAAATCAAAGGTGAATGCTTCTATTAGAAGAGGTGCATCCCAACCACCACCCCTGAGCAGATGATAGAGCCTTATCCAACTGATGCGGCATTAGAGAAAGAGAGACTTTTTCTCGGAGCTTTGGACGAGAATGAAATCAAGGACTGGGTTGAGTCAAAAGCTCAGTAGAGACCTAAGGTGGAATACAGAAACTCTGAAAGAGATGCTAAGTTGGTAAGTCATACAGAGTAGGTATTTCATAGTTGGCACATTACACAATCTTTTTAACACAGCACATTATCCATAACCTAATGGTAGCACTTATACGTTGGGGTGTGTTGTTAGCATGTCTCTATCATTAGGTCAGGAAGGTCTTGTTGACCACCATATCCCTAACACCTATAGCTTGGCACATAGGTGGTTCTCAGCTTTAATCTACTGGATGAATGATATTTGTCCATTTCAAGGACTTTATATTGCACTAGGGTTTACCTCTGGGTTCCACTAAGTTGGAATACATAATACAGGCTTCACTATCGCCAACTGCTCCACAAGGTTAGGGTCATGAGTTTACTTTCAGACCCAAGGGGAGGCTATTTCTCTCATGAGTTTTCAGGTGGACAAGATTCACCACATTTGACTTGGATTTACCTGCAGCTCCTGTATCCTTGTTCCAGCCTTTTCCAAGGCCCAGATCATTAAGTTCTAACATACTCCCCTGCTTTTACTCCACCTACATCCCCCCACCTACATCCTCTTTTGAATCCAGGCTTTAGATGGATGACTCCCCATATATAGTTGCTTTTAAAAGTAACAATTAGTTTCCTCAGTTTTCTTATTCAAAGAATATATTTACTTAATTCCATTTTCTAAGGAGTTATAGATACTTGAGACAGGAAAAGGAGATATAAATATTCATTTGGTTGGTATTTGATCCTTGCCCTTCCATCTCTACAACCACTCTACTATTGTAATTCTGAACTTATAAAGGAGTAAGCCGATCACCGTGAAAATGAGATGACTTATCCAAGGTCTCATGGTGAGTCAGCGACAGTTGTACCATGATCAATCTGTGACAAACCCTTCATTCTTCCTGTTCTACCAATAACAGTGGACCCCACTTCATCCCAAGTCCTCCTATAACTGTGTCACTTTAAAAGAACTGAGAGGGAAGGAAGGGCACAACTGTCGTTCCTTGGCAAACCCCGTTTCCATTAGAATTTAATTTAGATTTAATAAAATGCTTAATGAATCTTAATTAAATGCAAATTGAAATAAAAAAAAGGTTTAACAAGGTTTAATAGTGATGTGAGAGATCACATAATTCCACTTCAATAAATATTTTCCTAATAACAAATAACCATTTCATTAGTGAGGAAAAATGTTGCCATTAAATCTAAATTAAATTAAATTATCCATAATTTACTGGCGTAGTTAACAGTATATGTTAATGAAAAATATGTAAGGATATTTTTTCCCCTGCTTGTTACAAATGACTCCAGTTTAGAGAATTTTAAAAACACTCTTGAGCAGAGTGTAGTGGGCAGATGGTCTAAAGCCAATGAACCATCTCTGAGTCTCTGTCTTCTCATTCACAGAGACAGTGAGGTAAAGAAAGAGGAGATATGGGCTTTCCACAAATGCCACCTGGATTTCCACCAATGTCACAAGCATACAGTGGGGTATTGATCAGAGTGGGTGGAGACACTGTGAAGCTAGGGGATCTCTGGCTCAAGAAAAAGGTGAAGAGAAAATTCAGGCCATATAAAATGGCACATATCAGATATGATAAGGAAAGATTGAGGATGCAGGATGTGAGAGGGGAAAAAAGAGCCAAACATTCATTCCTATTGCACGTGCATATGTGTGTGTGTTTATACTTCCAATTTTTTATTTCTTCATGGTTGAGCATGAAGCATGTAAGGGAGAAGATCAGTGGGAGGCTGTACCAGGGAGAGAGAGACAGAGACAGAAAGAGAGAGAGATAGGTAGATAGATTTCCAGAGCAGGGGATCAAGTTCCAGAGTGGGGGACAGGTTTCCAGCAAAGAAGATAAGGCTTTAGGGAAAGGGCAATGGGTTTCCAAACAGGGCCCTCATTTGTGTTCTACTCTACAATGCTGTTGGGAGGGATGTGAGCTGGGCTGTGTAACTTTGCAGCAATTTGAGGAGTGTCAGAGACAGCGTATTGCCAACCAATATTACCATTCCAACACGTAATTAATATAAAGATATCAATGCAATATTTTCATTCTATTTTATATCAAATTCTTTAAATCTGGTGTTTTACATTTACAGCACATCTCAGTTTAGACTGGACACATTTCAAGTGCTCACTAGCTACATGTGGCCACCATATTGGACAGCATGGATCTAGTAACTTCCAAAGTACAGCACAAACATTTAGGGACATGGGACAAACACTCAAATTTGTAGTTGGATATTCAGCCAGAAATTATTGTTTAGTTGCAGTTATTGAATATTGTGAAAAAACTTGATTTAACTGAAATTATTCACACATCAGTAAATGATGGACGTGAACAGTGCCAATAACAACAACAACAAAAAAGTTAATAGGGAGTCAGTGCATGACAGTGGATTCTATTAGAAAGACTAGTAATATTTTAACATTTGAAAAGTGATAGGATAAAAATCTCAGAGAAAATAAAGACTGGGAAGTAGCATCACAATTAGAAATTCTTCTCTCTTCTTCCAATGCCAAGAATTGCCATTGGCATTAGAAATCTAGGGTAGGATTACTTAGTTTCTTAGGGTTTATAAACACTGTGAGGATGGGTGTCAAATCTGTCTTACCACTGGAGTAACCTCATTGCTTAGTAAAGTGCCTCTACCTTAGTGGATGCTCAGAAAAAAATGTTTCTAGAATGAATAAAATGAAAGACAGGAGAGTAGACAGAAAAAGCACGTGCAATTTTCCTGAGAGTTGAATACAGAGATGCAAAGCCAGAAAGGAAAATCCCACGTGAGGGGAGGGGTTAATGCCACCTCTCTCCAGCTGTGCCTTGTCTTCACTTTCATTCCAAGGGGATGAGACAAAACATTTATAGTTTTCCTGCCCTGAGATGTCTCATCCACTTCCCTGGAGCTGCAGAAAAGGGTTATACAACAATCTGGATTATTTCTCCAACCTTCCGATTTCTAGTTTTACTCTCTCCAGTCTAGTCTTCAAACGGACCCCAGAATATAATTCTTGACAGCATATGACTTCCTCTAGGGCAAGTTTTGTTCATCTCCATGTACCTAACTCAGTGTCTAGTGCAGTGCCTTTCGCCTAGTAAGCCCTCCTAAAACAGCGGTTTGGAAGGAAGGAAAGAAGGAAGGGAGGGAGGGAGGGAGGGAGGAAGGAAGGAAGGAGGGAGGGAGAAAAGAAAATAAAGGAAAGGAGGAAGAAAGTTTAACAAAAAGTCCCATCAGCATTTTCAAGATGTCTTTGTACTTTAATGGGACATGATTTCGGTAAAACCTAAATTTGGTAATTTTGACATTATTTTAACTACACATTCAGGTCTAAAGTATTTATCTGCCAAAGCAGGGGAAATACATTTGCTCTGGTTCACATGTGCAAACACAACGTTTCTGTAAAGGGTTTTTTGTTCATCAGGGCAAAGTTCTTAGGTCCACACATCACTAAGACATTTTTGAATATGATAATGGTTCTGTTTATTCTGTCTCCCAGGAGACAAAGACAACTTGATATTTGCAGTAAAAGAGACCCTCTTCTTAAGGCTGAATGATCCTTCATGGTTCTTTATTCTCAGACACAGATGCTGTTTAGTATGGCCATCAGCTCTGTGTTAGAGGAGTTCGGCTACAGACATTTTAAAACCCTTCATGCCCTAGATAAAAATACTGTGTATCTGAGCCATTCTGAAAGGGGAAACAAAGTAATCTAAAGAGGCATTTTTGTAAAAGACCAATTTGTAGAAGTACTAGATGTTTTCTCTCTAGAAAAAAAAAAAAGCATGTCATTTACTGGGAGGAAAAAAGATTGAAGGTCCTCCTGTCTGGGCTTTGTTATCTATTATTAGTTTTTCTGTTGGAGAGAAGTGAGGATATAGAGTTTTAACATTAAAAATACTAATAAGTATTTCAGCTGTCTTGGTATTGTGAGCTGAACACATCTGTATTTTTAATTAGTCCTTTCGTAAATGTGATTATGGCATGTCATGTGATCACCCTTGAAACCAACACCTGAAACTTTGAAAGGACAGCCATTCAGAGTCCCAGGGCTTGGACGGTGCACACAGGGACGTCCTGGTAATTGCATTAACAGTGTTATCAAGAGGTCTCCAGATCCAAATGATTTTCCTGTCTGTAAATTAAATAATAATATGGAAACAAAATCCACTGGGTCCAACAGGAAAGCACAAATATAACAGTGAGAATTTCCTGTCATGAGGACATTTCAAACCCCTGTAATCAAAAAGCCTACTGAATGGAGCCTGATGAAGCCCTCAGCCTCAGAGAATAAGTCACAGGGCACTCAGAGCTTTTGCCAGTTTCACCAGGGTGAAGAGCTCAAGGTCCCACGGGGGCCAAAACTAAGCTTGAGGAGAGAGGGTGCAGGGCATCAACAGTGATTCTATGAAAAGCCCTCTTGGACACTCTGGCTTCTAAATTTCCACGGAGAAAGCATCCTACTCAGTGGTTGATGTAATTAAACAGTTCTTGGCGCTCATGAGAAAGTATACATTTTAGTTTTGAGTATACGAAGGGCAACAAAGGCCTCCATCATAAGCTCATAGACTGGCGATTGCTCATTCTGATTCTTGCAAGTCATGCCAACCTGATGAGGGAGAGATATAGCCTTCGCTGATCTCAAAACCCCCGGGTTCACTGTGACTTGATGGCTAAGGCTTAGAAGGCTAATTGCCTTCAATCCATTCTTTTTCTTACACGAAGGGTTTTCTTCTTTACGTCCCAACACTTGTCCTTATCATTTCTTCTTAATGGTGATTAATAGAGAAAAGTCTATGCAAACCTACATTAGGTGAAGATTCCCCTTCTGGTCAACTTCCCATGTCAGAGTGTGTGACCTGGTATCAATGCTATTAAGTCCCCAAGAGTACTGGGAAATGTGGCTGCAGGTGATGAAGTCTAACCAAGGATTACGAATAACTTATTTGCTTCTCCATGTGAATGTGGGATGGGTTTAAAATGTAAGTATTAAAAGCACAATAAGAGATATATTTTTGAGAACTGATGTGTTTATTACTAACAAAATGATTTTAAGTAAAAAAAAAAAAAAAAAGACCTTTTGGATATCTGGTGGCTTAAGTGTACATTTATAAAAACCTGCACAAAGATAAAGTCCAAAATTTACACTACAAACTCCAGTTATTATCTGCCCAATACAGCACATTTTAACAAAATTGAAAGAGAGTTTTGGTGACTTTCAAGCAATCCCTTACTCAAAAATCTGGCAATGTATTTCAGGAAATAAATGCAAGAAATTCTGGGAGTCCCGTAAATGTTCCCAAATTTAGAGGGATGTTGCTGGAGACATGAGAATGGGGTTAGAAAGTCAGAGGGTATCCCTTAGAGGTTTGTGCCTCAGTCTGTATGTTTCATGGCTTCATTTCCCCCATGGAAGGTGGGTTCTTCTCACCCAAGTTAGGACAGCAGAATAGTTCCCTAGGAATAACACCTACTGGCTGGAGCCAGACTCCACCAATAAAAGCGAGAGGTTCTTCTTTATTCATATGCAGGCAAACATGCAATCTCCACTCTTCTTTTGAAGACGCACAAAATGCAAAGTTCCCTGGTAGAATACAGTTTGTACTGAAGGTCAAAATAAGGCTGTCTTCAACTTTGCCCTAAATCTAAGACTTACCTTAGCCAATCAGCCCCTAAGGGCCAATCACTATGTTATCATTATGTAGCAACACTGAGAGGAGAAACGAGAGAGAGAGAGAGAGAGAGAGAGAGAGAGAGAGAGAGAGAGAGAGAGAGAGAGAGAGAGAGATGGAAGATCAGTATACCTGCCATAGCCTTGCTTATTACCTGGAAACCAGAATGTGAAAAAAAATAAGGGTCTGAGGGTCCTGACCTATAACTAACGGTCGCCATCCCCATTCATAAAATGTGGTCCCAAGAATCAAATTCTTGGATCCTCAATACTTAGAGTAGAGCTTGTAAGGAAGATATGGCCAGAGATGTAGCAACAAGAAAAGAAATGCTCTCTCTCTCTCTTACTATTGATATTATGCGTCACTAGTGACAGTGTTGGAATTGTTATACAAATTGCATTAGCACAACTCTTGGACTCCTTCTGTTATATCATGTTGTCTCTCATTCACAATCAAGGGGTTCGTTCGTTCATTCATTCATCTTTCTATTTGGAATAAACATTTCTCCTTCAGAGGTCCCACCCTCCCTGTAAGCCAACGGGGCTTTTATGTGACATGTTCAGCCTAGATTAAACTGATTTGAAATAACCTTAACTGTAAGAGCAAACTTGTGTCTTGTGGAGGGCGGTGTATGAAAACTTCACGCTTTCAGTTAATGTTTCTACCCAATCTCTACTCAAAACTCAGCCTCTGATGAGAATACCAGCATTTCTCTTTTTATGTAACTTAAGAGATATAATGTGAAATAAAGATACTCCTAAAATCAAGGGCTAACTGATACAACTTTCCGCCAATGTACTTATGATCACATTATAAATAACAGGTCGATTTCATTTAAAATGTGTGTTCTTTCAAAACGGCATCATAAAAGAATTATTGATTCACATAGACAATTGACTAATTTTTTTCACAATAACGAAAAGAACTAAACGCATGGTAAAACAAACATTCATTGGAGACACTCAGCTATTCGGTATACACTTCCAGAGTAATATAGCAGAATTAATGCTTGGCATCACCTACAGAGTACATCTTTGTTTTTTTCACGTTGCATTTATGTGGCTACACATGTATAAGGCCCTTTCTTATGAAGCAGTAAATAATGGAGATTATTTATACAATGTCTATAGAAAATCAGCCCTCAAAAGTGAAAGGAACATAGCTGGTGACACAATTATGAATTTTTATTAAGAATCAATTCAAAAAAATTAGAGGAGAAAAAGGAAGTGAGAGCTGTTCAAGGCAAGGAGGAAAGGAGACCAAAATAGAACAGATCCAGAACGTGGGTAGTTTCAGTTCAAGTCTGCTACAGGGTAAACAATACAGTCTTTTAACAAGAGTATTTTTGTATTACATTCCTAGTCTTCTTTCTTGTTGAATTTTTCTCATGTCTTCCTTCTCTGAAGTGAATTCAGAGAGTTATGTAAAGGATAAGTTGAATATATAAAAGGCTTCTGGCATAAAACTACGGGAAGCTAGTAACTCTTTCAGGATCCTGGGTGGTGTACGCTGGAAGAAACCTGAGCGAGCATATAATTCAAGCATTTTAGGTTTTAACTCTGATCAGTACATCACCCTCATTTATTATGGGTATGCTGAGACTGTACTTTGGCTCAATCAGAACGAGAACAGCTATTGATTAACAATGTCTGCTATAGGCATAGCAATCCTGAGTAATAATGTGCGTGGTGTATGTTTGGCATCTCTGATTTAGTCCCAACCCCGCCATTGTATAGATGTGGAAACCGAGGCTCAGAGATCACTAAACAGCATGTCCCAACTCTCACAGGAGCAAAACTATGACAAGAGTCCCATCATCTAAGCACTAGAAACAGGTTTAAAATTAGATTCCAGACATCCTGATTCTCAATCCTATACCTTTTCCATTCTTCCCCACTCATCTTCCCTTTGCAAACATGTTCTACTAAATCTGTTGTTATTTTTTCTAATAAAAACACATGCCAATTTTATAATGTGAATCAACCAAAAAAAAAAAAAAAAAAAAAAACCAGCCAAACTTTGCTGTAAAGCCAAAAACCTCTGTAAGAGCTAATCTTAAAATGAAAAAACTCAAAATTATATCTCGCTGTAAACATTTCCCACTGTGAAAATGAGGAGTGAGGGCAGATACAGGACAAAAGTCATCTCTATCTTCTGCAATAGAAGGTATTGATCTGGCAGGGCCAGGAGCCTGCCAATGTTATATATGGCAGCGAACCGGATTGGTGCACAGCAGATAGTATTTTTCAATAGTAATAAATAATAATTATGTACAGGGTTTGTCTCACTGATGCTCCATTCTCCTGCCTTCACTAATAATCAGAATCTGGTTCTTCCAGAGACCTCCCTTAACTCTTATTCTAACAAGGCAGTAATTCATTCTAGGTCCATGGAAGGTCCATACATCTCTCCTAAATGTCCCTTCTGCACAGGCACATAAGATGATCATAAGTTTAATTAAAGGTCACGACAGGGCTTCCCTAGTGGCGCAGTGGTTGAGAGTCCGCCTGTCGATGCAGGGGACACGGGTTCGTGCCCCGGTCCGGGAGAATCCCACATGCCGTGGAGCGGCTGGGCCCGTGAGCCATGGCCGCTGAGCCTGTGCGTCCGGAGCCTGTGCTCCGCAACGGGAGAGGCCACAACAGTGAGAGGCCCGCATACCGCAAAAAAAAAAAAGGTCACAACAGCATCCTGGCCTCTTGTCCTCTTAATTCCGTGTTGTTCCTTGTGACCTGCCCTGACACTGGATGCCTGGCACATCCAGGGATAAGAGTCAAAGAGCTTCCATGTCCATGTTGTGATCTCTTATCTCCCCAGGAAAAAAAGATTCTCAACAGACTTTATTTGCAGACTTTGGGTAAAGGCTTAAATCACCATCCAGGTGTCACATTTTCATTGAAGGGCAGCAGTGCCAAATTCTTTCAAAGTATTTAGCATGATTGTAAGAGCCATACTAGAATTAAATGAGGGCATTTCAGTTAAAACTCCTCATGGTGGGCCAGCACTCTGGTGATTAACACTCACGTCACTCCCCCCTTGAAAAATAAAAATTGCTAGAGTTCCATAAGCGATATTAAATATAACATGCCTAAAATAGAGCACAGCTTAATCAGATAAAGACCTAAAATCTCAAATATCATCATACATGCCGCCTTTCATATGGAGAAAAATAAGTTACTGTGTCAGATGGCTTAGCTTTGCATCCTGTCTACGGTTTGCCTAGATTTACGAATTACAAGCCATTTCTTTTTCCTCCCCTGTAAATGGGAATAATAATAGTTATCTCGCAAGATTGGTAAGAATAAAACAAGAATACATACATTTAAGGAACTTATAACTATACCTTCTGCAAAACCACTAAATCATGTTTAATTGTTTTGGTTACCTGTAAACTGTATTAATATTAATATGATTGTCAGTCATATAAAATGAGGTCTTAGTAGCATGATGCTGCAAAATGCACTGTAGTTAGCCAAAATGCTAACTTCAAAATCAAATTTTCATATTTTCCATGTTTCATAAATCACACAAAAATCATAAGAAATTAAAATCCAGGAGAAGGCAAAGGTGGTAAATGGAGACATGGGCTTTGCCAGTTTGAAAATGCTTTTCCTAAAGGAATATCCGCCTTCCCAGGAGACAAGTACAGTTGTTTAATTTAACTTCAAAATCATTATTCCCCCCCTCCCCGCCACCAAAAGAAAGACTTGCATGTGTAAGGCTAGCTTGTACAGAGTATTTGGGAGCTCAACCATGGGATACTGGGGAGTGGGGGGCGAAGAGGGGAGACAGAGCAGGCAGGAGACAGAGAGTCAGCAGATCAATAGAACCACTTTAGGATAATGGCTGCAGCTGCAGAGGAGGAGAGGGGTTGGACCACAGGCCAGCTCCATCACTGCCAGGAAAGGCCCATTTGCAGGAACAAAGGGCTTCATCTGTCCTGTCAGGCCCAAGACCTAGCTCAGTGGCTCAAAGGCAGGACACTTCTCAGTGACCCAGACTACCTGCCGGCTACCTGCCGGCTCTGCCCTGTGCCAGCCTCGCAGCTCTTCCCTAGAAGCACATGGAATGGGGACAGGGAATGAGGTGGGTCAGGGAAGCACTGACACAAGGGACAGACCAGGGAGAGAGGGATTGACATCCCAGGCCTGCGAGGCCTGAGAGCTTCATGGAGGGTGGGATTAATGAATGTCTACAGACAGAAAGCAGAGCTCCCACTTTAGCCAATGGATGCAGACTCTTTCCCTCATTCCACCTTTTGACAGAGCTACTTTTAAAACGTGGAAAAACTGACTGGTTTGTTTTTCAGTCTTTCTTCCTTTCTCAAGTCCCTCTATAGAGTGTGTTCCTGAAAGGGAAACCGGCTCCATCCAGTTTGGCAAAAGGAGAGAGGGAAAAGCCAGAGACCGGGAAGCCCCATATATGCTGGAGGAAATGCCAGCTGGGCAGCAAAGTGCCAACCTTTTAGGATAAACTCAACTGTGTAAACAGCTAACAGCCCTGGATCACACACCATGAACCAGGCATAGGGGTTAGGTATTGTCACTATCTGCACAATTTTCTAAGTTAGGACGTGAAGCCTAGAGGGGTGATGTGATCTGTTTGAGGTCCCATTAATCCCTAAGTGATAGACCTAGAGCTCAAAACCAGCCAAGTCTGTCCAACATCATAGCTCATGCTTCACACCATCACCCTACACCAGTTACAGCAGGTTTAGGTATTTGGCAAATACCACAGTAATACTCAATGTGTTTACTCCCTCTTAGAATGCGACCAGTGAATGGGTCTTCTTATATTAATCAGGGTTCTCCAGAAAACTAAAACCATTAGGATCCAGATAAAGAGAGAGATTGTGAGGGATTAGCTCATACAATTTTGGAGACTGAGAAGTTCAGTGATCTTCTGTTGGCGTGCCGGTGGCCCAGGAGAACGGACGTTTTAATTTCTAGTCCAAACCCAAAGGCCTGAGAACCAGGGAAGCCAATGGTGTAAGTCCCAGTTGGAGTCTTGAGGCCCCAGAACAAGTAGCACCAATGCCCAAGGGCAGCAGAAAGTACATTTCCCAAGTCAAGCAGAGAGAAAATTTGCCCTTTCTCTACATTTTATTCTATTCAGGCCCTCAAGGGATTGGATGATACCTGCACTGGTAAGGGAACTCTTTTACTCAGTCTACCAATTCAAATGCTAATCTCTTTCAGAAATACCCTCAGTGACACACCCACAAATATTGTTTTACCAGCTCTCTGAGCATCCCATAGGCCTGTCAAATTGACACAGAAAATTAAACCATCACACTTTCTAAGAGCTCTATTTGAGTGGACTTCATGGCTGTAACTTTTGTAGGTTGTAACACAGATTTCTGGAAAAGATGTAATTGCTCTGGAGGGAAATGATCACACTCCTGGAATATATGTCCTGGCACCAGGCATGTTGGGGAGATGACCTGGAGTAGTAAACATTAAGAATGCTAATTGTGTGAAGTATTAATGAAGCATCTACTATGTGCTGAGTACTTTACATCCAGTTTCACAGTTAATCTTCACAACAATCCCTCTGAGGTAGATACTATTATACAGATAAGGAAAGAGCTTTGTCATGTTTAGTTGCAGAAACTCTTTCAGCTGGTGAGTATGGTAGCCAAGATTCATATGCTAAGACAGCCTGACTTCATAACCTATGCTCTTAACCACTGTGTCCTACTGTCTATTATTGGTCCATGTATTTCTCCTCTTCGGCATGGATGTGCCTGGCAGGTACATGTTGTAAGAAAGAAACAAGTGGATTGTCTCAAAAGCAAGGGGCCCAGGAAATCTCTCCTCCACGTGGAATTCTGTAGTGTCACTTTGGCCTCTTAGAATGGAGGACCTGCCTTGTAATACTTTTCCTCCAGAGACCTTTTATTGAACCAGACATTTTCTGAGAACTCACTGCATGGTGGAAATTATACTAAGGGCTGGAGGCAAGATGAACCAGAAGAACAAAGCATCTGCCTTCAGAGGCCTCATAGCCTAGTGGGAGATACAAGCATACTGAGAGATGCTTGTCATACAGGTATAACAATAGAGGTATACACAACACTCTGTGGGAATACACAGACTTTTATCAACGTACTCTATTCATGGGAGTAAGGGACACCTTCATGAAAGAAGAGAAAAGGTTTGTAAATTTTGATATACGAGTTGGAATTTGCTACGAAAAAGATCAAGAGAAAGGCATGCTTGGAAGAACAAAGTGTGTATAAGATTTTGATTTTGAAATGCAAAGAGACTTCTGACTTCTGCTTAGGATGTCAAAAGCTGAAAAGAGGATTGCTCCCACTTTACAAACTAAAAAATGCTGTGTACTCTACAAAATCCAAATTTTTCTTGAATCCACCAACTAGTCTGAAATTTCAGTAGAGACAGGTACCTCAAAGGAAAGACAAAACACATGCACTGGTTTGCTTGGGGCAGAGCATGGACGGAAAACAAGGCTGCCATACAAGGGAGTAAGAAGCTAAACTTTTGAAAAATTGCTTGAGGCTGCATGAGAATTAGCACAAGAGTGTAGAAACCCAGCATATCTGAACAGTGTACATGAAGGCAGTTTGCAAGCACTCATAGAATCTTTTCCACAGACCCCACTGGATGTTGACGGGAAAGAATAGGGGCAAGCAGGGAACTGGAGAAGCAATCCTTTACACTCCAGGACTGGGGAAGGAAGGAGCCACTTCCTTCCCTGTTGGAAAGAAAAGAAACCCCACTCAAATCTTTCACCTTGTATTGCTTTCCTAGGGCTGCCATAACAAAGGATCACAGACAGGGTAACTTAACAACAGAAAATTTCCTCTCACAGTTCTGGAGGCTAGAAGTCCACGATCAAGGTGCTGGCAGGGTTGGTTCTTTCTAAGGGTGGTGAGGGAAGGATCTGTTCATGCCTCTCTCTCCTTGGCCTAGTCATCTTCTCCCTCTTTTTTCACATTATCTTCCCTCTGGGTGTGTCTGTGTCCAAATTTCCTCTTCTTATAAGGACACTGGTCATACTGGAATAAGACCAACACTAATGACTTCATTTTAACTTGATTACCTTTCTAAAAACCCTATCTCAAAATAAGGTGACATTCTGTGGTACAGGAGGTTAGGACTGCAGCATATAAATTCTGGGGAGGACATAATTCAGCTCAAACACACCCCCAAGAATCAAAAGACTTAAGTCATTGGGGGAAGGGCAAAAGGCTTTGTTAAGCTGATGAAAAAACAAGCCCCAAACTAGGAGAAAATGCTTGGAAAAACACACGTCTAATAAAGTATTCGTATCTAGAATATGTAAAGAATTCTCAAGACACAAAGATAACAAACAACCTAACTTTTAAAATGGGCAAAAGATTTGAACAGATATTTTACAAAAGATGATAAACAAATAGCAAATAAGGACTTACAATGATGTTCAATATTATTAGTTATTAGAGAAAATCAAACTAAAAGCACAATGAGATAACACTACCAAATTCTAGTAACACTGTTATCAGAACTTAAATTTTGGTGATAGGAATTCAAAATGGTGTGACCACTTTAGAAAATAGTTGGACATTTTCTTGTAAAATTAAATGATAAGCTTATCTTACAACTCAGAAATTTCCATTCTAATACACAAGTGAAATGAAGGCATAATCTTGCCCAAAAACCTCCATGTAAAATGTTTATAGTGTCTTTATTCATAATTACCCCAAACTACAAACAGTCCAAATGTCCTTCAATGGATGAATGGATAAACAAGCTGTACTACACACATAAAATATAATACTACTCCTCAATAAAATGAGTCAACTACTGACACAGGCATCAAGACAAACCTCAAATGCATCATACTAAATAATAGAAACCAGATTCAAAAACTATTGAAAAGCCTGGAAATTTCAAAACTAAAGGGATGGAAAACAGATTTGCGGTTGCCAGGGGCATAAGGTGGTGGAAGGGGGCATGAGGTACTTTTTCAGTGTGACAGAATTGTTTTGTATCTTGATTGCGGTGGTGGTTACATGACTGCACAATAAAAGATGAATTTGACTGCATGTAAATTATATCCCACTTGAAAAATACTTAAAAAATACAAAGATAAATGGATGCGAATTGTAGCATTGGAGAAGTGTTAGATGTTCCAAGTGGTGGAGAGGGTTGTGTATGAGTGTAATGGAGACAATAAGGTGGGAAGTATGTGACTAAGAATAGTCTTCGGTAAACTTACCCCTTCAACTAAACAAGGGCAGTTCTCAGACCTAAAACTTTGAAAGAGACGGGAGCAATTATTATGCACATGGGAGGAATGGTTTCATAATGGCTTTGATTATAAGGAAAATTAAGTATCTGCAAGCTTCTAACTTACCAAAGCAACAACTATAACATGTGTAGTAGAGGGTATGCATGACAGAAATACGCATATATTTTTATGTGTATAGCGGTGTGTTACACGAAAAGAACATGTTGTAACTCTATGAATGTTCATAAGAAGTGTTCCTGATTCCTGATAAATTTCATTGTCAGACCTTACAGCTCTTTCCTGTTTCAAAATGCCTCAAATAGGTCTTTAGTAATTTAGCTGTTAGTGAGTTGATGATCTATGTCTTTATTATGAATGTGGTTATTATATTTGAATATTTAATCACTTCTTTCCATTGCTATAGTATTGATCATCCATTTCTCCTTATCATCTATAAGAGACTCTATTATATGTATATGGACACTTCATGCTCAGTCTCAAATTTTCTAATATTCCTTTCATTTCTCTGTCTATTATTAATTTGTGTTCTTGATTTGTTTCTTGGGTTTAGCTTCTGCTTAGCTAATTCAATTTTCCACACTGTCAATTCTACTTGTTAATATTTCTAGTGATGATTTTAATCGTTCCATACAATTTTAGTTCTCTTCCACTGCAGTTTCCTTCCATCTCTTCTTGCTTAATAGAAGTGATATCTCTATTTCTATCTTAGGGAATGAGTCAAAACATACTTTTAGAATCCAGAGTGTCACGTGTTAAAATTAAATTTTATTTCAAGCTATAGTTTCTCTGTGCTCTTTCTAATTTAGAGCCCAAGGGACCTATGTTCCAATGTTAGTTCTGCTTCTTACCAGCTGTGAAGATCTAGAGAAGGTAACTCTTTGCATTTTAATTCTGTTGTAGTAGATGCTGTTGATGGCCAGCTGTTGATTCCTCAGCCCACCAGAGTTCCCAGTTTCATACATAAAGTACCTACCTCTTCCATCGTCTCTGTCTGATGTCTCTCTGTAGGCCACGGGAGCTTGCTCTGCCACACTCAGGCTCAATGCAGAAGCGTGTGCTGGGGTGGGAAAATGAATAACCCCAAAGCAACTCTCAACTCATGGGAAATGGGAGGCTGTCATCTGGTGGGATAATTCTGAGATATATTCTATACAGTTATTCAGAAGATCTTCAACAGGAGAGTATTTATTGACTTTTCTACCTTCCCTGTCTTGCTTTCTCCATGTCTATATCTGTGTATTCTAGAATTATCTTCCAAATAAACTATCTGCATCCAAGCTTTTGCCTCGGGATCTTGGAGGACCCTAAATTAAGACATGCATCTCTCTCCTACTCTATTCTTTGAGGCTCCTCTGGTTGGATGCAGAGAAATCATTTGGTCTGTCCATCTTTCCCATGGAAATCCAGATGTCATTCTATCATGTGGTATTCAAGTGGTCCATTCCAAGATACCTGATAATTCTCTATGAGACTGGATGGTGAGACCCCCAAATTCCTGTGACTAAGAATCAAGCTATGCCCAGCTCATTCAATGGCAGTAAGGAGTAGGTAACTAGTTGATAATCAGATAATACAACAACCTCTTTTCACTTAAGGAGCTCTCTCTTCTCTCTTATCCCTCAATTAAATAAGCTTCTATAAATCTCTTTAGTGTTCCATGTAAATGGCTCTCCTCTCTCTTTTTGTAAAACAAGAAACAGAATACCTACAAATTATACCATCCCAAAGAGAACTCCTTAGTTTTTGGTTTTTTTGAGCAGGATCTCCCTTGGAAATCTGTGTGTGTGTATATGTTGAGCACTGAATGAAATGGAGAAGAATGAAGAATCTGAGGTTAAACTCTCTTACTCTCCCTCCCTGCCCCCAGAATAAGGAGACTGGGTTAAGATGGTACAAGTTAATATCTCCAGGATACATCAGCTAAGAGATTTGTGAAATATCCTATACATTCCACTTAATCTGGGGAATCACAAATTCTTCTGGACAGGGTAGTACTGGGTTTCAGTTCTTGCCTTGACATGTTTTTCTCCTAAAGGAACTTATCTTCCCCCAACCCTCAAAGGAATTCCTGGAACTCGTAATGGGCAGCGGATTCAACAGCCCCAGCCTTAGCCTTCTCACTCCCATATTTGGAGAGTGAGGGGAAGTGATGGGACACTAAACCCAGTTTGATCTTGTTTTTTTGTTTTTCTGATAATTTAAAGATGTATATAAATATAAAAACTCTTCCAGACTAAATTCAAACACATCCTCTTCGTGACAATAGACAATGGATTCCAGAAAATAATCATAATATTGCCTAAAGGCTTCTATTGGTTGCTAGTAATTGCCATTAGGTTTATATGGTTTTGCATATGTGCTCACTGCAGGACTTGCTTTGTAGTGTGTTTTGGTTTTTTTTCTTTCTGAAGACAGCTTTTTACCTTTAACACTTATCATGTGCCCACTGTGGATCAGGCATTGTGTTGTGTGTTTTAGGGAAGTTGTCTGATTTAATCTTTATAGCAACTCTGAGGTGTAAATGTCATTTCTCCCATTTTAACAGATGTTAAACAGAGATGTTGAAGTGACAGAGTTAGAATTCATGTGTAATTCCTCTTGCTCCAAAGTTCATGCTTTGTATACTACACCATGCTTTTCTTTTGTATTGAGAATTCAGGTCCACTTTAAGGAGTTCACTGGACATTGTCATATACTGGTAGGGTCATGACTAAATCCCAAGGTCAGCCTTAAGCTCAGTTTCTCTGGATCCAGTAGGTAGATGGAGATGAAATATAGAAGCTTGATGAGCCATTCGAGTTGGAAACTTGAGTGTATATACTCTGGGATCCCCTATATGAATCCAGGCCCTACATTAACTCCTCCACTCACTGGCTCAGCATTGGGATAGGGTGACATAAAATGTGATCGGGGAAATAAAATACTTTCTCATATGCTCTTTTCCATGTGGGTTTCTGCCTTCTACATTGTAGGTTGTTCTGTTGATTGGTTTGTAAAGAAAATGTGCCAAATGTTTTTGGAAAATTTACCCCCTAGGACATATCTAGCGAGATTGGGCAAGTAAGAGTCATATGTGACTGATGCCAATAACAATTCCTCTCTCATTTTCCAAAAGATGAATTCTCAAAGGTTTCAACCCCAGGTCTGTTTATTACTAAGGAGGCTTCCAAATGACATTGGCAGATACCCATCGCTTATTATCTGACCCCTTTCTCTAAGGAGTTGGGGTGTCAGTTTTTATTATCCTGGGGACTGTGACTTTAAGAATTGTGTTAAACTGTAAAAATAATCACTATTTTTTATATGTTTGGTGATTTTATATATATATATGTGTGTGTGTGTGTGTGTGTGTGTGTGTGTGATATAAGGTCTAAATTTTTCTTTATTTTCTTAAAGAAGTCTATGGCAAAGAGTACTAAGTTTTCAGAAAATCAATTTCCCTCTCTTCTCAGGTACACAGTAGATTATAGCCCTGGCCTTCCTTGTAGGTAGATGCAACCATGAAATTGAGTTCTGGTCAATGGAATTTGGGTAAATGATGTACACTTCTTTCAGCTAAGTCTGTAACACTCCTTTGAAATCTTCCACTCTCTCTCTTCCCTCATCTGGTGGGTGGATGTCCATATGCAGGGTATCCTTGGAATTCACATCTTAAAGATAATAAAACCCATGGCAGGCTGGGATGCTGAGTAACTGGATACAGACTCCTTCACTAACTGAATATGATGTAGACAGAAAATACACATATATTGTGAGTGTTTATTGGTTACAGTGGCCAGCATTACCTTAACTATAGGGTCAAAAACTCAAAAGAGGTAAGAATGAATGCTAGGTTTCTTTACCACATCAGTGCTCAATGTGTCATACAACCATGACCAGGCTCCCCAGTGAACTCAATGCTCTAGTCCTTTACCCCATAGATAAAAGGCTACATTTGGCCAATTTTACCCCATTGGTTTGGGAAGGACCTGGACCTCCCCAATGTCTTCTAATTGCTGTACTGTTTCCATTGTACTTCCTACTTCCCTGTTGTTTCAAAGGAAAAATCAGGAGGGGAACTCATGGCCATCAGAAAAGATGGGCATATCAACAAAGGAAGAGCACTGTAACTTATTGAAAAGGGTTATGTTTAAGATTCTTAAGGGATTTCTGGTCTTAGGATAACATTTATCAAAGTCAACATCAATAAATCAGGGATTAAATCTGTTTTGTTCACTATCAGTCATATCCACGAGGACTTAACTGTGCAGCAACAGTATAGGTACTCAATAAACATGTGTTGGATGAAATGTTCGCATGTGTATATGGACATATTCATATGTCAGGGAAGAATTGGCTCCCATTGGCTAGGTCTGAGTCTCCTGTGGCTGGAAAGATGTTCGCATACACTCTTAAAGCACAAAGGAACTTGCCTTTCCCTCCTTTACTCCCACGCTGAAGTGCTTACAATGGAGCACCAAGCCCTGCAATGGAACAGATGTCAGAGGAAGGGTGGGAATTAACAAGTGCCTATTACCCCTCCAGAATACCAATCATGAGGTCGAGAGCTGTGGAGATGGAGGAGGGGGGACATGAAGTGGCACTCAAGGAATGAGGACTGTCTATACTTTCCCACAAGCCCCTTCAAGGAGTTTGGATCTAGGGCAAGATGCAGAGGTTGCCACAGGAACAGTTGTGACAATAACCCAAGAGGCCTTTTCCCTTGTCAAGCACACATCTCCCAGATCACCCCTGACACCCAGAGTTCTAGTGCTCAGGGATGTAGGCAACTGAAATGTGAAGTCTTGCTGGAACTGCAAGTGTGGAAAGGAATGGCAGGATATAATGCTAGAAAGAGAGGCTGGGATCAGGGTTCAAAAGACCTTGAGTGTGAGGGCAAATGAATTCAAATTAGAGGTTTTCAGAGGATGAAGTTGTCTTAGCTCACAAGCTGACTGCATCTGGGTTCACAGTGTCTCATTTCAGAATTCATGTACTCCAGATCTTTTATGGCCAGAAAGTTCTCTGTCTGTCTCTGCCCCCAACTAAGAGGGAAACAGTAGAATAATTTCTTGAGCCCTTAGACAGTCTTGTAGCCTGATACAATCTCCTTTACTCTAAATACCCACCATTCCAACTATCCATCCAAAAATCATAATCTCAAGACTCGACTGTTTTCTCTCTCAGAAACATCAGGACAGGTAGCACTGAGCACTGAGGTGAGATATCCTGTTATAGACATTTGAATTGGGTCACAAGTTACAGGAGCAGACATACTAGTGGGGTAATCACAGAAACTGTAGTAAGGGCTGAGAGAAAGTTACATGTCTCATATGAGAGACTTCATGACAGTGGAAATAGGCAAGAATGGGAATCATATGCAGAGGGCTTGAAACAAGTCTCTTTGGTTGACTAGTTATGTCCCTTATATTTGAACAATGAAAATAATGTAGGAAAATAATAATAATTAAAAATAATAATAATGGCAACAAGACTTAGAGCTATCTATGTGCCCAGCCCTGCTCTAAGCACATTGCATGCATGATATCACTTAATCTTCCTAACAATAATATACTAGGAATTAGTATTACATCCTTAATAGTTAGGTACTTCCATTGTTCCTCTAATAGTGTCTTATACCACAAATCTGTTGTGAGGATTAATTTAAATAATACAAGTTAAAAAAAATGAATTGTCAAACATTATTTTAATAATTGTAAATCACATTCTATACTTGATTACATCTATCTATCTATGTATCTATGTATCTATCTATCTATATGTTTATCTATCTACCTATCTATCTATATGTCTATCTATCTATATAAAACATCTCCTTTGACTTTATATTGCCCTGATGCATTTACTGTGTCCCCAAAGCATATTTTAAAAGATAATATTATTACACCTAAGAGCATTATTACTAATCTTTGCCTATATCTCTTTCCCATGGTTGTGAATTCCACCAGTTTATTGAACAACCATAGTTTATATATCTTTATACCTCCAGTAACTGGAACACTTTAAGCATTCTATAAATGTTTGGGATCTTATTGTGCATTATCATACATTAAGTACTTACTATATGTCAAGCACTATGCTAAGAACTTTAAATATATTATTCTAATATAGTCCTTTTTACAATGCTATCAGTTCTCACATTTAAGCATGCATCAGAATCACTTAAGCAGGCGTCAAGTCTTGTTAAAACACAAATTTCTGAGTCTCACTCCCAGGATTTCTGATTCAGTAAATCTGGGGTGGGGACCTAAGAATTTATAATTCTAGTAACTACCCAGGTGATGCTGATGCTACTGGTCCAGGAACCACACTGAGAATTGCTGCTAAAATTACCATTGGCATTTTAAGGATAAGAAAGTTAAATCCAAGAAGAGTTGTGTAACTACCTGCATGTGCTTTCTACAACAGCCATAACAAAGTATCATAAACTGAGTGGCTTAAACAACAGAAATTTATTGTCTCACAGTTTGAGAGACTATAAATTCAAGATAAAGGTGTGGGCAGGGTTAAGAATCTATCCTGGCCTCTCCCGTAGTTTCCAGTAGCTTGTGGACAATCTAACATTCCTTGGCTTGTAGAACCATCACCACAATCTCTCCCTCTGTGCATGTCTATGTCCAGGTTTCCCCTATATAGAAAGACACCAGTCATATTGGATTGCAGTCCACCCTAAAGACCTCATATTCCCTTGATAACCCCTGTAAAGACCCCATCTCCAAGTAAGGTTGCATTCTTCTTTCAGTACTGAGGGTTAGGACTTCAACGTATGAATTTTGGGGGAACACAATTCAACTATAACATTAGTCTAATCCTAAGGTTACACAGCCAGTAAGTGTTAGAGGCAGAATTGAAACCCAAGACTGTCTGATTCCAGAGCCCATATCTGGAATATTTTCACTAATTGGACTCCCTTGGTGAATGAAATAAGTGAAGACATATACAAGCATATTAAAGAAGTTACTAGAGAAAAGGTAACTCAAGCCCTGCTTTTATGTCAAGTGACAACAGAAACCCCTTTTCCATGTTCCCTGTAAAGCATATGAGAGATACTCTTGAGTTCTGGAATTCTAATTGGCCTGATAGATGATAAGAGGGTGCAGATGTAGACATGACTGTCCCTGGCTTACAGCTGCCATTCAAAATGCCCCAGTCAAGAATAAGACTTTTCTGTCTTGCTTGTAAAGAACACAGAATGTTCAGGACCTCAAATTAGAAAGTTTCCATTTTGTCAACTTTTTTGGACCTTCCTGCATCTAATCAGAAGGGATGCCTAGCCATTTCAGCTGAACCTGATACAATGCTAAAGGTAGTATCCACTATCATGCCCTTTTCTGGGACAGCTAGGCAGGGCTGGGAATGGAACGGCAGCAAGAGAGGCAGCAGGCAAGGTGGGGATAGAGCTAGCTAGGTCAAACAGCATGGTTGCATTTTCTCCCTCACTCTTGAAGCCTGAGATTTGTGGATAACATAAAAGGTTACAGCCCCTCTTTGGAAGCCACAAATAACCCTGCTTGGGCTCTGACAGCTCGGCAGCCCTTGGCGTGCCATTACACATTTCTGCCTGGGATTCCAGCAGTGCATTCAAGCAGCTGGCCCCAAAGTGTTGTCTCCACAGAGCATGTCGTAGGAGCTCTGGGTCACTGGGGAGCCATTCCCCCCTATGACTCAGTGCCCAGAGACACAGCTCGATCTAATGAAATTACATACTTTCTGGAGTGATTAATAAACATGGTCTATTTCTCCATATGGGATGAATATTCTTAAGTAAAAGGAACGTGAGTACATAGGGGTGCACTCATGTGTAGACCTACCTCTGCCTAGCAATGGCGAAAACTCCATGGCCTTGGCACAGAGACCCTAAGGAAAGAGTCCCTAAAAATAAAGGTAAGTCCCTACCACACGCACACACAAGAGTGCATGTAAAACCTGGCAAAATCTGAATAAGTTTTGAACTCAAGTTAATAGTATTATATCATGTTAATTTCCTGATTTAGACATAGTACTCTGGTTACGTGCAATATAATTATTGCGGAAAGCTGGGTGAAGGGTACACAGGAGTGCTGCACTAGTTTTGCAGCTTCTTATGAGCCTTAAACTATATTAAAGATTACTTTCACAGTGAGAAAAGATATAATGAGACTATTGCAATTACTACAGCAGTAATTACTGCTGTAGTAGTCACTACAGCAACCACAACAAAAAAATAGGTAAAAATACTCTAGTAATTGGCATCGTAATCATCCACAGAAGTCATTAAAGTGTTATAACAATTTCCAAAACATATGTTGATTTTGAGAAATGGCTGGTGTCATCTTTTGTCAAATGTGAGTCTCTTGCTAATGGTGTCCCTGTTTGAGCCAGGATTTGACATAAGAAATTGCAACCAAAACAAAACAAAACAAACACAGGACTTCCCTGGTGGCGCAGTGGTTAAGAATCCACCTGCCAATGCAGGGGACACGGGTTCGAGCCCTGGTCCAGGAAGATCTCACATGCCGCAGAGCAGCTAAGCCCATGAACCACAACTACTGAAACCCGAGCACCTAGAGTCCATGCTCCACAACAAGAGAAGCCACTGCAATGAGAAGCCCGCACACCGCAATGAAGAGTAGCTCCCATTTGCTACAACTAGAGAAAGCCCGCGCACAGCAACAAAGACCCAACCCAGCCATAAATAAATAAATAAATAAAATTTATTAAAAAAACACAAAAACCACGTCCACTGACACCCCCATGTAAGTAAGTCATTAGGTTATTGATGTTCAGCTCACTGCCTCCAGAGGGCAGCTGAGTGATGACTGCATGGCACACCTAGGCCCACCCTTGGATGTCAGCACTTTCCACATGACCCAGACCCAGAGTGCCTGCCCTTTGATCCATCCTTGCAATGTCACTGCCAATCTGGGTCAATCTGGAGCAATGGATGGGGATCGCACACTCTATGCTGCCGTCACCTTGGTCCACTAAGTAGCTGAATGGGGTTGCCAGAATCCATGCCCACACTGCTCTCAGGACATTGTTGACCTAAAAAATAATAGACTGCCAGTTCTTTCTCCAACAGAGATGGGTTTATTCAAGATCAGTAGAGAATTGCGATTTGAGATCTGCAGCCATGGCAAGCCACGTGCAAGTCCCCAAACAGCAAGGGAAGGAGAACCCTTTTATGGAGAGGAAAAGGAATTTGGGGAGGGCTAGAGTAAACAAAGAGTCCATGACTTTTCATTGGGTTAGTCCTTGCCAAGAAAGAAGAGGTGGCTTTCTTCTTCCTGCTGGGCTCTTCTGTCCTCACTGGGCATGAGAGCAACCCCTTCTAGTCTCCTGACTCTATGTAATTGAGGTTTGTCTACTGATTTTTTTTTACAACCTGATTTCATGGTCACCACTATCATGGCATCATTAGATACTTTCAGAATCACTAAATAGAAAATTTCTCTTTACCAGAATGATATTATTCATGGTACAGAAGCCTTTCCAACTTCTGCTGAATTAATAAACACTTTCAAAGTTTTCCAATCCTTATAACATTATCTGAGATATTCCATTATCCTATATCTTTGTAATCAATTAAATCATTCTGTGTCAGGAAACCTGTTTAACTATGGTCATTGGAACACCCTAAGACAATTATCTTGAACTAATGAATGTATATTAGAAATAATATTATAAACTAATCATATAGTGTCTCACAGTTACTATTATAGTACTTATTAGCTGAAATGTAAGTATTTCAAGATTTTACCAACTGATTCATTTATATACGTGCACATCAGCTAAATATCAGCTCTGCTTGAATGCAACACGTGGTTCTTTAGGGCTAGTCACGACTGTTTCCATTGTGAAACTACTCTACAGAATTTTCTTTCAGCATATCTGGAATACTCTTCTCACTCTCTTAAATGCCAGGGGAATTCTACTCCTTGAGTCTGAACGAACCTTATGAAAAAGACAATTGAGTAGTCTACAGTGTTGTTAGACCAGACTCCCTAGAAAACAGGCTGACATAAAGCTTATGCGTTAGTGCTTTGCTGGGAGGTGCAATTCCAGCACTGTGAGGATGAAGATAAAAGGGAAGTGAGGCAGGGAGGGAAAGCAAATACAAAGTGGTACTTGAATGCACTGTCCACAGCATTGTGAGAAAACATATCTGGTTGCTGGTTCATACACATGGCTCTGGAGCTAGTTCCTAGAAAGGAGCCTTAGGAATTTGTTGAGCATTGGAAGTTTTATGTAATTAATCCCTAAAAGTGATTGTTTTGAGGATAATGTTCTCGTGTATAGACAATTTCTCTCTGTTTATTACAACTTTATAATTTTATATTCTCTCCATCAATCTCTGAAGCTTCTCCATACATACCAAATTTTTATTGAAATATGTTTAAAATTATAGAAGATAGGGCCAACTGGACCTACATATGTGTACCATCAACCTTAAACTGTTTAAGAGGGTGTGGTGAAATGTTTAGTCTAATCTACTTCAATGTTCACAGGGCAATCTGGTATCATCGGTGTATGTTTTCATTGAGTTCAGTTGGCATAGATGTCTTTGGTGATTTCTACCCAAATATTCAAAGAAGAAAAAACAAAACAAAACAAACTCAGAACACAAAGAAAAATCTAGATACCATTATAGGTAATTGGATGCTTCTGAACACTGATACAGAGAGTAAGAGAGGTAAGCAGGAGGAAGCAGAGGAATGAAAACTCTATTTTAAAAATCTCTATCAGCTGTAAAGCTCTGTGATGGTTAATTTTCTGTGTCAATTTGACTGAGCTAAGGGATGCCAGGATAACGGATAAAACATTAATGAGTGTGCCTGCAAGGGTGTTTAAGGAAGAGATTAGCATTTGAATGGAAGAATTAAGTAAAGCAAAATCCTGGCTCTCTTCAAGGACTGTGAGCTTCTTCCCATCCTTTGAACACCCAGAAAGAACAAAAAGGCAGAAGAAGGGTGAATTTGTTCTCGCTTTGCTTGGACATCTGGTTCTCAAGCTTTCTGACTCAGATAAGGACTTATACCATCAGTCTCCTGATTGTCTGGCCTTCAGACTCAGACTGAATTACTGACTATCAGCTTTCCTGGTTCTCCAGCATGAAGATGGAAGATCATGGGACTTTGTAACCTCCATAGCCCTGTGAGCCAATTCCTATAGTAAGTATCCTCTTGTATATATCTCTGTGTATCCTACTGGTTCTGTTTCTCTGGAGAACACTGACTAATACAAGCTCATGCCCACTTTCACATAAATAACATACAATGATACTAATCCCTACCTTGAATGCCTTGCCAGATTGATTCCTTTCCAAGGCTATAAGGAATCCTGCCTAAGAATCCCACAATCCTCCTCTATACCTCTAGCCTATTTCCCAGCTTCTAGCTCCACCACCCCAACACCCAGCTTCCCCGGCTTCTTCCCAGCCTGGACCCCACTGGCCTGTTGTCCATCTGCCCCATTCCCTCATGGCCCCAAATATGTCAGTTACACCATAGCACAAACATCCTACTTAGAACAATAGCTTTCAACCATCAATGTTCATTTAAGCCACCAATGGATATCTTTAAAAATACTGATTTCCAGTCCCCACCCAACACTACTGAATAGTTCTCCAGGGATAGAAACAGGACAATTTGTTTATATTTTTCAAACCACAATAGATGATTCTGAAGAACAGACATGGTGGTGAACCAGTGAGTGAGAGCATGAGATTTGTCTCCTTTATTTCAGTCTTTGAAACTGCGTCAGCATCCTTCCCTTTGCCCTGCTTCTTCTTGCCTTGCCATCCACCTGCTTTTCTGGGCACCAGTCATCTTCCTTGTTAATTGTTCCTCATTTCTGTCCATTTCACTTGATGACTTGATCTTAGAGTTGGTTGCATCATAACAGCCTAGAATCTCAGAATTAGATAGTACCCGAGAGATTCCTAATCTTACTGTCCTCTCCACTGAAGGAACGTTTTGATAGCCTCTGTATCAGAGATTCTTAACCTGGGGTCTGAAAACTTCAGTTAAAAAAAAAAGTCTTTATTTTTACTAACCCCTGTTGAAATTTAGCATTTCTTTCTATTATGACTATAGGCAACAATTACAGCTGTATTAGTGGTACCTTAAACATGGTCACTAATAGATATTACAGATAGTTTTATATTGATGCTGTTATCACAGCTGTCTTGAAATATTATGTATACTCCTTATGGCCTCTAAATTATAGAATTACTTGATCTCATGCTAGATCTTATTATTTAATGTTAATAAAAAGGCACATCCAATAGAATATTTCAACTATTTTAAATATTTTTATATTTTTCAAGATAATTTATTTCCTTATGAATCTATGTATTTTATTCCATATATTTAAGAAGAGTGAGATACCACCACACACACACCAAAATGGCAAAAATTAAAGAGATAGACAACACCAGTGTTAGCAAGTATGTAGGGTAATCAGAATTCTCATACATTGCTGGTGAGAATATAAGATGGAATATCTGTTGGGGAAGGTCTAGTGGTTTCTTACAAAATTAGGTATCACCTACTCTGTGCCCAACAGCCCCTCTCCTAGGAATTTACCCAAGAGAAACGAAGATGTATGTCCACAAAAAGGCATACAAAAATGTTCGTTGCAGCTTTATTCATAATATTAAAAAAAATTAAAAATTGAAT
This sequence comes from Grampus griseus, assembly GCF_964374135.1. Classification (NCBI taxonomy): domain Eukaryota; kingdom Metazoa; phylum Chordata; class Mammalia; order Artiodactyla; family Delphinidae; genus Grampus; species Grampus griseus. The sequence goes on along the minus strand of NC_139008.1, from coordinate 68,957,544 downwards.
GAGCCCAGATGTCCAGCAATCCATCAATAGAAGAATGAATAAACCATACATGGGTTATTCAAACAATGGAGTACCACTTAGGAATAATAATAGTAATAATAATAATAATAAATGAACTACTGATGCATATCGTAGCAGCATGGCTGAATCTCAAAAACATTATGCTGAGTGAAAGAAGCCTTACCCCAAAGAGTAAATATTGTATATTCCTTTCACATGAAGTTCTAGAGCAGGCAAAACCAACCTATGTTGGGGAAAAAAACAATTAGAACCATTGCCTCTAGTGGTGTTGGAGTGGGGGGTGGACTGGGAAAGAACACGGGCACAGCTTCTTTCACTGAGCATATATTTTTGTTTTTTTTTAAAGATGTTAAAACTCAGGTTTTATTATTTTTTTTCAGTTATAATGGCAAAGTTTAAATGTTTATTTCTTCCCAGAGCAAAGATGTACTTCTGTTATCACTCTCCTGTTATAATTTTACTACCCAAGATAGCTACTGGCATGAAGGGAGAGGGAAGAGGGTGAGATGATTGCTATGTGACAATCCATCTGTTAACCCAGAGCTGCTGTGAGAGGAGGGACCGTGGGGAGAGTTGGTCCTGCAGGAGGCCCACGAGGAAACGACAGGCCTGTCCCACCCTACAGTGGGCTGGGCCTGTAGCTCCCAGCTCTCTAAGAGGTATCATCATTCAGGCTACCTTGCTCAGCCTATACCCTATCCGCCTTCCTGTTCTTTCTTCTTGGGCTGCTTCTGCTAACAGACTCTGATTAGGCCCCTTGTTTGTACACCAGCCCCTGATCATTAAGACAAAAACATACTTGCTACCCTCAAACTATACATGGCAGGTAAAATCAAGCAAAAAACATTGGGAAGTCTTAATGCATTACCTTATATCCTGGCTAATCACATCTAGTGACCAGATATTTTCTAATCACAGTTCCATATGGTGTTAATGATTTTTAAATATAAAATGTGTACAGTTAAAGAGAACATTTCTCCAGCTGTACCAGTACGAAATCAGCTTTTTTTGAATAAGGTGTGTTTTACTCCCCTGGTTTAAGAATCACCCAAAGGCTCAAGACTGAACCCTCTGCAGCTGATTCGTTTCTGGGCTCCATGACCAGTGCACATCGGAAACTTAGCCAAGCCACTCCCCAAGACCACCAAGCCCTAAAGTTATGATGGATCGGCATAAATCCATCCATCAGTGCCACAGGAAAAAAGTCCATGCTCAATGGAAGCATTATCTACACATTAGACAAAAGCCACTAGCAAATCTGAAACAACTCTGATGGCTAGGCTGGAAGTTACACTTCCTTTATTTTAAATTTTTCAGGGTCCGATCATAGTTTTTGAGCTTCACTTTGTTGGTGTATTGCCAATACTTCTATCCTATTTAGTGTTGCCTAGTATTCCATGGATACTCCACAGACTGCTTATCAAGTCTCCTACTGATAGACATGTTGGCTGCTACGTTTGGGGCTATTATGAGGAAGCTATTATGAAAATGCTTGTACAAATCTTTTTTTTGGGGAGGGCGGACCTAGAGATCCTCGCCTTCTGAAGATACCTTGATGCTTTCCTTCCAGAGTGGGCTGCCTGCTTATGCATCCTCATGAACCCTCCCAGCAGCCCTCCTCAGGTTATCAGCCTTGCACCTCTGCATCGTGTCTTTAGAAATGGACAAAAATGCCTCACTGATAAAGTGTTAGAGTAAGTTAATGGGTCAGCTAGAAATAGCCCTTTTTCAGCCTCCACTGCTCCTGACCAGAGCTGGCTGAACAAGTGGCTGGTAACCTAAAGGTCCCTCAACACAGGAGTGGATAAAGAAGATGTGGTACATATCTACAATGGAATATTACTCAGCCATAAAAAAGAATGAAACAATGCCATTTGCAGCAACAGAGTTGTACCTAGAGCTTATCATACTAAGTGAAGTAAGTCAGACAGAGAAAGACAAATATCCTATGATATTGCTTATATGAGGAATCTAAAAAAATGATACACACGAACTTATTTACAAAACAGAAACAGACTCACAGACATAGAAAAAAACTTATGGTTACCAAAGGGGAAAGAGGGTGGGGAGGAATAAATTAGGGATTTGGGAGTAACATATGTACACTATTATATATTAAATAGATAAACAACAAGGGCCCGCTGTATAGCACAGGGAACTATCCTCAGTATTTTGTAATCCCCTTAAGTCAACTATACTTCAATTAAAAAAAAATAATTAATTTAAAAAAACAAGTTTCTAGTACTTGCTGTCTCTCTCAAAGCATTTTTTAAAACACATGCTCCATTTAAACCTTGGCTAGCTTCAAGCCTGATCTACTTAAGGGTCTTCTCTCATACAATTTCAGCTACCTGAATGCAAGTCCACGTTTTGGAAATAGACATCATTCTTAACTGTGTTACTTCCCAACACCAGAACCCAGAGCCGTTTCTTTGGCCATCCTTTTATGGAGCCCATCGCTGCCTTTACGTGAGTTCTAGTGTTGCAATGCCATATTAATCTTCCAGGATATCACATGCTCCTGGTCTAACTGACTTCTATCATCAGCCTAAACATAATGGTTGACATCTGAATAACTCATTCATTGACCTTCTGTCCAGTTTCCTATGCCTCACGCTCAAATCAGTCCGCCTCTATTATCCATTGACAAAGACTGGCTAAAGTCTTAAAAATGGATGGATTTGGATCCTTACAAAATCTTTCCATGTGACCTCAGTGGCACTGCAAGTGACTGGATAAGGAAGGAGCAACATGGATTGTTTTACATCCTTTCTAAACTTCTCAAGACTTCATTCTTCAGTTCTCATTTAAAACAAATGTTTCACAAAAAAAGGTAATTACCCTCCTCACTTTCAAATGTCCTCTCTCGAATTTTAAAATGCTTTTGTCCCTATAATCACTCTCCTTTAAGTTTTCTTTGTTTTCCAATAAAGAAATTTCCTAGAAGGAAAGATGGTGGATAGAGGAAAGGAAAGTATGCTTGTTGGGTAGCTTCTAGTGCCAGTTTCCATGTTCCATTTAAAAGCAAGTAGAATTAGGAGTTCTGTTTACTGTTAGGGACAAAGATTGGAAGTAAAAGCAGCATATATGAGATTGAAAATCATATCTCTGCCAGGTAGAGGAGTTCATAGGTAGATAATCCAAGACTGGTATAACTACCCTACACATTCATCAGAGACCCTAGACTTCATCTTTAGCCTCCACCATCCTTCACATGAAGCCTCTAGGTCTGAAAATGGCTGCAGGTGCTTCAACTATTACCAACTTCATTCCAGACAGCAGGAAAGAAGCAGCACGGAGGCAGTTGCCAGTGGTGTCAGCTCTCTCTAAGAAATCTCCACATCATCTTTTGGCTTACATCTCTTTAGGCAGTAATTACCAAAATGTAAGGGAGTTTAGGAAATGTCAACTTCTAGTTGGGCACTAGCATCCTAAATAAAATGGAAAATTTTTGGTTTTCCTAAGAAAGAAGACAGTGGATATCAAGTGGGACATAGGAGTTTCCACAAAGGAGCAGATTCCAGGTTCCAGAATTGGGCCTAGTTTACATAAAACCCATGCTATTTCTGTGTCACTAGAGCTCCCTGGTATGTTGTATACTTACATCCTTGGAGAACCACTAAATAACTTTCAGGGTGCTAATCGCTGCCTCTGATTTACCACATCTTTGTTTTGCATCCCCTTCCAACATTGCAGACATCTGGGCACCTTTCCTCCTTATTTAAAGTACACCAAGGGCAAGGGCCTGTTTAACTCATATTTTTATCTTTACAACAAAGCATAGAACCTAGTCCGTGGTTTTGATAGGTGTTGGATAATTGATCAATGATTGTAGATCTAAAATGCATTTGTCCCTCTTCGTCCAGGAAATGCTCTAGTCCCTCAGTGCCAACTTATAGAAATGCTTTTTTGCTACTCCCAAATCTATCTGTTCTACCATCATTTGGGGTACACTTCTATTTTATTTAATAAAATAATTCCAACAGAAATACATGTGTGATGGCTTTATGGCCATCAATTGGATTGGGAATTTTGCCAAGCTTCTTAACACCCATTTTGCCCTCAGAATGTCAGTACTGCCTCTATATAATGCTCTTTACTTCTCACAGTTCATTCTTAAGAGACATTATCTCATCCAGCTCTGAAAGGTAAAACACTTTAGTGTTGTTACACTTAAGAGGGAAGGGAACAAAAACAGAAAGGCCTATGGCTGTCTAACTAATGCCATTACAGTAGATTACAAGGTGAGAGTGTTTATGTAGCTTTTTATAACACAAAACTCACTCATAACACTATCTGAAGATTGCAAAAGGAAAACATTAATGCCCGGAAATGTTACAGTAAAAATATTCTCTATGCTTTGGACCACATTATGGAAAGATATGTTTTATAAGGATAATATTACACGGGGTGCTTGCTGTCGCCTGCAAAGTGGTGTGAGTTTGTTGAGAAGTTAACTCTTACCATTCCCCCAAAAGGAAGATGATGGAAATGAATTACCCTACACTGTAAAAACCATAAGCTGAGGCATGAACTCAGTGACTAAACGTTGCAGAAGGGTAGAGACTCAGATCACAGCCTTGGCTTTCTTGTTAGACCCTGACTGCCAAGATGATAAAGCCACAGCTCTGTCAGCTAAAGACCTTCAAAGGAGGGTGCCCAGGATAGGGAGGTGAGGTTAGGATAATGCTGTATGGTGAAGGAGTCAGGAGCTGGAGATGCTGATTTTGGAGAAGAAGAGGTCCAAGGGGACATGGTCTCAAAGGAAAGGAGCAAGATTTGGTTTAATGAACTCAAGGGGAGGACCAAAATAATGAAGGAAAAAACCTACAAAAGACAGACTCTAGCCCTTTAAAAGGAATAACTGAAATTCTAAGCATCCTCAAAGCAATCCAGATAACCTCAGCAGGGAGAGAGTTCCCTTTAGCTAGAGGAATTAAACCAGAAAGTCCATGTCTACTTGGACAGAGGCATTGGCAAAAACTACCACTACGCTGGCCCAATCCCCCCTTATTTCTTACCAGACAATTTCAATAGTCTCCTAACAAGTAACAAGTCTTCCTTCTTTGACCCTTTCCTTCCAGAAAAAAAAAAAATAATAATCTATAGGAGCCTGAATAATCCTTCTAAGAGAAATTAGATGCTCAAAACCATCCTATGAATTCTCTTTTCACCTCATGTGAAAGACGAAGTCCATAAAACGTTCTAAAGAATCTCTAAGGTATGTCTCCCTGCTACCTCTCTGAGTTAATCTCTGTTACTCTCTCCCATCCTTATTCTCCTCCAGCCACATGGACCACCTCGTTATAACACAAACACATCAGACATGTTCCCACCCCAGGGCCTTTGCACTTGCTCTTCTTTCTGTCTGGAATGTTCTCCCTCCAGATATCCCCTTCTTGCTTGGATGTGTCATCAATTACTGATCTCTCCCCAGCTGTCATTTTTTCAGTGAACCCTTCACTGATTGCCCCTGCTTTTACACCACCTGTGCTCTGTCCCTGCTTTATTGTTTTTCATAGAACTCAACATCATCTGACACATCAAATTTTTCACTTGCTAATTTATGGTCTCCCTCCCCCCTAAGAAGGCAAGTTCCCTGAGAGCAAAGGGTTTTCTCTGTTTTGTTTATAAGATATAGCCAGAGTACCTGGAAGAGTGATGATGCCTGGCATTAGGTAGGTACTCAGGAAATAAGTACTGAATGAAAGTGTGATGCTTCTCAAAGACAACGTTCTAGACTCTGAGAAACAGGGCAGCAGGCTTATGGAGAGCCACTGAAGAGGTTTAAATGAGATTATAACATCGTTACATTTGTGTCTGAAATGTTCTCTCCAACAAAATGAGGATTGGAGAACTTGAGTTCTAAGCCATGCACATAATGGGAGACCGTGGAGAAGACTAAGTCGTAGTCCAGGCAAGAGGCAAAGAGCTCAAGATGGGTGTGCATTGAAGAGATGTTTTAGGATTTAAAACTGAGCAGAGAAATTCTGTTTTGGATGCCTAGTTTAACTGCACAAAGCTATTCAGTTGCCTAGAGGGCCCTTTCTCTGCTGAGCCCTTCATCACTACAGAGCCACACGGTCAAAACTTTCCTTTCCAGTGAGAGGGGGCGTAGGAATGTTTCCCTTGGCTGTCATAGTTCCAAATCAGGATCAATAGGATTAAATCCAAGCAGAGCCCAGATCTAGCCCTGCTCCAGAACAGACCGGACGTTTGGTGTGTGAACAGACAGCCCAGCTACCAACCCCCAGTTTCCATTACAAAAATAATAGAAGTTCGAGGGAAATGAGATTGGAAAACCAAAGTAAGTAGAAGACTCAAGACATCCTCCTATTTGTTTTTCTTCTGTTTCTAGGCCCTAAGCCAGGAGAGCCCTCTTCCCCATGGTTGCCTGGTTACAGCCTGAGCAGTTCGCCAGGGTAACATCTGGAATAAAGGTGGGTGGGCAGGGAGCCAGGGCCTGCTCAACTTGAACGAGGTCTGAGAAAGAAAGGAAAATAAGATATATTTTTTTTCTAATTACTGCCCAACCTTGAGGACAAAGGAAGGAAATATTTGAGGTGAACTGAATATATGTTAAAAGGTTTTCTTTTAAAGGATTATTACAACTCATTAACATAGCAGAGGAATAGAAGGCATGATGCGATCTCTGGACGTTATGGTCATTTAATAAGCTGTGTTTTGGATGGGCATTTGCTACCCAAGACCCTGAGCAACTCCAGATTTTGTGATATTTAGTATTATTCTGGAGTACAGTCTGGTTCAGCATAGAAGGAACTACATTCAAATACCTAATAATAAAAATAATATATAATATTATTTATATATTTATAAACATATATTGATTGTTTACCCTGTTCCACTAAGGGTTGTAGGTATACTGTCTTATTTAATTCTTGCAACCCTTTGGAATAGGACCGGGCCTTAGCAATGGTAGGAAATTTCCTACTGCACATCTCATCCTCACCAGACAGTCTGATTCCAAGACCTGCTTTCTTCTGCACTCTACTCTCCTGTCTCCCACAGGTTACCATACCCCCATCATGTGTTGCATCCCTCCCATGGATTAGGGAGATGGTTCAGCACCTGGTTTAAGAGCCTGGATATAGACTTCCTGAGTTAAAATTACAGCCTTGTGTTACCTTGAGCCATAACTTATTCTGAGTCTTGTGTTCCTCATGGGTAAAAGGGGTTAATAATGACACTTGTTCCATGGGGTTTCTGGAAGAATGTAATGAGAAAACGTGTAAAGCTCTTAGCACACTGTGATTACTAGTGTTTAATAAACATTTACCTGTTGATATGATTATAATTTATATCTGGATTCTTTAATTGAGAGCACATTCATCAAGCACTGATTGGGCCAAGAACCATGGGTGACGAGTAAAACACAATCATGGGCCTTGTGGTAAATCCACATTCTGATGGATCCTGTCTCAAACCCCACAACTTCACCTTCAATTTTCCAGAGAGGAAGGGTATACATTTGTCCACCGAATCACCCATTCCTTCTCCTCCCACAGGTGTACTTGGAAAAACCCATGTAAACAAATAAATTCATTTCCATGAACGTGTATTGTGGATTTTTAGATACTGTGGGAGAATACTGAAGAAGTTGAAGACTTGGTTCTTGTCCTCTAAAACTTCCCCAGGAGGAACTGAAATCGGAATTAAAGCCAGAATGATTCCTATGTGGTGTAATGCCTCTTCTTGTATATTTTAATTGAGAATAGATCTGAACACCAGTATGGCTGGTATGGTTTGGTTATTCTAAACAATTTACCTATTTCTGTATTCCCAGTTAAAGAGAAAATATTAAGGAATTACATTGAATTAAACTGACCTTAGTTTTTAAACAAGTAGCTTTACTTCTTTGTTCCTTGGTTTCTTCATTTGTAAAATATGCATCATAATAACGATAATTGTACCTATTTACAGGCCTGTTAAGATTATAGAGAAAATGTAGAAAAGTACCTAGCACAGTGATAAGTATACAGTAAATGTCTTAGTCAGCTAGGACTGTTATAACAAAATGCCATAGACTGCATTTAGACAATGGACTTTTATTTCTTATAGTTCTGGAGGTTAGGGAATCCAAGATCAAGGTGCATCAGATTTAGTTCTAGGTGAAGATGTTCTTCCTGGCTCACAGGTGGCCATCCTATTGCTGTGTTCTCACATGGTGAAGGAAGAAAGCTCTGGTGTTATTTCCTCTTCTAATAAGGGTATTAATCTCATCATGGAGGCTCCGCCCTCCTTACCTCAGCTAAACTTAATTAACTCCCAAGGGACATACCTCCCAATATTATCACACTGGGGACTAGGGCTTCAACATATGAATTTTAGGGGAATACATTTAGTCCATTACAGTAAGTGTACAATCAATGTGATCTGTAGTAACTTTTAACAATAATCATAATTCCTCCAGTAATTATAGTTTAAGAGTACCCTGATTTTAACTAAAATAGGACACCTGAAAGTAGATGTTCTACTCCTCAAAAAAAAGTCAGCCTAAATATTTTTGTTCAGGCAGAAATGATCAAAACCTGGAAGCTAATTAAAGACAAGGAAGACACAACTAGAATGTAAGCTCAAAAGGGCGGAGCACATAACTGTTCTCTTTATCACTGTACCTACAGCATATAGCACAGACACTGGCACCCAGTAGGAGCTTAATAAATGTTAGTGAATGTGCCAAAGAACTACTGATTTCTGATAAGAAATAATCAACAAATAAATCCAAGATGGACCCTACTTATTGGTGTGTACCCTAGAACTCTAGTTGAAAAATATTCTATGCAATATTCTACTCAGGTAAACACTGTGGTCCAATCTAAGATCTTATCAGGTCTTTGGCTCAGGAACCTTATCTTTTATCAGTCAGATAGGTGTAAAGGATAACTATGGACAGTAATACTGAGATTCATAGAATTCAAAGCACATGTGTTTTTGACACCCACAGCGTGTCAAGTCTTCCTGTTCTAGGCACTATGGATTCAACAATACATAAACCATGGTCTCTGCCTTCAAGATACACAGGGCTTAGCTAGAGAGATGGGCATGGAAACAAAGAAATAGACTTACTGAATTAAGTACTAGGCCAAAAACACTGTGTACCCATGGAAGAAGGAAGTAGCTTGGTAGTTAGGAAGAAATCAAGGAGATGACATGGTTGAGTCTTGGAAATGTGATTGTTCAGCACCCAGTTAGGGAAAGGGTATTCCAGGTTCAGGGACCAGCTTGCACAAAGACAGAGAGGTGTGAACATGTGTGCAGTGCAGGTGGAGGATGAGTTGGCGTGATGATGGGAGATAAGACGAGAATCCCTCAATCAAGGGCCACTACACTTTTTTACAAGTTTGTATTCTGTTCTCCAAGCAACAGAAAATCAAAGGGGGGAGGAAATTATCAAAAACAGAGTAGCCCCCGCTCGCTGCAACTAGAGAAAGCCCACGCACAGCAATGAAGACCCAACACAGCTAAAAATAAATAAATAAATTTATTAAAAAAAACAAAAACAGAGGTAATAGTATCAGGGGTTAGTGCAGGTTGGCTTCAAAGGTTAAGAAAGCAGTATGAGGCATTTTCTTATGCACAAAGGAGGGAGCACAAGTTTGAGGAGAAGATGATAAGCTCAAGTTTGGGGTGCGCTCATTGCTGTGTGTCTACAAAGCAGCCAAAGAAGCAATAGAGATAATAGTTGAGAGCTCAGAACAGTGGTGTTAGCCGGGGAGAGTGTTTGGGGTCTTATGCTGATGAAGATGGAGACAGTGTGCTTGCTTGGACCTGAGAAGGGGCCGTGATATGCAGAGCAGTGATTTCTTTCCCTTTTCTATGTCATGGATCTTTTGAGAATCTCCTGTAATGCTATGGACTCTCTGTCAGGAAAATGTCACAAAGCTACGTGCATACATGTAAAGAGTTCATTCAATTGCAGAATATTCTGAGACTCTGAGAGAACCATGGAGCCCCAGTTAAGAAACTGTGGAGTACTAGGAGGATGAAGAGGGGCCAAGTTGCAATCCTAATCATCTGGGTGGTGAAAAGATAGGAGAAAATACAGTGCAAGAGTTGACAACAGTGTCTCAATCCCCAACACCCAGGGCACATGCCTCCCAGAAAGCCAAGTGACATTTGCTTCTGAGTTTAAATATCCAGGTTTAGTAGAATAGACTTTTGGGCTCCTGTCAACTCTTTAAAATATTTGACAAACCTCCCTTTTCACCTTTATTTCTTTCTCCATATGCCTTTAAAGGAGCTACATGGATTCTCAATGAAAGCGCTGACTGGAAATTCTCTCTTTGGATGTCTTCACAACTAAGAGTTACTAATATGGACTGTGGAGAAATGTCTGCCCTGGTGGTAAAAGACATTTAGAGTTTTCTGTAGAGCTTCACAGGCTGGCAAGAGTTACTTGGAAAGCAAAACTAAATATGATAATGAGAGAAAACAGCTTCTGGGCTTACAAGCCTTCTTGTTCTTCTATAGCCAGCACTTGAAATCTCAGTAATGAGGTTTGTAATTGTTGGGGATCATTTGTCAATCAATAAAGCAGTCATGGAACAGTAAAGCCTGAATCTTTCCTGAATTTCTCTGAAACATCCCTTGTTCCTTCTACCTCCTAGTCTTGTTTTAACAATGCGACTGCCCTATTCACTGGTCTCCCTCTATCCAGTACTACCACCTGCCTTCACCATTGACCCCTCCTGTCCCTATCTGTCCATCACCCATTAACATGTACACACTGCTATATTTAACATGGATAACCAACAAAGACCTACTGTATAGCACAGGGAACTCTGCTCAATATTCTGTACCAACCTAATTGGGAAAAGAATTTGAAAAAGAATAGATACATGTAAATGTATAACTGAATCACTTTGTGGTACACCTGAAACTAACACACCATTGTTCATCAACTATGCTCCAATATAAAATAAAAAAAGTTTTCAAAATAAATAAATAATTTTTCTAAAAGGAAAATGTTGATTCAAACCGTCCCTTGCTTAGACTGGCATTCAAGGCCCTTCTGTTCTGGCCTCATGTCTCCTTACCTCCCACTTCCCCACGTCCTGAGCTTCAGTGACACTACATTACCTCATTCCTCAAGGCGTGCCTTCCTTTACCACCTTAGCACACACTGCCATCTTGTTCTAGAATATCTGGCAAATGCCCATCTGGCCTTCAAGGTCCTCCTCAGGCGTTGTACCCTGTAGGGTAATTCCTTCTGACCCCTTCCCTACTCTCAGCAAAGACAAGCTTTCTTTTCCTGAGCTCTCCCCACACTAGACCTGGAGCTCCCTGAGAGCCATTTGACATCATTCACAACATGCTTACTGCATGAATGGATCCAGTGGTCCCACCAACTTGGGTCTTGTGGTAAGTGTCCTGAATTAGGAAGAAATTCACTTTTTTTCCCTTTTATGAAGAGTTTGCTAAAACTCAAGGAAGTATGGGGCATATTTAATGTATTTAAAAACCTTTCTCAAGACCGGAATTAAAATGTAATTATGCAAATAATTCCTCCTAAGGTGCATGATATTTATTTTTTATTAAAGCAGGAGAACCTTGCAGCAATTGCTTCGTGTTACCATATGCACTTACGTACAGTTGACTGTCATGGCTGTCACAAATTCAGACTGTCTTCACCTTGTATTCATATGACTTCAACTTGAATTCTTTCCATTCCCTCCCCTTCCCTCTCCTCCTCTCCCTTCCTTCCCCTTTCTCCCTGGCTACTCGCAAAACAAATGTTAGCTGACTGCTTCCTCCCTCACCATCCTGTCTCAAGGAACACAGACCAGTGCTTCCAAACGTTAATGTGCAGAATCTGATTCAGTGCTCCCCAAGAGAGCCCATGAATCTAGGGCCAAGCCTGAGATTCTGCATTTCCAACAAGCTCCCAGGCAATGTGGACCACACTTCATAAGTCACAGGAATATAAAGCATGGAGGATGAATCAGGCAGAGACTATGCTCTCAACAACAAATGACAGTCTAGGGCCAGTCTCTACTACTGCCTCCTAGACAGGCAGATCCCCTTAGTGTCCACCAAGGCTGCTTCATCACAGTCAAAGTACCAATATTTTTTTATGAAGATATAATTGACAGATTGGTGGTTGCCAGAGGTGAGAGATGGGGTGTGGGCCAAAAATGGGTGAAGGTGTGAAAAAGGTACAAACTTCCAGTTATAATATAAATAAGTCCTGGGGATGTAATGGACAGCATGATGACCATAATTAAAAACGTTGTATATTTGAAAGTGGCTGAGAGAGTAGATCTTAAAAGTTCTCATCAAAGTACCTATTCTTCACTGAAGTAGAGAAATATATGAGAGGATAGATGTGGGACTGGGAAAAGGGGAGAGGGTGACGTTCTTTCTGTGTCCCCAGAAATGAAGGCTTGGGTGGTGAGCCCAGGTTAGACCAGCATACTCATAAGTCAGATGTCACTTTTAAGCACAAGCTGAACAAACTATCAAAGTTCAGGTTTCAATTTTAAGACATTCAAAAATAGTTAAGGGAATCTCATTTTCATGGCTTGAAAATAAATTCAGGGAAGGGTAAAGTAAGAGACTGAATGACTTCCCAGAAACGTACGCAGAGGCGAAGGGGCTGAGGCTTCTCAGAGTCATCTAACTGGGTATCACAAGAAACTTGAGACTTCCTACAGTGGAGAGACTGTTAGGTAGGAAACTGATAAAGTCTTAACAGCTAACCACAGGCTCTCTCAGGGAGCACTAGAGAAGAGAGAGGGGTTTGGTGGGACTCTGCAAGTTTCCTGCCCAATCCATTGCACTGTTAAAGCAGCATAAAGCCAGAAACAAGGAGGCTCAGGAAATAAGACGAAATTTACTTACAGCCACCTAGCATCGTCTCTGTGCTTTAGAAGCTGAGATGCACAAAAGAACAAAGGTCCTTGCATTCCCACCTACCGAATGGCAGGTCAATGATCTTTCTGGTTCACTGCTTGAGAATTTGTTTTTTATCTCCTAATTGTGTCCCCTAGATTAATAGCTATTTGCCCCTCCCAGATGCATGCAATCATTCATGCATTTGTTCAGATACGCATTCTTGTATTTTATCACTCAGCAAATACTTATTGTGTATCTATTATATTATGTACCAGACACTGTACGTACGTTTTCACAAAAGGCAGTGAAAATAAAACATAAAATGAGACAGAATTTAGGATAAAGCTTCTCCCATTTTCAGCTGAGGTTGATTCGTTTATAGCATCCTTTGGCTACTGTTAGCTAATAACCGTCCCAACTTCAATGCTATCCAGAACATATACCTCCATCTTGTCCACAAGAATATCAATATATCACAGGTCAAGTCCCTGATTACCTTCAGGTGTCCTATTTCTACTCTTTCTCCTTGAACTACCAACCTAAAGACTTATTTTAACCTAATTCCTGATTTATTTTACCTGATGCATGCTGGCCCCTGGTGAGCATAACATTTCTGTCAAAACACTCACCAATTATCTCTTTAGTAATCCATTCTCAAATGGTGCCTCAGAGTAAGTAAAATCACTGCTGCAAAATTTGATAAACCTTTTAAAGAATGTGACTATCTTTGCCTACAGTCCTTCCATGTTATTCACCATTCCTCAAAAATCACTCATATAACTTTAACCTATGTTCCTCACCATCTGTAGACATCACTCGAAAAATTGAGCTTGTCAGAGAACTCCCTGTTCAGATATGTTGGAGATTCACAGCAGTTTCTTATGATTTGTCACAGTACTATGCAATTATCTAGCTTTTTAACACTTAAAAAATACTACAAAAATGCCCATTTAAGAATTCCTACCCAGAAAATATTAATTTTGGTTGCTTCCATGGAACAAGATTCACAGTGTAGGAGAGATGGAGAGAGACTCTTCCTTTTTATTTTATACTTCTTATGTCACTTGAATTTTGGGGGCTTGGACATCTGATCTTTATTTAAAAAAACTCTTTAAAAATATGTATTCTACCAAGTGTGATAGATGTAAACCAATAATTATAAAACCTAGTGATAGGTATTCCTATCTGCCCCTATGAGATCCAGGCCACGCTCACTTACAAAGGAAATGACAAAGCCACAGAAAAGAGCCAGCACCCACAGCATTGTCTAGGACTACTCCCCCCGCTCCATTGCCTGTCCCCACCTCCTCACTGCCAGCTTTGTTCTCTCTCCTGCCCTTGTCTGCTTGACTTTCCACAATGTCTTCATGCCTTTTTTCCACCTGGGGTATCACCATTTGCCTATGTCTCAGTTTCCCTGGCTCACTACTTCATTCTAGTCTGGGCTTATCTCCTTCCTTCTAGCTCAGCACATTAAGACTGACTCAGGGTGACAGACAATTAGTGTGAACTTGGCCTTCCTTGGATGAGATACTTCAAGAGAAAACCAAGCATCTTTGCAATGAATTGTCCCGGAAGTTTTAGATGTTCTCATAGAGTGGCTCATGTATATGTCCAATTAGACCTACTCTTCCCTTCCCAAGTCATTATTTAACCTTAGTAAATTTTTATCGTCCACATTTTCCCCACCCCCAGTTTCCATCATTTCCACCTTCATCACACACATATTTATGATTACATTTAACTTCAGAGAAGTTTTCCCTTATCTTTATTATACTCCTAGGAGAAGACGATATTAATAAGCCAAGCCAAAACTTCATTAGACATTCTGCTTTTGGGCAAAAAAAGATACTCAGAAGACTGCCTACTCTCCAATGCCATGGCCTAGAAATCATCAAGTGAGAATACTCATTGGCAAAAGAAGCCACCTTGTATTCTTGTTCACCTGCCCAGGTCTAAAGGTCAGTAATCGGGGCTCTGGATCCCAACTGCTGCTTCTTCAGCAATCTCATTACATCATGACTCCACCACTCACCTTGCATTTTTCATTTCTTCCCCTCTATTGGCTACTTACAATTGGACTACAAACAATTCAATTGGTTTTTGTCTTAAAATAAAATAAGCAAAACAAGTCCCCTCAAAAGACCAGTTAAACCAGAATCTCTGGGATGGAGCCCAGGCATCAGTATCTTTTTAAATGCTCTCCAGGGGATTCAAATGTCCACCTCAAGTTGAGAACTGGTGCTCAAATACCTTCAAAGGCAGTATTTCCTTTTTTTTCACTCCCATGTGCATCTCGATTTATTGCATTCTGGTTTTGACCATCACAACTCTACTTAGTTGAGGACATCAATGCTCAGCCTAGTGGTCACTTTTCTGAACCATCTTCTTCTTGGAGAGGTCTAATTTGACACAATTTGCCTCCCCTTGCTTCATGAAACCCTCTCCTCTGGGATCATTTCCTGCTTTTCTTCTAAACTTGGACTGCTTCTCCTCATTTTCCACCATGGGCTCCTGTTTTTCCAGTTTTGGGGAGGAGTGAGGACAGGAAGCAGCCTATGTAGCAGGATTCTCCCCAGGGAGTTATAGGGCTAAAATTCTTATACGGATAATACTGTTCAGAAAACATTCGGGAAAAAAAAAAGTTACGAAAACTGAACTAATTCCAAAAAATGCAGGCAAACACCAGGAAACAGGGTAGAGAAGATGCCAACCAGATGTCGCTCAAAGCCAGCTGTAAGAGCTTGGGATCAGACCCCTAACTTGGTTCAGATGGAACACAAAAGCCAGATTCATCCAGAACAAAGCTCCTGGGAAACTTGGGCCAAGCTTTTATTCAGTCAGAGGAGCTTCAGCGTAAGTGGGCAGAACACAGTGACATAATTTCAGTCTCATCTACTATAAATTCAAGAATTTGCCCTTCCTTCGCCTTTGAGTCATATTCCGGGAGGGCAAACCCACATTGTACCACCTTGACTCCTGGGAAAAGGGCAAAGGATTAAGACTAGAAGGCAAGTCGAGAAGGATCAGAGAGCCGGACAGCTGTGGCAACAGCCCCTCCCAATCTCCAGGAGCTGAGCCGTTATGGTTCTGTTTTAAAATAAACGAAGATTCAGATGAACAGAAAGTTTGTGTTTCACATTAACATTGTGGCTTTTTCTCAGCTGGGTGTTTTTATTTTCTCTGTCACTTTGCATTACAGGAATAACACAGCTTTCCAAGGGAACAGCTCCATCAGATAAGTAAACAGCATAGAGCGAGGAGTATATAGATGGCAGAATCTGAGGCTCTTTGACTCAAGGAAGCCTTGGCCGTAAATGTCTGTGGCTGCTGGCCCAGACCATGAGCTTCAGGCTCAGCTCTAAGTGGGCTGGCAAAGAGGCCAGATCTCATCTCCTAGGCTTTGCTGCCTTGCATTTTCTCATGGGTCAGAAAAGAAGCAGCTGGGAAAATTGCTCATCATACTTGCCCCAGCCTTTCCCAGCACAGTTGTGGGCACTGCCTACTGCCACCAGCATCCTCAGCCCTATCCAAGTCAAGGGTAATGGAGACACAGCTTAGGAAGATATCAGTACTTCCCTGCCCACCGGGAAGGTGACTTTCAGGAATAGTTACTATTCTGTAAATGGTGGCCAACAAATGTGGGCGTGAGAGGGAATACATACCCAGATATCCACATGAGCTCTTTCATCCCAAACTCCTGTCTGTTTTCTAAAGCCTGATTGACTGGCTCTTCTCCTTTACGTGCTCCTGACTCTCACTTTTGATTCTTTGAGTAATGTACCCCAGGAAAGCATCACGGCCTCACAGCCTAGACCTTCTCTCCACAAGGACTCGTACTGGTGGGAACGGCCCTACGACATCCTGAATGTGCCTCATTGAGTGAGCCTGACATTATAGAATAAAAAAAAACTCTGCTAGGACACAGACCCTCTGCCAAAGTCCCCACCCCTACAATAAGATTTCTTACACATCAACCTTCACCTGGATGGAACTTGACTCTGCGTTATTCTTGGGGTTGGTGACTTAAGTGATTTTTCTCTTCCTGAAGCAAGTCTAGTGAGTCCTTCCGAAGTCCCAACTCCTGCTGTCTCCTTCTCACTTCCTCCTTCCTGTTGGGAAATCTCAGCTGGCCCTTATATTGAACCACCCAGCAGTGGAATAGAAAGAATTACTGTGGAAACTCTTAATTTTCTCTCGCCAATTTCACTTTGGCAAACACGGGGTCTCTCTTGAAACCTTTTACGCTGATCACATGATATAAAACTGAAAAATTGAGCTTAGGCCAAAAATGCACATACTTTAATAAATTAAGGGGTAAAACCAAATCCATTTTCAAAATACAGGTTGCCATTACAACTAGTGATAGGAGCACAAAGAAAAATGCCTGTGATCCTTCAACCCCTGACAATTTATTTCTACATGGGCAGTCCTAGCAAACTACCCATGTAGAAATAAGCTTGTTTAGCTTTCAAGTAAACAAGAATCTGGTTACTGGGACAAGAATCTGGCTGGAAGTCATGTTTTCTACTTTGATATCTTAATTTATTGATAAAAACCATTCAAAACATCTATCAGCATTTCTGCTCATAGGATGGGCCTGACTAATCACTTCTTTATAATGTTTTATAATTTCAAATTTTGCATTTAGACAGAGTA
This sequence comes from Grampus griseus, assembly GCF_964374135.1. NCBI lineage: Eukaryota > Metazoa > Chordata > Mammalia > Artiodactyla > Delphinidae > Grampus > Grampus griseus. The sequence goes on along the minus strand of NC_139008.1, from coordinate 68,940,009 downwards.
ATAGAGTGAACTCCCAAATACCCATCACCCAACTTCAACAATTATAAACTCATAGCCAATCCAGTTTTATCTGAACTGGTACCCATTTGGCCTCTCTCTCATATTATTTTAAAGCATATCCATGATATCTATCATTGTGTCAATAAATATTTTAATATTTACCTCTACAAAACTAGGGCTTCCTTTTTTAAAACTTCCTTTTTTATTTGGCCACACCGCGAGGCATGCGGGATCTTAGTTCCCTGACCAGGGACTGGACCCGAGCCCTGGCAATGAAAGCACCGAGTCCTAACCACTGGACCACCAGGCAATTCCTCTTTAAACTTTTTATTATAGAAGACTTCAAACGTAGATAAAAGTAGAGAGTACAATGAACTTCCAAGTATCTATCAGCCTCCTTCAACAATCACCAGCTTATGATCAATTGTATTTTATTTATGCCTCCCACTCATTCCCTCTGCCCCAGATTATTTTGAGGCAAATTTCAGACATCATATCATTTCACTGTAAATAGTTCAGAGTATATCTCTAAAATATGAATTTTTCTTAAATATAACCAGGACACTGTTATCACATCTAAAGAAAATGATTCCTTACAGCTATCAAATATTTAGTCAGTATTCACATTTTCCCAACAGGGCTGCCTTTTTAACTATCGTTACATTATCAACCTAAAAAATTAACAATTGCTTATCAGTTGTATCGAACCCTCAATCAGTGTTCAGATTTTTCCTTGATCTCTTTTTAATGTGTTTGTATAGGGTTTTAATAAAAATTGAGATTGAAATAAAATTCATATGTTGCAGTTGTTGATATATCACTTACCTCTCTTTTAATCCATAAGCCTTCCCTCCATAAGCCTTCCCTCCTTCCCCCCCTTCCCTTCCTCTTTTTTTTTTCCCTCTCTTTTCTTTGTAATATATTAGTTGAATAAACAGGGTCACGTGTCTGGCTTCTGTTGTTTGCACTCCTGTGGTGCTGTTTAACATGTTCGACTTTCCTCTGTACGACCTTAATGGTTAATCGTTCCACCCTTGACTATGCATCCAATAGAACTTCCTGGTCTCCATTCTAAGCCTCAGACTTCTGGCTCCTGAATGATGGAAACCTAAGGCTGTGTGATGCACTGGAAAGAGGACAAGGTTTTAATCTGTCATCAACCTACTATATGACCTTGGGCAAATAAGACTCACCTTCCTTGGTTATAAATGTGGATACTAACATTGCCTTGGAAGGTTTCTTTGGGGCTTAAGAGTAAGTATTATAAACACAGAGTATCTTGAGTGGCACACAGTCCAGCTAGTCATGCACCTGAGAGCTGTGCTGCATAGTGGAGGGAACACAGATTTTGAGGCCAGACCCCCTTGAATAGGGCCATCTGTCAAGTGAGGGTAAAATATTTAATTTTGTCTTAATGACTGAAGAGATGATGTATGTAACATGCATAGTCCAGCGCTTGGAGCGTGATGTCTGTGGCAATTGTAGGTAAGGACAATGGTCTATATTGATCAAAGAAGGCTAGAAGATAGGAAAGATGGAGTTCAATATGGTTTTCTTTTCAAAATTACCTTTGGCAAACTTCTTTCTAATAATTTCCATTATACCTTAAAAGCCAAAAGCCAAAAATGTGGATAAATACAATATGCAATGAGAACACAGAAAAGAGAATGAAAAACTTTTCTTGCAAATACCAAGAAATAATCTGCAGGAGTCATAACAACTGGATTGGGCCTTAAAGGGTGAGTATGTGTTTGGTATTTGAGTGAGCAAAAAAGCATATAAAGAGGAAGGAACGGCACTGGCAAGGGTAGAACTGGGTCGCAAGCTCAAATGACTTCAGAAAAATTGGTTGGGGTTCACCTCGTTAGCAGTGGACAGTGATGATGTGGCTCAGGTATAACAATCTTTGTCGTGGTGAGATGGAGGGATTCAAATGGAGAGCTAGGATGATATTGTGAGAAAAGGAAGTAAATTAGGAAGTCATGATAATAGAATAGGTAAGAGATAGAAAAAAACCAATGGAGTGGCAAACCATGTCAGGTCACCATAAGTGTCAGCAAAGTGTTAGATGAAATATCTCTGAAGATTGCATAGGAAGGTAACTTTTTGCCTAAAGTAATCATGGAGTAGGTAGCATTTGAATCTGAACTAATAAATCAAATTTTATGTAGAACTTATGCTCAACAAGTAAAATTTGGGCAATGGTCTAGAGAAAAGAACACAAAGTTGTGAGGGTTATCCCCAGGACAGGTCCATGGAAATCACAACCTCCCATCATTGCTTCTGATTCCCTGAAAGTGAAAGACAGCACACACACACACACACACACACATCCCTCCCCGACCCAACATCCCATGTCATGATTCAGCTCTATTTACTTTAGTGGTTCCTAAAATGTGTTCTGTAGAGCTGTATTCTACAGGTGCTTCATGGGGAAATGAAAGTGGGGGAAAAGGGGAAGGAGAAAAGGAAGGAAGGAAGGAAGGCAGGAAAGAAGGAAGGAAGGAAGGGAGGGAGGAAAGAAGGAAGGGAGGGAGGAAGAAGAGAAGAAAATACTTTCTAAACTAGTTTGGAAAATTCTAGCTTAAACAGAATTTTTTAGAAGTTTCTTTACTGCAGGACTTCTCAGAACCTTTGTTTAAAGTATTGCAAATCTCCAACATAAGCACAGAGTACTTTAAGAGATTCCTCTCCTCCCACAAGGAGCATCTTGGACAAGTATTTTATGTACAATCATATTCAGGGGAATGCTAACATCAATGGTGGCTAACTGCTTCTTAGAGATATCTCAGGAGCTAATTCTGACGGCAAAGAGACTGAGCTGATGGAGACAGTTCTGCTGCAGTTATTGCTGAGCGAATACAGACCTTGCTGGAATGTAAGTCCTTTACATCACTTAGTTCTTTCCTATTTGGTCCAGACTAGTGTGCATAATTATATCTGAGCTAGATGGATGTTTCAAGCATGGATTTGAAGAGAAAGCTCTTTTACAGCCCTAGCTGATTCATCTCCTAATCCCACGAGGGGAAAGCTCCAAGTAGACACCAGTTTAAAAGAGAGCCTCACAGATAAAGGGGAGAAGGAGAATTGTTTAGATGCTAAAGCATCTCTAAGATTCCATTTCCAATCCAACGTAGTTACAGGAGGGTTCAAACTGGAATCCAGGACGTCCAAGAAAACAAGCTGTTTAGTCAAAGCCTAAAGGATGCTTAATGGCCCTCGTAGCACGCGTGCTCACGCACATACACACACACACGCATATGTGTGTGTATTCTGCACGTGAACATAAAATGGGCTGAAGGTTTTTGTTGTCAGCCTCTACCTGCCACAGATTTGCCCTTATTTTGCCAGTGTTGGCTCAACCATACCAGCCTCTTATCCATCTAGGAACAAAGCTAACAAGATGTGACCCCTTCACAGGTGGTCCCCTGTGACCACCTTCAAGATGTAGGCATGGTCTCAAGTCTGACTGCAGCCCTGCCCACAGAGTAGCATCACCTAAATAACATCCTGTAACCTCTCCACCCTTGAGAGCTAGGGAGAGGTCATCTACTCTGTTGCCAGGTTGGGACCCCCAGATCTGCTCTTTAAATCAGGGGGCTCTGCCCAGTTCCTGGAGCCCCAGTGATGCTCTGCTTCAAAAGCATCACCTGGATTCCTACCAGATCTCTTATGTTTACAGGTACCCTCTTCTATTGCCTGGGACATTTCAATTATTCTATTCTCTCTAGAACAGCACTGCCCAACAGAACTTTCTGCAGTGATGGAAATATTCTGTATCCACACTGTATAGTACAGTAGCTACCCTGCCCCATCATCTTCCCCAGTAATCATCTGGAAGCCACATCAGCACCCTTTGACACACATACCAGCCTTGTGGCCTTGGAGAGTCACTGTACTGAGCCCCAAATCCATCCTCTAGTGGGATAATTACACATGTCTCAGAGGGACATCGTTAGAGGGTATTAAATGAGACAACACTTGTGTAGTGCCTATCACAGAGCCTACCACACAGCAAGGGCTCAATAAATGTTTATTCCCTCTCTCTTTATCCACTTTAGCCAGTGACTGAAATGCTCAGATGAGTCATGTTTCTCTGGGTAACTTTAAGACTGCCTTGTTCATGATGCTAGAATGCTAAATCCCATAAACGTTTGAAAGGAAACCTTGGATCAGTGATTGGAAAACTGTTTTGGCTTTCCTCTCCTGCAGCATGGCTCAAGCTGGTCTCCTCATCCCCAGCACTGGTTTCTGAAAAGCCTAACCTTCATTTCCTTCCTGCCTCAATCAAGGAGCAGCCCCTTTCTGGGGGAGGCTGGAAATGGGATCCATTGTTCATTTGCATTGTGCAACCTTTCCTCAATTAAAAAGAAAAAAGTCCTCTAGAATGTGTAGGTTGGAGGCTTTGCTTCCTCCCTCTTAAAAGAGGCCCTAGGGACAGCTGGTAGGGCAGCTGCAGCCCAAAAGGAAGGGAGAAATGGGTGGAGAGGCATTCCAGGATGCTCCTCTTTCAGAGGGAGAAGCTGGGCATGCTCTTTGTAGTCCAGAGGTCTGCTGGAACCTTCCTGACCCTTGAGACACAGGCACAATTTTCTTGAATCCCCAACTATCTAGTCTGTGGCCTCACCACATTTCTCCAAATTCCAGGATGCTTATAATTTTTATAGTATTATGGTTTCCTCTACCTCTGGGGTTCCTGATTGCCTCAACATAGGATGACTGTCAAGCTTTTCATCATTTTATATATATATATATATATATATATATATATACACACACACACTCCAAACATAGAACAGAAATCACTCACACAGAGCTTTTTTTTTTTTTTTTTGCAGTATGCGGGCCTCTCACTGTTGTGGCCTCTCCCGTTGCGGAGCACAGGCTCCGGACGCGCAGGCCCAGTGTCCATGGCTCACGGGCCTAGCCGCTTCGCCGCATGTGGGATCTTCGCGGACCGGGGCACGAACCCGCGTCCCCTGCATCGGCAGGCGGACTCTCAACCACTGCGCCACCAGGGAAGCCCACGCAGAGCATATTCTGATGTACTAGACTTCATACCAAGCTGGAGTTTCATCATGAGATCACATAATAGGAACTTAAAAACTAATAGACTTTCTTGTTTGCCGAAGGCAAGCTACCCACACCTGGAGCTCCTAGTTGGTCCTCCTGCCAGTGAACGCTGCTTCCTCCTTTCTTCTCACCCTCGTGCTCTCACTTTCTCTTCCTCACCTTCTGCTTCCTCAAATTCCCAGAAGACTTCAAATTACTCATCTTATACCTTGATGAGCAGTTCTGCAACTTCTAACTCCTTCTTCTAGATCTGGATTGCTAAATGAATCAAGACAGTCAGCTCAAGAAGTAGCTTCTCATTTAACAGAGACTTCCCTTCTTAGAAGACAATTGTGATGTCAAATGGTGTTTTCTTTTTCCCTGATGCAAATGGAAAATGAAAGGGGGAACTAACATAGTTCTCTGTTAGGACACCTAAGAATCTTGCAGCTGTTGTAGTATGTACTGAGGGAGTGTTAACTACAGGTGCAAAATTCTGGCCCCTATTACATATATATGCATATTGAAATGATATAATATATAATATAAATATAATATTATAATATAATATATCATGTTTATTATATAATGATAATTTAAATATCACATTATAATTTATGTTATTAACTATTAAAATAATAATATTACTAAAAAGAAGAGCAAAGGAATTCTTATCTGGGTAAGTTATCTTTTTGGAAATCATTCCAGAACTAAGTCCTCTAATTCCACAATGCTATAATAAAATGATCCAACTCTTATAAATGTTCCAGGAAAAATAATACCTTGAAAGTCAAGGAACTGAAACAAGTAGGAACACTTGAAATTGAATAGTTAGAACCCCACAAACAGAGAAGAAAGGATTAGGAAGAAATAGGAACTGGATCCAGTTTTCCAAGAGGGGGTTGTTGGTAGAAGAATGAGCAGGAAAAATCAGCTTAGACGTGGCTGGGGTTAGAACACCCATGAGTCACAAGGTACCTGTAGAAGACGCTGCCAAGGAAAGGTGTCGACTCAGCTTGAAGCACAGAATATTCTCCAGAATCGACACTCTAGGTTGGTCTCTCATTTCACAGATGGATAAAGTGAAGTTCAGAGAGGGGAAGTGGTTTACTAAGCCAGTAGGTAGGATTGGAACAAGGTCTTCAGAAAATTCTGTGCACGTGCTTATAAAACCCAGGTCTTCTGACTGTTAATACAGAACTTCTCTAAGACAAAGGAGGTCCTGGGGTTCTAATCAATTTTCCTCATCTTCAAAATTAGCTTATTAAATTAAAAAAAGTCTCATGGCACGGTGCTAATGAGCTCTAAGGAGTGGAAGACTGCCCTATCTTTTTTATCTTTAAGTGTACCATGGACATTTCTAGAATCAATTATTTTTCTATTAAAGAAATATAAACTCAATGTGGAAACTTAGACAAATATAAAAAAATTAAAATAAAAATGAATAATGTTCATAGTTCTATCACTCTCACAGTCAATGGAAATAATTTAATGCATTTCATTTGTACGGTGTTTTTTTCTTATGCACTTTATATTGTTGAGAACATAGTACTTATATGATTTGTGTATTTTCTTACTTAAATTATAGCATAAACTCTGCTCATATTACCCTCGTTATTTTAAAAATTCTGCATAACATCATTTTCATGGCTACAAAAGCTTCACTGCATTTAGTGGGGTATAATTAACTTATTTCACACTCTTACATGTTTATATTATTTCTAATATTTTGTAATGACTAATAACATTTTGATGAATGCCTTTATGCTAAAAAAAAGTTAATTTTTTTTTTTAATTTAGATTATGACTGTTCTGGCTTGAATTGTGTTTCCCCAAATGATGTCCAAATCCTAATGCCTAGTACCTGTTAATGTGACCTTATTTGGAAATAGAGTCTTTGCAGATGATCAAGTTAAGATGAGGTCATTAGGGTGGGCCCTAACCCAATATGACTGGACTCCCTATAAAAAGGGGAAGTTTGGATACAGAGATGGACATGCACACGTGTAGAATGCCACGTCAAGATGACGGCAGGATTCACTGTGCTGCATTTACAGGCCAAGGAATGCCAGAGGTTGCCAGCAAACCGCCAGAAGCTAGGAGAGAGGCATGAAACAGTCTCATTTTCAGTCCTCAGAAGGGACCAGCCCTGCCCATACCTTGATCTCAGACTTCTAGCCTCCAGAACTGAGGCAATTTGTTTCTATTGTTTAAGCCTCCGAGTTTGTGGTACCTCATAAGAGCAGCCAGAGGAAACTAATATGATGTCCTTGGAAAAAGTCCCCAAAGTGTAAATACCTGGTCAAAGGGTGCAAATATTTTAACATTCTTGGTACATTTTGCCAGGTTGCAATTTTTTCCCAATTTTATGCTGATTTCTAACTCTATTAAATATGAGTGAGAATATATGTTTTATCGTAATCTCCCCAGAATATTGTTTTTATAAACTTTGCTAATTTATTTGACAAACTATATCACACTGATTTTGTACTCAAATTTCTTTGATTACTACTGAGATTAAATACTGTCCACATTTATTAGCCATTTTTTGTTTTCTATATTGTGAGCTCTATGTCCTGTCCATGTCTTTTGAAATTATACCCATATTTAACTTGTGGAATATTTAGCCTAATGGACTTCTTTCCTTTTCTAGTCATATGAATTCCTTTTATAGCATAGATAGTAATTATCTTTCTGCCATACTCAATGCAAATATGTCTCCAATGTGCAGTGTTATTTTTGTTTTGCTTCTTATCCTTTGATTATGTATTCTGACAGAACAACATTTTTGAGGGCTTTTAAACTTAAATATGTTAAAATACTTATGTTATTTAGGCTAAGACAGAATTTTGTTATAAAATATAATCCTTTAATTAGTCTAGAATGTAGTATTTGGGGATAGAGTGTTAAGTGAGGATTATTTAGTTGTATTAACAAATCACTAACCCAGTAACCCCATAAACTACTGATTTATCTTTCTCTTCCTTACATGATGAAACATTGCATATAAATATAAAATATTATATAGTTTTACATATGAGAGTGCCTGTAGATATAAATGTCGTATTGGAGAGCTCTTTTCTAGATATTGGTGGCCAGAAATTAGATTTAACCAACAAAAGCCCTAGAGATAACACTGGACCAAAAAGGTCAAGAAGGGATATTTGGTCTTAATCTTTCTACGTGTTCTCTGTTCAATATTTAAGGAAGCCTCAGACCATCCCCTAAACTCCTGAATATCCTTTACCTGCCCCATTGTCCCTCTGTTCTTTCTCCCCTAGTTTTCAGTAATATCTGTCTTCTGCACTTGCCTATATGTTCCATGAAGGCAGAAAAGCTTTCTGACATCTTTCCAGGTGCACCCTTGATGCCTAACATGATGTCTAGATTATAATAGACTTTCCAAAACATAATTAGTAAATTAGGGACTGTTTACCCCACTAGACTGTAAACTACTGTCTTTGCCTAGAATGTTCTTCTCTTTCCCATTACCTGGTTAATACAGAGTTGTGGTTAAGAACGTGTCCTCTAGACCCAAACTGCCTGGGCTCAAACCTAGGGCAACTCTACTCATCCTTCTTAGGCCTCAATCTCTTTTTTTGTGAACCAGTAATAAAAATGGTACCCACCTCACTGGGTTTCATTTAAGGATGAAATGAGTTATGAGCACAGATACCTACTTACTATCCTTAGGATCCTATCTTAAAGGACAGCTCCTCAGAAAGGCCTTTGCCACTCTCCCCAGACTAGATTAGGTCACCCTACACCTCCTCTACTTTTCTGTCCTTTGTGCCACCCATTTATCTTAATAGTTATTTGTAAATTTCTTTCTTATGTCTCCCATTAAACTTTTAGTTCCAATACGAAGGGATGGTGTCTTTCTTGTTTATTGTAGCCTCTCCTGTTCTCAGCAAAGTTCCTAGTTTGCAGGGATCCTTCATACAATGGAAAAATAAATAAAATAATGTGAATTATTAAATGAATGAATGAACATATTCTTGTGGAGGAGGGAACTCACCTTAAGGGAAGAAATTGTGATCTTTCATGTGCCTACACCAGAAACTGACAAACTATAGCCTTTGGTTGTAAAAGCTTTATTGAGACACAGCCACACCCATTCACTGACACATTGTCTATGGCTGATTTTGCACTACAGTGGCAGAGTTTGAGTAGTTGTAACAGAGACTTAATGCATGGGCTACAAAACCTAAAATATTTACTATCTGGCTCTTTATAGAAAATATTGTAGTGGCATTGATTCTCAAACATGAGAATACATCAGAATCACCTAGAGATCTTGTTAAAAGAAACATAGGGCTTCCCTGGTGGTGCAGTGGTTGAGAGTCCACCTGCCGATGCAGGGGACACGGGTTCGTGCCCCGGTCCGGGAAGATCCCACATGCCGCCGGAGCAGCTGGGCCCGTGAGCCATGGCCCCTGGGCCTGCGCATCCGGAGCCTGTGCTCCGCAATGGGAGAGGCCACAACAGTGAGAGGCCCGTGTAATGCCAAAAAAAAAAAAAAAAAAGCATAAATGAACTCCACCCTCAGAGTTTCTGTAGGTTTGGGATAAGGCCCCCAAATTTGCATTTCTAACAAATTCCCAATTTATGCTGGTCCTGCTGGTACAAGGACCCACTCTGAGTCACACTGGTCTTTAATATTCAAACACACCCGTATGATTCCTTGTACATATCTGGGTATACATGCACAGCTGCAACTCCAGGACCTAGCACTGACAATTCCTGACAACGAAGTGATCCATGATTTCCTTCAGTTTTAATCAAGTAGAAGACCCATTGCCAAGACAACTTAGAGGCTAATTTTGTGGCCTTGATCGTCCCCAGAATTTTCAGAGAAGGAGCTGACCCAAGAGATTCTATTGAAGTACACATGTGATCCTAACAGGACCACTGCTCACAAAACCCGAGCTGAGACTTCTGCTGTCATCACACTAATGTCAGGACTAGAAAAGGTAAATGAGTGGAGCCTCTCCTTTCTCTGACATACTATTGATAATACAAATAATAGCAATAAAAATTAACTTTGATTGATGGCTATATGCTCTAGGAAAGTGTTTTCTAACAACATATGAGTTATGTACAATAATTATTCCCATTTTACAGGGGAGAAAATTGAGGTTCACGGAGGTCATGCCATCGTGCCAAAGTTGGACAGCTGGGAAGTGGCTTAGCCAGGCTTGGAAGAGAGTTAGTCCAACTCCAGAGCCCATACCAACCATAGTGACACTTCTCTACATAGACTCCTCATGCTTGCAGGAAGGGGAAAGTTTCCATAGTCGTCAGGCTGAGGGGGACTGATGTGTGTTCATTCTCACTCAAATCTCTGGCATAGCAAGGAGCTATTGGATTAATTAGCAATTGGATCTCATTTAGAATAATCTGTTAGATAAACCCCAGTCAAACCTCCAATCAACCACGCACAGATCTGGAATTCCCAGTCTCCTAGCAAGATCCCAGGGGGCGCTGTGATGCACACCTAAACTTTGTTTTATTGAAGGCTTCGTTGCCGTAGCTGTTAGGCATGCCACAACCTTCAGCTGCCGAGTTAACCCATCTCACCCAAACTCACCCTGGATTCAATGACCAGTTAATGCCATGGTGTTGAAAAGATGAGCCCAACTGGGGACAATTCTGAAGGGAAATTCTAGCTCCAGATTTCCTCACGTGGTGGACCAAGTTTGTCACTGGAGCTGCGTCACAGCTGGACTTTTCCCTCTGCCCACCTCTGCTTATCTCACCTCCTATCCACAGGTGTGGATCCCAGGGGAACTGCTAGTAAACATCCTGCTTGTCTCAGTCTGTGTCCCAGGGAATCCAGCTGGCAACAGAGACACCCCCTGTCTGAAGCCACTTTCAGCACAACCTTACCTTCTACCCGTGACAGTAGCTCTATATTCAGTAGCTCCATGAATCCACCAGAACTTTCCAGCTGAAACTGCCTCCTTCTTTCCTTTTGAAAATATTCACCCAATTATCATCATTTATGGTCTCCTATTGCAGCAGGAAGTCCTGAGGAGGGTTAGTTCAAATGGTGCCCTGCCACAGAAACTCAGTCATAGATCAAGGCAAAAGCTGTCTGGAGTTTGCAGCCAAATATAGTAAAAAATGTTGAATATATCACATTCCCACACCAAAATGGTACTGCTTTAGCCAGTCTATTTCCTTCTCCATGCCTTGATTTAGTGGCTTCCTCTGGTTTATGAAATATTTTTCACCCAGGGCCCACTGAAAACATCTTCATAAAATAGAGTTCCTCCTTGGGCAGGTCACTTTCCTATTGAATTTTAACGTTTCAAGAAGGAAAAGCGGAGTCTTTCTGACCCAGATATTATTTGAACAAGTACTTAAGTGGGTTCCTAGATGCCAGGATTTAAGCTCCATTGACAGCCAGTATAATCACCAGCTTGTAAAACAAAATCTTAAGTTCATGCCTGTATAGAGCACAGTGAACAGGCCCTGCTCAAATCACTCCAGTGATGTGACACAATTTCATTTCTGCCAATGACCACAGTGCCAGCCTTGAATTCATACAGTTAGTAAGTGACAAAGCCAAGATTTGAAACAGGCAAGCCTGAATACTTAGCCCATGATATTTTAAACATACCGTGCAATTCAACAAATATTTATTGGACATAATTTATGTGCGCATAAGTGTAGTATTTCTGAAATACCTGTGTGTGCGCTAGTCTCTCTCTCTGTCTCTGTCTTTCTCTTTCCATTTTGTCTACCATTGTAGCTCCAAAAACAGGAGCAAAAGACTTCCATAATGAAGAGGAAGGAGAAGCCAGCTCATTCTTCCCTTCGGAATTAGAGAGAAAGATGGAGGGTAGCTTTTCTATTTGGATCTTGGAGAATTACGGAAGAAAGAAGAGCAGTGGCCAGTGAGAGATATAGGATTCTTTCTTTCTTCTCTGCACCAAGTGGGAAAGTTAGGAAGCTGAGAAGAAACTCTGACCTGACCCCCAATTTGGGGCACTTGCAAGACTGGACCTCACAGGCTGCCCCCCCCAGAGCATGAGGTAGCTGACTCTGAATTTATATGACAGAAAAGTATGAGTGAGCAAAGAGAGAGCTTCTGTTGGTACTCCAGACAACCCTGTCTTCCCTGTAGTATAGTAGAAATCCAGAAGTTTCTGCATAGTCCAGGAGATAAAAAGTAGCTGAGAGTCTACCAAGAAGGTCTAGTCAGAGGTGTCATGGAGTGGTTCTTCTTGCAGGCACAGCCCAATCCTTGTCCCTCCTGGTGTTGCAGGTAGACAGTGCTTTTCATTCATTTCCCAGTCCAAAAGCCCACCTGGAGCCCTCACACCACCCCACTAAGGACCCTTCTATCCGTTATCCCAATAAGGTTACTGGCAAAGAATTGCTGTGTTGGATCTGCTCAAGTTTCTTTTAGAAACATGTGTGATGTGGCAGTCTCTTAAGTGTTTTACGTGTATAAACTACTTAATCCTCAATAACTCCTTGATTTGGGCGCTGTTATCAACATCCTCATTTCACAGATGGGGAATCAGGCAGGGGGAGAAGTGGCTTGCCCAAGGTCACGTAGTGGCAAGAGGCAGACCTGAGATCCACACACAAGAGTCCATGAACTTGACCATTATGCTACATTGTCTCTCCTTTAAGGAGTTACTCCTGAATGACAAGTATACCAAATACCAAAGTCATCCACACCTTTGATTTTACACTTTCACTCCGCATTAAGAATTGCACAGGCAGCTTATTAAAATTCATGTTCCTGAGGCCCTCCCAGACAGACTGAATCAGAATCAGGACAGGTGATTCTGTCCTGTCTGACACAGGTCAGACAAGTGTGTTAATCAAACACACTTTGATTAACTCTCCCTCAAATCTCCCCTCTTCTTTCCTTTTCTCTTCCCTAAATAGTCACTAGGTGGTTAAGGCCATGTACCTAGGACATAAGCTCAGCCCCTAAGCTGCTCTATAACTGAGCAGAACTCTGAAGGCACAAACAACTTCAGCCCCGATAAGCATCTGTCCACAAGGAATATCCACATGTACCAGGAAGCGTCCTATAGCTGGCATGCAGGAGGCTCCGATTTGGGGGCAGGATCCCTGGAAAATTCCCGACTATGTGGGGTTGTTCAAAAGAGCCCCAAGCAGGTGCCCCACTGCCCTGCCCAGGTGATAAGCATCATCGTTGGGTGTCACATTCACATGTCACTGGGCTCTGGGTCCATATTTCTCTCAGCTCCCTGGGCCCTCGGCTATATAAGCCAAGATCTCTGTCTGTATCCCTCTTGGGGGCTCCCGGAATGTCTTCTGGTGAAGTTTATTATCAGTCACTGCCTCACGGGCAATTTGTTCAGTGAACCTTTCCAGCTCAGCTTAAAAATCTCAGAAAGGCAACTTCTGAGATGTGGGCAGTTTGGGGAAGAAGGGGAGACTGGGAACCCAGATGGTGGGGAGGATGCCTGCCTCAGCCTCAGCTGAGTGTGGATGGCCAAGGGAGTGAATTAGGGGTAGCCTTCCCTGTGGTCTTCCTCCCACCCTCCCTCATCTTCTCAAGGAGAGATCCCCAAAAGTAACCCCGGAAGATGACAGAGACCTTGGAAAAATGCAAAGGTATTTTGAGGTCTTCTCACCCTCCTTGGATAGAGGAGCAAACTAAGGCCCAGAGAGGAAAGAAACTTGCTTGAATCTTGCAGCCAAAGTCAGGAAAGATCTCAGAGCTCTTTCCACACGTGCTTCTGTCTGGAGGATATTTTCAAGAGTCCGTATGGCTCCATAAGCCATATTATGGGGCTGAGGCAAAGATGGGTGGAGGCATCAAGGGGGAAAAGGATGTAACCATTTGACAGAATATTTCCCCAGGAGTGTCTCAGACTTGAGAAAAATGCTGGGCTTCCCCTGGCATGTAGCAGGACCAGATTGCAATGGTTTTTTGCAGGTGGTGACCAAAGGCTAGGGTAGACAGAGGTCAATACCTTTTGTGTGTAGGGCCAAGGGAAGACAATCTGAGAAATGCTTCCTTGGGGAGGACTGAAGCAAACACCAGAAGTCGTTGATCCAAAGCAGGAGGAAGAGGAGGAAGCTGGGTACCAGCCAGAGAGCCACGGAGGTGTCCAGAAGGAGGGGGTGGGGTTGAAGCAGATGGTCAACCTGAACAGGACTGGTTCCCTCAGCCAATGATGACAGCTCCAGCTTCCCAGCTTTCTAGAGGGTCCATGGCCTTCGGTTTTGGTTAGCAAGAAGTATCAAAGGTGCCAACCTCAGAGAGATAAATAAAAACTTACAGCGTTAACAGGAAAAAGCTAGGACAAAAAGAAGACAAGGAGAAGGGGAGATTTGACTGAGAAACAAAAGGAATATCATAAAACCCACAGTCGCCTTCGTTAACCCTGAAATGCCCAGCTTGGATTTGACAGTCATATTTGGAATTGTGGGACTTATATCCACAATAGAAAAAACGAGCTGAGCAGGGCCTGGGGCAAATGTACAGGGAGATGTCCCAGCTGCAAAGTGTAGGCTGAAAGATGAGGTCCCTCTAGAAGCAAGAGGATGAAGGCAAAGATGCATTGCAGGCTGGGGAAAGGCCAGTCTGGGGCCAGGGTAGCCCTGAGGCTGGGGTGGAAGGTCTGCAACTTGTCTGGTGACAGGCAAGGGGAAAACAGGGCACTGGATCCAAGAAAGACATTGGAGATGAGCAGGGAGAGCTGATCTGAAAGAACCAGTGGATAGGGTGGTGACTGGGGTTGCCGAGGGACTATCATTCTATGGAAAGCCAGGTACATGGTGAGCGGCAAAGCAGCATTGTGGTCCACTTCAGGGTCATCTCATTGGCCTCATCATCTTTGTGAGCATTTATCGAGCACTCACTGTTGCCAAAATTGTGCTATTTTACTGATGCTATTTCACACTAAGCTTAGAAACTAGCACAAGTATGCTTCAAAATCCAAATATGTTTGGATCCTGCGTGCAGGGAGGGAGGGAGGATAATGAACGACATCTCTAAGTTTCAGGAAATGAGTAGGAAGAGTTCAGATGGCAAGGAATTTATTCAAAAATGTATCTGGATCTGTTTAGTTCCCGTATTTGGACAGCAAGAGTTTGCATAGTAAGAATCCAAATAGCGAGGCAGACCTGTACCATGTTTATCTCCAGTTTACCGATCACGAAAGCCATGGTCACAGAGATAATATAATTTGTCCAGATTAACCCATTAGGGATGGAACCAGAATTTGTGCCCAGATCTGTCTGACTCCAGAGTCGAGTTTGTTGTGCTTCCTCCTAGCCTAACAGGGAAGGGATATTAGGGCTGTTCGGGAGCTGAGCAGGGAACTGGGGTGAGATTTGAATGGGGGATCCCTGGAAGACTTGTGAGTAACTAGGAAAAGTAGCATCTGAGAGCATGGACTGCGGCTGAGGACTGAGGGCAGACCATTTTTAGCCTGATATCCTTTTGGCTTTTCTTTACAGCCCCAAGTACATATCAAAGCATCTTTGATTCCATAGAACCCAGGCATGCCAGTGTGCATCATCTCAGCTCTCAAAACCATCGTCCATTTCCAACCAGCCCCAGTGAATGAAAGGAGGGGAAACTACTTTTCTGACTGACAGAATTCATCAAAATGAATTGGCAACACCTATCAGCCTGAAACAGCAGTTTGCGACTTGCCCAGTAACAAATCTTCCCGGGGACATTATCTCACAGGAAACGACACAGGATAAATTTTTATTTCAATAGGATTCCTCCCTCCCCTTACCTCCTCCCCACTTCAAAAAGATTTAACATCTAATTCAGGTTTTGATGAGTCACTTCATCTCTGTAGAAACACTGTTGATCTCTGTCGGACCCCAACGGCCTTGGGCAGAACAAACAGAAGGGCTGGGGGAGTGTGGACCGTAGGCAGTGATAAATAAATACATTACCCACTGCCTCTGAAGGAGCACCGTGACCTCCAACACAACTGCCGAGTTGCAGCTGCTTAACAAAAGTCACCCTGTTTTCCTGCAACCTCAGGGTCTTCGAGTGCCAAAGCAAGAGAAAGAGGCACAACAAGGTAACCTCATTCAGGATCCAGAAACAGTTGGGCTTGATGGCTCTGGTCAGAGCCTCTCCTTGGAGTTCCAAAACAAGACAGACACCTCCTAGGAGATCAAGAACAGAAGGAAGAATATGCCTGGAAACTCTTTTCCCAATGAGGAAACTGAAACTCTGAAGAAGTAGGTAAACTGACAAAGGCCACGTAGGTAGAAAATGGTAGAGTGAAGAATCCAATGTAAATTTTGCTTAAAAATAATTTCATGAACGGATTGGGTTTCATGGGGCTCAGTACAAATATTGTTGCTTTAAAGAAAATGTCACTTTTTTTCTAGTGAACCTTATCCAAGGTACCATTTATTAAGTGTAAATCTTTACGTACAGGGACTTCCCTGGTGGTCCAGTGGTTAAGAATCTGCCTTCCAATGCAAGGGAGGTGGGTTCGATCCCTGGTCGGGGAACTAAGATCCTACATGCCGCAGGGCAACTAAGCCCGCATGCCGCAACTACTGAGCCTGCATGCCATAACGAAAGATTCCTGTTTGCCACAACTAAGATCCCGCGTGCTGCAACTAAGACACAATGCAGCCAAATAAATAAGTATATTTAAAAAAAAATCTTTACACACACACAAAATATGAAACTGATTGTAGGGGAAAAATGGCTGAATAGTAATTATTTAAATTAATTAAAGCATAGAGGCGTTCAGAGTAGGACCACAGAACTGTTCTAATCTTAGGGTAATTGATAACAAGTCCTTATCGGAAAAAAGCAAAAATATCCATTTTTAAGTAAAATATAAACTCATGAATTGTTAAATCAAAAAGACTTGTTTGAATTCCACAGAAAAGCCAACAATTCTGTGCAGTTATCTGAGAGCTGGAAGAGATGTCAGCTGTCATTTCATCCTTATCTCACAAAGTGAGAACGGAGAACGAGAGAGATGGATTGAGCTGCCCAAGGTTGCAGAGCTAGTTCACAGCACAGCTGGAAAAAAAACAACCGTACCTTCACTCTCTGACAAAGACATTTCATGTGACCACTTCACGTTGCCTTTTTTTTCACAGAAGAAAATAAAACACAATGAACTTGAACCATAGAATGCTTTCGTTAATGAGAAATGCACCAACCAGTTTGTGACAAGCATTGTTTTAACAAAGAGTCAAGTGGGGGCTTTCCTGGTGGCGCAGTGGTTGAGGGTCCGCCTGCCGATGCAGGGGACACGGGTTCGTGCCCCGGTCCAGGAAGATCCCGCATGCTGCGGAGCGGCTGGGCCCGTGAGCCATGGCCCCTGAGCCTGCGCGTCCAGAGCCTGTGCTCCACAACGGGAGAGGCCACAGCGGTGAGAGGCCTGCTTACTGCAAAAAAAAAAAAGAGTCAAGTGGATCTGGGAAAATGACCAGAAGGAAGGCCTTTGTCCATGGGCTTGACTAAGAACTCACTTAACCTAACAGATAGCACCATGCCTGGCACACAGTAAATGGGCCATAAATATGTGTGGGGCAGATAAATTACCCTTCACGTCGGACAAATGAACAGTGTGTGGAATCTCTCAGCAGTGCCCATTCTAGACAGCTCTCTGACACTGAATCTTGTTTATCCCCTACAAGCGTCTGCCATTGTTTATTTCCCTGCTTCTCTTTCCCTCTGTCTCTCCACTTGACTATTGCTCTAGAAGGTCAAGAACCATATTGTTTGTTCACCAACCCACCAGAAGCACCAGCTGTCTCTGGATACTCAACAAATGTGAGCAGAGTGAATGAGTGCCCGCCGGGTTTCCTTGCTGGAACTCTCCACTGATAATCTCTGTCTCTCCTGCTTTGGGTTATAAGAGTGATCCAGTAACTCATAAAATGCTAGCATCAAAAGAGATCTGAGTGGTGCCTATAAATTTACAGTTTAAAAAATTGTTTATAGACGGGGAATTTTTCTTCAAGATCGTCTGTCTTGTCTATAGCAGACTTTAGATTAGAATTTAGTTCAGTGCTTATTTCATGATAAATGATATGTATATGAATCTATATGTGCATTGTTTATGCTCTGTTGTGTGTGTGTGTGTGTGTGTGTGTGTGTGTGTGTGTCCGATGGAAAGTAAGACCACTGGCTTTACCACAGACACTTTCATGGCTGAGGCTTCTGGAAAGAAATCATCTCAATTGTGGCAGCCAAGGAGCTGATCTGCTCAGATCTCCCTTCATGGGAACCTGCTGCAGGGAGCATGGGTGATTGACAGGCTCCAGCCGCCATACCTTTGAATCCATCACCTTGGTAATGTCAGGCCAAGATTCTGGGGCTGCTCCCAGCCAGTGACCAAGCACAGCAGGGAGTATTGGAGTAGGGCTTCCGGGATGCCTCTGATGGGCAACTGTGGCACTGAAACTCCTCACGGATCAGCCTGGTGGGAACTTTGTCAGCAACGTGCTGTAGTCAGAGTCTCCTCTTGTCCAGCCCTTCCATCCCACTATCCTTTCTTAGATGGCAGACCTGCATCATGGTCTGAAGGCCCTCCTGCCTAACTTTACTTCCTCCCTTTTTATCTGGCACAGACATTCCCCACTCAAATCTCTTGCATGTCTGGTCCCCTCTTGGTATCTATTTCTCCAAGGACCCAAACTGACCCAGTGGTGTGAATGTTCTTGACAACTGAGTTCTGTCCTGGTCTACCTGTTACTTGATTCTCTGAGACTCACAGACCACTCTATTCCACAAGCTTGGGTGTGGGAGCATCCCTGCTTCCATCCTCCCTCTATCAGTGTGTGATCTCCCTCCTGTCTCCCCTCCCCACTCACTGTAGCCCCATAGGCTACCTGGGATGTGCGGCACTGCCATGGCGCTGGGACGACTTGTGCCCCAGGTCCTCAGCCACAGTCTCTGTGTTCTGCCACATGACATGCTCCCTGGGACTTTGAGGGGACTCAGAGGAATGTGCTCTGGAAGCTGGCGGAATGGCCAGATGAGGTCCCACAGATGACTGTAGAAGGATGTGGAAGCCCCTTCCCCATGGAACTGAGTGGACCATGTCAAGGCCTTCCTTCCCCCCAGGACCACTTACATATTAGTCCACAAGATTACAGGGAAAGCCTCATGTCTCTGTGAGAAAGGAGGAGGTAAGGACATTGCTAAGCCCTGAGCACTAACTATGTATCAAACACTGATACGTAGTGGAATATGAGACTAGTGTATCCCCCAAGGATCTTACAGGCTAATGGAAGTGAAGTGGCATTCAATTGTATAGCAACAGCAGTTCTGAAAAGGGCTAAACTCAGACAAGGGACTTGTTTAAACAGCCCATTCCTCAGGAGGCCAATGGGCCAGGGCCCGAGTTAATTGCTTTGTCTGCATTCTCACCTTTAATGATTGCATCCACCTTATGAAGGAAAGGTTGTTATCATTCCCATCTGGTAGATAAAGATACCTTTACAGAAGCTATATTCTCTGCCCAAGGACACCCCATTCACAATGCTATATATCTGGCTCCAATACTTATGCTTTTAGCCACCACATTAAATAGATGCGTCCATGAAACAAACCAGGAGCAGGTCACCGGGCAAGCCGAGCGAGGAGTGGAAGCTGGTTGACACTGGACCTCGTGTGGTTCCCTCAATGGACAAGGAGTGCAGAAAGAGGGGACAGAGCCACAGGCCTGGAGAAGAGAGGTCCTTCCTTGACAAGGCTACGGTGATGTGGGTCCTGACCTGGACTCCATGAGGCAAACATGGAAACGTCTGGAATCAGATCCACAGACTGACAGAGCCATGGCCTCATGGTGGAGATGGAGACACTGAGACCAGAGAGTGGAAGGGATGCCTCCCCAAGGGCACAGTGCTGAGCAGGGGCTGAGCTCAGGACAGAATCTGAATGGCTGACTCCATCATTGCCTTAGCATCTTTGGGCCCTTATCGACTGAGGTTGTAGGTCGGGGTAAGTCTTTTTTACTTATTTCATTTTATCGGAGTATAGTTGATTTACTATGTTGTGTTAGTTTCAGATGTACAGCATACTATATATAAAGTGATTAACAAACAAGGGGCAAATCTTTAGGGGAGAGCCTGACAACAGAAGACCTTCCTTGGCATGATCACACCCTGGGGCAAGTTTGTACATCTCAGAGGAGATCGAGTTAGACTCTGCTCAGCTTACTTTTCCTTTGCTTCCTAGGGCTTCCCAAAAGGGCTCTTGCTCTTCTCAGCTGCTCACAGGTCGTCCAGGGTCTTCCTGTGCTGTCCCACTTCAGGACCCCATCCCAGAGGGGGAGCTCACATTCCATTGTCATCCTTGACTTTAGAAAATTTTCCCGATTGTCAGAGCAGAAGCCAACTGCCTGTTTCTGAATCTGAGCTGTCCTACTCAATACTGATGCCCCCCATCACCCACCTGTAGGCACACATGCACATGAACGCACATGAACACACACACATACACACACATAAGCACACACCCCAGGCCTCAAGAAGTGCAGCCTGGCATGGCTCAGCTCTCACAAAGATCCCACGTCCAGATCTCCTGGTTCACCTTACCCCCCAGACGAATGTATGAACCCCACAGTTGCAGCTGGTCTATGGCTTCTTTCAAGGCTGAGGAGACCAGTAACAAGAGCAATAGTTCTCAATAAGCACTAGCGTTAGGCTTGGTGCTGAATTCCTTACATAAATCGTCTCATTTAATCTTTACAAAGCAACCTAGGGGGCTGATATTATCATGCCACTTGTACAGATAAAGAAACCGAGGCTCAGAGAGGTTAAGTAACTCACTGAAGGTCACAGAGGCAGGAAGGAGCAGAACTGCATTTGGCTTCTTATCCCCAAGACAATGAGGCTGGAGATTTAGGAAGTCCCAAAGCTGTGACAGACCCCTGATAAAATTAGAGGGATAGAAGAGTCTGGTTTCAATGATTTCTTTCTAGGAGAATGTTTTTCTGAAAAGATCCGTGGGTGAAACATATTGTCCCCCAAATATAACACTATAAGGAATTTCGTGAACCAACAGCATAGCCTCTGTGTCACGGGCATATGCAAGTACAGAAGCCTGGACCACCTTGGGCTCTGGGGATGGATTCCCCGCTGAGTGACCCCTGGCCTGAATCTTGGAAAATAAACATTTGATGGGAAAATCTTAGGGGTGGAACACTCCAAATAGAGGAAACATCATAAACAAAAGGCTTAGAGGGAAGACACAGATCAATATATCAGGAAAAGTGTATAAGGTGAGTATAGCTGAAGGTGAGACCAAGCAAATAGTAAGAGTTTAGGGTACAGGCCCTTGAGGGCATGATAAGACATATGAATTTTATTTTGTAGCAGCACTGGGTCCCCTTAGCAAGAGTCAGCATGAGAGTAATCTGTTCAGATTGTCACTTTCAATAGCTCACTCTGGGGGAGATTCTGATTAAAACAGGGATGCTGGTGATCCAGTGTATTGCAGAGATCATGACGGAAGAAAATGAAGCCTGGGGAAGGGCAGCAGGATCAGTAACAGAGAAACGAGCCCAGGGTTTTGAAAGTCCATGACCTTGTAAAAAAACGGCTGCAACAATGCAGGAAATAAAGGCAGGTTGACTATATATATAGTAAACTCAAATCTTTCTGAAACAAGGATGTTTCAATCCTGGGACAGGCATAACTGGACATTTATTGAGTGCTTATGACTACATAAGGATTAAATTCCACACAGCGACCCAATGATGACTACTGTTATCACCATTTTACAGATGGGAAAACGGAGGCTTAGAAACATGCACTGATTTCCCCAGGGTCTTTTAACTACTGAGTTAGGGAGCAGAGTTCAAGGCAAAGAATTCTGACTTTAGAACCCAGCTACCATTTCTCCACATTTTGTCAGGGCCAGAAACTGGAGGCCAAGGAAGGTGGTGGTGGGAGCGGGCATTCAGTGTCCCTCTGCATTCAGGAAGAGTGGCTTCAGGGGAGGTCAACTTCCATCAGTCTAATCCAGGGTTTCAGCACTATTGACATTAGGAGGGCAGATAATTCTCTGCTGCGGGGGCTAGCCTGTGCATTCCTGGCCTCCACCCACTAGGTGGCAGTAGTTGAGATAACCAAAACTATCTCTAAACTTTCCAAATGTCCTCTCAGGCAGTGGAGGGGGACAAAATTGCCCACAGTTAAGAATCACTGATCTAACCTTATCTTAGGATGTCCAAGCAAGAGAGAGCTGCGTTTGAAATCCATTAAAATTAGAGGCAGATGAGGAGTTCCCAGAGGCAGCTGATAATCTGTACTCTCACAGAGAGCCCTCTGCTCTGCATATTATTACTGGAATATTCCTGGGTGGTGAGATTCACTCTATTGAGGCTCCCTCGGCCCTCTACCCCAACCATCAGAGAGGACCAGACTTTGAAGAGGGGGGGAAAAAAGTGTTCTCTAGGATACAGAACATATTTCTATGAATTAAAGGGTCAGAGTTTAAGTGGGCAATTCTGAGCGAGTCACCTGAGACGCCAAATTAGCTTTGTTTCTCTGCATATTAATTCCCCTCTGGTATCCTGTTTAATGATTTGATGATGTTTAACTCTGAAGTTCTTCAAAGCTGAGGAATTTGTACACCCCCTAAGGCAGTTTCTACCTCCCTGGAGCTGGAAATCCTTTGGAGCACCATTCTAAGACCCCCTCCTGCAGGTCTTGCCTGTGGGGCGACCACAGGCAGAGTCTGGACCAGCCCAGGGCTGTGGGTTAAGTCCTAGGAAGTAGGTCTGTGATTCAGAAAAAGAGTGTAGCTGAAGGGATGGAGGAGAGAGGGAAAGATGCTTAATGAGAGTCTGCTGCTCCATTTCTCTGTTCTAAGAGAGACTTTAATCTTATATTCGATCATTTCTGTAATAAGGATTCATTTTATATTTAACATTTACATTTAAAGTGGCAGTATTTCTTCAGCCTCTAAAGACCTGCTATTAAATTGATGGTGGGTACTACAAATAACAGCACCTTAGAATGGAATAAACATGGCATAAACCAAATAAATGTAAACATGTATAAAGAGACACATACAAACATGCCTTTTATATTGATAAAGATAAATGAGTTTTACATGTAAATGCATTTAAACATATAATATACCTGGGAGGTAGGTCCGTTTTTCTCCTTTTTACAGATGAGGAAATTGAAGTTCCAGGTACTTAAGTTATACTCCCAAGTCTCACAGTAGGTGGAAAAGGGGGTGGGGGGGATTATAGTACCAGACGGTCTTTGGTCACTGCATCCCATTATTTGGGATCCATGTTTATTCCACAACCCTACAAACCTTAGCATGTTCCAGTCCCCGGCTACCTCATAGTATCCCTCTTCCTGCCCAAATTGGACTCTTTGTCTTCATATATGACAAGCATCCTGTGTACCAATACACAAGCATCCTTGATCTTCAGCATCTCCTACTCTGTGTGCGTCTTTAAAAGGTAGGTTAAGTAGCCCTGACCCAGTTGCATAAAAGACAAAATGAAATATCCCATGAAGGTCCCTGGCATGGTGCATGGCATCTAGTAAAAATAGCAATAACTTTATACAGCCCTTAATATGTGCCAGTCCCTATTTTAAGTGCTTTGAGTATATTAACTGATTTTATGCTCAAAACAAACTTGTGATATAGGTATATCACTATGTCCATTTGACAGATGAGGAAACTGAAGCAAAGAGAGGCGAAATGACTTGTCCAAGGTCACAAGGCTTACAGGTGAAAGAGCTGAGATTTGACCAGACACTCTGGTCCCAGCAGCCACACTTACGATTCTGCAACTTTACTCAGTAAGTATTGTCCACCTCTATCCCCCTCTTCCCAACCTCCTACAGACTTTCTCATGTTCAACAGTAATTTGACAGCTACTGTATAATGCCTTATATTACACTTTCATGTGATTGTCTCATTTACCCAACACCTCTAAAATATTTATATTCTGACAGCAGCATGATAAGTTTTTGGAAACCATGCCTAAATCGGGCAGTAAGATGTTAGATGTAAAAGTACTAAGCTGGCACTTCAAGTGGCCTCAACAAGCCTTGGACACATGGTCACTCAGCTGCGGTCCCAGGGAGCTGTCACATCCTGGAAGGTTTTGCCTCCTCTTCCAGCCAAGTTTTCTTCCTGCCTAAATACTGGGAGTTTTTATAGCCAGAACGCAGGAGTTGACTATCCAAGATGAATGCTGAAAAGGGAGCAGCATCAGCATGAAGCCACAAAAGTATAAAGTATACAGAGTAGAAGCAAGGAAAACAAGACCAGTGTGAGTAGAATAGAATATAGGTTTCCCCCACTATCCGAAAGTAAAGTGTTCCTATGAGACCTCTTGTAAGCTGAAATGGCATAAGCGAAGAAGCAATTACCTCAGGACACATCTCGCTAACAGATGCACAAAATAAATCAAGATAAAGCACAGATGCTCAAAGACACAGTTCAAAGCCACAGAGGCTGGGTGCTGAGATGCTGAGTGTGGTTCCCAGGAAAGGAATTAGGAGGTGCCTCTCTTGCTGTTTGGGGTGTGTGCTGCCTCTGTAAGGGCTCCTTGCAAAACTAATGCTGAATGCGATTTTGGCTTTTCAGCCTTTTTCATAAAAATGAAAATTCTCTTTGGATTTCTTTCAGTTAGCAAAAAGAGGTACTAATGTAGGTCTTTCATAAAAGCAAAACAAAAAAGGATTTGAAAAATAATAGATACATGTATATGTATAACTGAATCACTGTGCTGTACACCTGAAACTAACACAACATTGTTAATCAACTATATATCCAATATAAAATATCCAATATAAAATAAAATTAAAAACTATCCAATATAAAATAAAAATTTAAAAATAAAAATAAAAGCAAAATGGCATAAAGTGAACTTTTAAAAAGTGAGAGAGACCTGTATGACACTACGTAAGACATTTAAATATAAGGAGGAGTTAAAAAACACCGGCCAGTCCATTCCAGTTGGGAAAGAGAACAGAATACTTATCTTTACTTAAAGGGCAACCCATGTGCATCAAGGTTTCAAAGGTTTGCCCCAGAAAGAAAACCACAGACATCATCCCTGGATGTAAGTCATCTCTGGATGTTTCTACATTGTAGCGTGTAACTCAAATATGAGTTCCCACTTCTATTACTATTGTTGCCGCTGTTAGCCCGACTCACTGGCTAGATTGGGGAAGTTTATATAGCATGCAGTTATATAATAGCTAACATTTATTGCAATTTTACCGTGTGCCAGGAGCTGCTCCAAGCATTTTGCACACATTAACTCTTTTAATTGCCCCTTTGACTCAGTGATGTAGGGAGTGTGACCAACACTGCTCTTGGACCTGGGCAAGACAGGATCGTCTCCTGGTTCCTGCACTTTGGACACTGCATTTGACAAGCATACACACAAAAATAGCTTTGTTCAAATCTCATGCTGGGGCTCCTTGGAGAAATGGCTGATTCATGGACAGTGATGGAAAATATACAAGACGAGCCTGTGGTACTTTATAGTGCCGAAAAGTAAGGAAGTGCTCAAAAAAGGTTAAACATACACACACATACACGTGCACACACACAAGGATGGGAGTATGTCTAAGGGACACAAGAGTCAACTAAAAGGGACCCTAAGGACCACAACTGGAACAATTTTAGAAAAATAATTTAAGTAGTATTCGATTATAACCAAAATATAAGATAAATATCCATAAGTCCAGACTGATATAAATATATGATTTAACACACAAACAAATGGAAGAGAAGAGACAAATCTCCCACACAGAAGAATTCTGGATAATTTATGTTAATAAATTCAAGGAGGTGAAGGCTGGGTGGCTCATACTGACTTCCTTCCAAAGAGCATAGTATGGAAAGGGGGTGAGGGGATGAGTAACTTTACATGGAGGAACCTGACAAACACTACCTTAGCCAGGTGACCAAGGTCAGCAACAGCAGTGATAAGTCCTTTCGATAGTGTGTACCCTTGGTATCATGTGATGAGAATGGTACACCACCTCTGGCATCTTCTTCCTAAAATCGATAAGCACAGTATAATCATAAAAAAAAAAAAACAGACAAATCCCAATTTTGTCTCAAAACTCAAACTTTTCTAGGCCATCAAAAACAAGGAAAATCTGAGATACTCACATGCAAAAGGACCCTAAGGAGACGTGACTCCTAAATATAATGCGATATTATATATTCCAGGACGGGATCCTGGAAGAGAAATAGGATATTAGGGGGAAATTAAGGAAGTCTGAATAAAGTATGCATTTTAATTAATAATAATGCACCAATATTGGGCCATTAATTGTAACAAAGATGCTAAATCAACGTAAGATGTTAAAAATAGGGCAAACTGGATGTCTATGAATTTTCTGTATTAACCTCACAATTTTTTCTGTTAATATAAAGCTATTCTAAAATTTAAAAAGTGTATTTAAATAAAAATTTTAAATACCTCACAATGCTTCTGTCATGTGGGAGTCAGTGCCCTACAGAGCCACTCTCCTGAGTAACACTATTAAGATCACAGGGAAATGTTTGTCACCGTTCTTGACCGAGGGATGACCTTGACACCAAAGGACACTGTGTTTGAATGCCATGAGGTCTGAGGGTTACACTGCTGCCATCTTCAGATATGGATGCTGCTCTGAAGTTGGGAAGGATTTGAAAGGAGAGAAAAGATAAATTAATTAGCTTGTCAGATCTTTCCTACCCACGTGAATGCTATAGATTCTTCTATACCCAAGCATCACTTCCTGGTGGTGACAAGCATGCATTTCCTTGCTTCTTTTTGTGTTCCAATTTAGAGCTCTCAAGCTGTTCACAAATCAGCACAGTATTCACAACCATCGCACAGAGCAGCTATGGAATATTTTGCGATGTTAAGCAATTTGTATTACTCTGAAATTTAAACACACGTAAGTCTAGACCTCACAGGCATGAAGCATGATACCACTTTATTACACAAGCAACTAGATGAATGTCGAATCCCAGAGTGGTGATTTTTTTCAAATTTCTCCACAAAATTTTAATCAAATTTTTCATATATAAAAATGCAACTTTATTGAAATGTTATTAGATTATTAACATTTATTCATTTTAATGTGTTTGCCTTTTGCTTTTTTAAATAAACTTTTTGTTTTGCCTTTTGCTTTTAATAAGTTATTTTCAATACTTTAGAATACTAATCGTTTTGAAAACATTAAAATTATTTTTATATTTTACATGTACTTTTTCACTTTTTACATTTACATTTCCAACATTGACTTTAGTTTACATTTTTGATGGATATAAAAATATGACTCTATGGAAATATATACACTCTGAATAAATTACATTTTATGTTATAATGGTTTAGGTCATTATTGTCAATAGAACAAAAATTATGTGAAGATCTGATTATAATAACATCATTAGAGACTTTGCTGAGAAAATTGAAAGAATAAATAAATTTTATGGAATAAATATAAAATAAACTATGAATCACATATGTCTTTAGTTTATTACTCACCCAACATCCCAATTCCACTAACAACACACTCACACCCATGGAATAATAATTAAATACAGCCATCTTTTCTACTTTGATGTCTTTGAATTGTTTAAATATGATAGCTTTACACATTTTTATTTTGAAGGTATATGTGTCAAAGTTGAAGGATAGAAAACATTTACTTTAAGAGTTTGCAAGCTTGATGTACAGCTTTTAAATATTTAGTCATTAGTATAAAGGTCTCTGTTTGTACCCATGCCCCAGACCTGCAAATATCAGGGATCCAGACTGTAAGGCCATTTTACAGACCAGAGGCACAGAGGCACAGAACAGTTACAGTACTTGCCTGATTCCCCCCAGCTGGGAGCCCTGGTAGAGCTGGATCCAAATAAGGCAGAGCCCAAGCTCTTAACCACCAAGAGACTGCCTCTCATGGGCCTTTGGGAGTACTTGCTCTCTGCGCCCTGATTCCAGTTAAAACATTTGCCTCCTGGAGAAGACTCTCAAGTCTTCCTTTTAAATAAGAATTCTGAGTCCAGGGAAAAACACACAGAGACTATATCCTAGGACTGGAGCAGAGGATGGGGAACCGCCTTAGCACCTCTAAATCACAGCCTATCTCTTATCTTTACAAAGGTTAGAGTCCTATCTCAAGTAGCTCTAGAGAAAATATAAAACAACAAACAAAAGCTCTGGAGATCAACCTTGAAGTGAGAAAAAAAATCGCTCATCGAAAGGCAAAAACATATATATTCTCTCCTTTCACTCCCCACATGAAGACCCCTTGCCACCTCCATTCTCCCAGATTCATTTCTCCTGGCCACTGATGTGAGAGAGGAAGCAGGGAAGGACCCTGTCTCCATCCCCACCCTCTTCTGTTTCCAGTTTCTTTTCCTGACAGCACTGGCAGAAGCAATTGCTGTCAGGCTGTAATTTGAAGCAAACCAGTGCAAACTTGAACCAGCTTTAGGTAGGTGATTGATGAGTCGAACTCGATTTTTTTTCCTACTTGCATGAGATTCTTACAAGTAGGTATTATGATCCTAATACCTCTAATATTATTCCTTAATCTACTCAACAGCAATGTTTGGCATCTAGCTTTATAATAAAAGGTATCAATTAGGATCTGTCGATGTTTTCAGAGGCAATATCTAATTATAGTCACTTGCTATAGGCTATCTTGTTAAAAAATTTGAGCAGAATGAGTAAGTATTCCTGACAAGTTCAATGCATTATTAAAGGTGTAATTACTCAGTTATTGCTCATGTAATCCTGAGTTAATTATGTGGCTTCAAAATTCATCACTTTTATGTTTATTGAACTTTGATAAGTTCACCCATATCTGATTTATCCCAATGATCCATTCCTTTCCTTATTTCAGACTGCATCTTTCAGACCAATTGGTTAGAAAGTGAATAGACTCTGGAACACTCTAGACCCAGAACTGACAGCAGTGGTTGTCCTTGGACTGCTGATGGTGTAGACAAGATAGGACCAACTTGTGGCAGTGGCCAGAGATTTGCTCCTGGCACTCAAATTGAGAGAACTCAAAAGTTAAAATGCTGGTAAGTAAAGACCTTAATTCTGACTCACACAAATCTTGAGAAAAGTGCTTCTGAGCAGCTTGCAGGTAAATGCGAAGTGAGGAACGTGGAACAGGAGAAGACTCTTAGAGGCAGGCAAGGTAGGAATGTTCAACCTCATTTTCAAGTGTGCAAACTCAGGCTCAGACAGGCTAAGGTACAGGATTCTGCTATCAAGAGCAGAGAAGGCTCAATATTTCAATAAAATTAGAAATGAAAAAGGAGAAGTTACAAATGACACCACAGAAATACATAGGATCATGAGACTACCACAAGCAACTCTATGACAATAAAATGGACAACATAGAAAAAACTGACAAATTCTTAGAAAGGTACAATCTTCCAAGACTGAACCAGGAAGAAATAGAAAATATGAACAGACCAATCACAAGTACTGAAATTGAAACTGTGATTAAAAAATTCCAACAAACAAAAGTCCAGGACCAGATGCCTTCACAGGTGAATTCTATCAAACATTTAGAGAAAATTTAACACCTACCCTTCTGAAACTCTTCAAAAAAAATTGCACAGGAAGGAACACTCCCAAGCTCACTCTATGAGGCCACCATCACCCTGATACCAAAACTAGACAAAGATACCACAAAAAAATAAAATTTCAGGTCAATATCACTGATGAACATAGATGCAAAAATCCTCAACAAAATACTAGCAAACCAAACACAACAATACATTAAAAGGATCATATACCATGATCAAGTGGGATTTATCCCAGGAATATACACAAATTAGTCAATGTGATACACAATATTACAAACTGAAGAATAAAAACCATATGCTCATCTCAATAGATGCAGAAAAAGCTTTTGACAAAATTCAACACCTGCTTATGATAAAAACTCTCCAGAAAGTAGGCATAGAGGGAACCTACCTCAATATAATAGTAAAGGCCATATATGACAAACCCATAGCTAACATCATTCTCAACTGTGAAAAACTGAAAGCATTTCCTCTAAGACCAGGAACAAGACAAATATGTCCACTCTCACGACTTTTATTCAATGGTAAACAGAGAAGAAAAAGAAATAAAAGGAATACAAATTGGAAAAGAATAAATCAAAGAGTCACTGTTTGCAGATGACATGATACTATGCATAGAAAAACCTAAGGATGTTACCAGAAAACTACTAGACCTCATCAGTGAATTCGGCAAAGTTGCAGGATACAAAATTAATACACAGAAATCACTTGCATTCCTGTATACTAACAATGAAAGATCAGAAAGAGAAATTAAGGAAACAATCCCATTTACCTACACATCAAAAAGAATAAAATACCTAGGAATAAACCTATCTAAGGAGAGTCCTTGTGAAATAGAGGCCTTTACACATGTGGCTGGTAAATGAGGAAAATCTTCCCCAGACTGTGGGAGGACCATGCCTTTCCCACACTGTTGGTGGGAATGTAAATTGGTGTAACCTTTATGGAGAACACTATGGAGTTTCCTTAAAAAACTAAATATAGAACTACCATATGATCCAGCAATCCCACTCCTGGGCATATATCTGGAGAAAACCATAATTTGAAAAGATACATGCACTCCAATGTTCATTGCAGCACTATTTACAATAGCCAAGACATGGAAGCAACCTAATTGTCCATCAGTGGATGAATGCATAAAGAAGATGTGGTACATATATACAATGGAATATTATTAAGCCATAAAAAGGAATGAAATAATGCCATTTGCAGCAACATGGATGGGCCTAGAGGTTATCATACTAAGTGAAGTAAGTCAGCCAGAGAAAGACAAATATCATATGATGTCACTCATATGTGGAATCTAATAAAAATGACACAAATGAACTTATTTACAAAACAGAAACAGACTCACAGATCTCGAAATCAAACTTGTGGTTACCAAAGGGGAAACGTGGGGGGAAGTGATAAATTAGAAGATTGAGATTAACATATACACACTACTATATATAAAATAGATAACTAATAAGGACCTACTGTATAGCACAGGGAACCTACTCAATATTCTGTAGCAACCTATATGGGAAAAGAATCTGGGAAAAAATGGATATATACGTATATATGTATATGTATATATACATATATATATACACATATATATATCTGATTCACTTTGCTGTACAGCAGAAAGTAACACAACATTGTAAATCAACTATACTCCGATAAAAATATTTTTTAAAAGTTTAAATATATGCTGGCATGCCTCGACTTCTCTAAAGACTACATTATGAACTTCTCAAGGGACATCTTATTAAAATTCCTGTTTTGGGATTTGCTGTTCAATTGATATATAAAGATAGATAATGATAGTGATGATGAGGTTAGATAGATAGATAGGAAATTGTTTTGTTTTGGAGAGAACGATGGGAACTTTAGAACCTCAAAAATGTTCCTTTCTTGAAATCTGGTCTTCCTGAACACAATGCTCAACTTTTCTAAGCAGCTCTGCTAATAACTCTTCATTAATTGCACCGTTATCTGTCTCCGTATTTGGGGTACCTCCATTCTGCCCATTTCAGTAACTCCAAGCAAGACTATCCCCTTCCCAGGCTGGAAGACAGCTCTCACATGTCCTTTCCTTTCTCAAAACCAAATGCCTAGTGGGAAGCAGCTGCATAGCACAGGGAGATCAGCTCGGTGCTTTGTGACCACCTAGAGAGGTGGGATAGGGAAGGTGGGAGGGAGACGCAAGAGGGAGGAGATATGGGGACATATGTATTCGTATAGTTGATTCACTTTGTTATAAAGCAGAAACTAACACACCATTGTCAAGCAATTATACTACAATAAAGATGTGAAAAAAAGCAAAAAACAAAAAAACAAATGCCTTTCTCAAAACCAAATGCCCTCAATTCTTCAATCAGTCCACAGATGCTGTAGTTTCTTGATGAGTCTTGATTCTGGTCATCACTCCCGGGCTGTCCGGGCCCCAATATGATTCCCATAGTTACTGATGGCACTTCAGATTTTTCCCAGCAGATGCTAGGCTCCTTGGCTCAGCACTTTCTAGGAGTCTCAATGCTTAGGCAATAGCAGATGCTAAAGACAAAAAGCAGCCCTAGGAAGAAGGTTACTTTAAATTGCCTGCAAAAAGGGACACGAGTAGGTCAGACTTGCCTTTATTTATCTTATTTGTGAGCATAATTTCTCATCATACTTTGGTGGAACAACTTTTGTTCACATCCCGAGTGGATTCATCACCCAGGTATTGCCTTCCTGGGTGCCCTCAGACCCCTGGAAGTCAGCACATGTGGTGCTGCTGAGCTGGATGCTGGAGACATCTGATCTACCAAGGAAAACTCAGGCAGACAAAACTGTGGTTATTACCCAGGCTAGGAAGCAACGGAGGTGACAAATTCCACTTTCTTCCTGTTCGGAGGAAGAATCTTCAATTAAGTAAAAATTGATTTTCTAATGATTTTTTTTTCTCCTGCTGGCCATTGGTGGAGTGTTTGAACCAGCTCCAGCTCTGCCTTATAGGAGAGAAATTAAGTCGCTGCCACTGCTGACGAAAGAACTGGTCTCAAGTGTGGGAAACAACTTAATCCTTTTTATTTTGGGCAAAACAGAGGATGGTGCCCATCATGGAAGGGGAAATGGCTCAACTGAAAAAAACTCAAAAATTCCAGGCCCTTTTGTTGGAAATGTGAAACTCTGTGAGTGCTGCACGTCTTTTTGTGACTCAGTGGTGAGAGTCTGAGCCACCCAAATGCTATCAAGTACAACTAAGAGAATCTTGATGTAGAGATTAAGGAGGTCATGGTGGAGCAAGTCTTGAAGCTTCTACACTTACCCTCTTGGACCGCCCAGGTTATGAAGAAGTCTGCAATGAAAGACAACACCTAGAGAGAAAGGGAGAGAGATCCAGCCTGTGTAGCTCTCCCAGCTGCCCCATCAGCTAATGGCAGCTGGAGAAGAAGTAAATTGTGGTAAGCCACTATTCTGTGGATGGCTTGATATGCGGCAATAGATAAGTGATATTTTCCCAACTGGAAAACTCAAAGTTACAATGGCAAAACTCCTCCATCTTAGCTTTCCTCTCTCCCACATGTGTGGCTCTCTACACGAAAATGTATCCCAAGCCTTCGCCCATCTTCTTCCCCATCCCAAGGAAGAGATGTCTTTCTTTGCCAAAGGTAATTGGTACTCATGATTCTATCAGCTGCTCCTTCCTCTGGGATCTGCACCCTCAATTAACTTCTTTGTGAATATTCTCTTCACATTCCTTCCATTCTTCAGATATGCCTATTAGCGCTCCTCCAATCCTCTCTTGGCTTCTCTATGGTGTCGTCTCACTTTGTTGCCTTGTGGATCTTGAATGTGGGCTCTGGAGTCAGGCAGCCTTGGGCTGGAGTTTTCATTTTAATTTTAGTTCTGCCACATATTGCCTGAGTGACCTTGGGTCAGTTGTTTAATTTTCTAAGTCCAGTTTTCTGGCACATAAGATGGAGATCACCATAGTACCTAGGTCATCGTTTTTTGTTTTTTTTTCTTTTTAATGGGGATATTCATTGAGGGAGCAGAGTCCATGGACCTGACTCCTGTGGTCACACCTGTTTCCAGTCACCATCATAGTTCTCCTCTCACCACTTAATGACAGCAGTGACCTCGCTTTCCTGAGCAGCTAAGATTGAAAACAAAATAGGGCTGGACCACAGTGTGACTTGAGCACCTATTAAAGCCTTTGCCCTTGATACCATAGGTGACACATTGCCTCAAAGAAAGAAAGATTCCCTATTGGCCCAACCAAACAGTAGACACCTGCCCTGAACCTTTCCATATGTGAGACCTGCCTGTAGCCAGTTCTTCACTAGCTTGGCATCAGAGTAGAAGCCTCATCTCTCTCTCTCATCTTCACTTAATAGAACTTAGCAGAAGGCCTTACTTCTGTAAGGAAAAGAAAAGAATGGATGGTGCATAGATGTAAACAAATGCTTGTTGATGGAGTGAATAACTGGCGTGGCATATGCTGGGTCCCCTGTGACCCATGTAAGTGTTTATCACATATAAATAAGTCAGGTGAATATCTCTGTTTCACAGATGTGCTCCTTTTTTAAACTGAATTATTCAGTCTTTTAGGGACATGATTCCTAATCTTGACCATATGTTGTTTGGGGGCCTGGGGACCCATGATTCCCCGTAGAAAGAGAATAGGAAAGAGGACAGGTATGGAAATTCCAATGTTCATGCCAGTTTTTTCCACATTTCGCTCAAGGATGTGACTCAAGAGGGTAGGACTACACTGGGAGGGAAGGGGCAAGTGGAATGTTGTCTGCACAGCTGTGTAGTTCATGTAATTCAGGAAGGTGAACAGCTCAGACCACCCACAGTCCAGAGCAGGGTAAGAGTAGGAACGCTGAGCACCTGGGCGGGCTGAGGAACAGCCAATTCCCAGGGTTTGGCCCTCACCCCCATTAAACAAACATGGAGCCCCAGCTCCTTTTATTAGCTGAATGGGAAGAGAGAAAATTGAAGTGTAATAGAAAAGTAACTCTGCACAAATTTTATTTCAGTTAAAAAATAAAATGTTCTTTAATTCCACCTTTTTACTCTGAAGCCCAGTATCTGGAATAACTCAAGCAATGATGATGAGCTTAGGTATTTCTTTTAATTATCCAGTGCTACCTCGCAGCCCAGCCCTACTGCAAGCACTCAGCTACTCCAAGCAAAGCCATTCTAACAATTTCGATTAAATCCTGGCCTCTTCCCAACTGCACACAAATTAAAAAAGCATTACCGGACGATTCTAGCTCCAGCTCTTGGAAGTGTTGTTATATAAAGAAAGAGGAAGGTTGCCAAAGGCTTGTTGGCATTTCCTTAGCCACAGGGGAGGATTAACCCCCTGGGTTTCTTGGGATGGAGAGATTTTCTTTTCCTCCCAATTTCAACAGTCTTTTTTCTATTGTTGTTTTGCACTGTTCCTTCAAGCACACTTTAAACAGATTTGTGATGTAGAAGGCACTGATGAGTTTTTAAATAGCACACATTTCCCCCAAAGCTTTGGGGATGGCCACCAAGACATGTTTCTAAGAAGATGTCTCTGCTTGTAGCAAGTTGACCAGTTTCACAATGTAGGGGAAAGTCTGATTTAGAAGACCTCCCCAGGTAATTGTTTCACTTGTCTGGAGACTTGAATAAGGGCCTCTGGGTCTGCTTAACTTTAGAGTCAGTCTCCCTTAGAGACCAGAGGAATCTAGCATCATTGCTCAAAGCACTACTCTCCACGACCTCCTGATGCCACAGGTTCACAGTTCTCTACCTCTCTTCCCTTTGGGGCAACAAGACTGACGAGGGGCAAAAGGTGAGAGGGAGGACACCCAAGCACACCTAAAGGAAGGAGAGACCAAGTCCCACCCATCAGACCCTGGAAGAAAACTGAGGCTCACAGATGTATGAGTCCGGCTTGAGAATACACATCCCACATGTGGCAAAACCTGAAATCAAGTCCAGGTGTTTTGACTCCTCCTCCAATTCTTTTTCCACTCTGCCATGCCACTTCTCAGTGGAGAAATGTCCATTGCTGGTCACAGGGAGATGTGATGATTCAAGAAGGTGAGGGTACAAGGCAAGGAAAATGGAGGCAAGGATCCAGGATGATGGGAATTCTTACCGATAGATAGGCCTCTCTGGACCCTAAGACTTTGTAAACTTTTTATTGATGTGCTCTTATCACCAGTGTACAGCTGGATAAGTTTCCCCCAAACTGAATGCACTCATAAACTAGAACCAATCAAAAAGCAAAACATGACCACCTCCCAAAAGCCTTCCTCACCGCCTCTCCCAGTCACTACCTTGCCCAAGGTGGCATCATCCTAATGTTTAACACCAGAGTGGTTTCACTTGCTGTTGTACCTTAAATCAAAGGAACCACACAATATGCCCTCTTTTGTGTCTGTCTTCTTTCATTTAACATCATCCCCACTGTCTGATTTATCCTCATTTACATGTGTGGCTGTCGATTGGTCAGTCTCATTGAAGTATAGTATTCTATTGTTTAAATAGAACACATTGTTTAAACAGCAGTAAAATGTGTCTGCTTACTGTAAATGGCCGCTTGCAACCCCATCTATTTTTGATTGGCTTGATGTTCATTTTGTGCCTTCAAAGTTTTGCCCTGTGCCACCCACCACCAGGCTTTTCTCTTTTTTTTAAAGATTTTTTGATGTGGGCCATTTTTAAAGTCTTTACTGAATTTGTTACTATATTGCTTCTGTTTCATGTTTTGGTTTTCTGGCCCCGAGGCATGTGGGATCTTAGCTCCCCAACCAGGGATCAAACCCGCACCCCCTGCATTGTAAGGCAAAGTCTTAACCACTGGACCATCAGGAAAGTCCCCCATCAGGCTTTTCTTAAAACTTAAACCACCTCTGCCTATTGTCAAGTGGATGCCATTCTAACTAAGACTTTCCCTCCAAATTCTGGGCTGTGGTGGCTGCTTTGGTTTCCCAGTAATTTTCTTATCTCTGAGGGGAGAAAGTTCACTTGGATGTGCTTTTTCCAGCCATCATCAGAGAAAAGCTTAAGGGTGAAAAGGATCATTGATTCCTGGGGTGGGGTGGGGGGAATAGATTTCAACTCTCCTGCACCAACTCTCATCTACTGACAGTGGCATCCTGGACACTGCAATAAGAAGTCTCCCTCCTAGGTCAGCAGCTGTGATTGATTAGTAATGTCTGCCACTGGTGAGAGTAGAGGGGAATGGTTGTGGTCCGATGTTTTGTCCAACCTTCATTATACAGACAAGTAGCTGAAATCTGGGCAAGTCAAGGACTGAGCTGGACGTGGACCCATTCTCTTTGTTTATCACTGCAAAATCATTGAAATTGTTGGTTATTTATGTGACAATGAAGCTCTGTTAGAACCTGTTAGGAAAAGACTTGCAGAGGAATAAATTATCCTTCTTTCTTCTAAGAGGAGTCAAGTCAGGAAATGGAAAAAAAAGAGGGTGAGCCTGTAGGCTGGTTCCACGGCTGCCCCATTACCACCCTCCCTCCCCATTTATTAGTGCCCATGTCCAGGCTGGCTGCTCTCGAAGGGCAGCCAAGCTCTGTGGCCCAGGTCCAGAGGCGAAATCACTGCCTGCCTCACTTAAGAAAACACTCTCCTGTCTCCATCAATCAGTGAGCTCCCACTCAGAGCCCCTTTGCTGTCCCCACCCCAGCAAGGCCCAGATGTTTTATTTATGGGCTGGTCTCTTTAGGAGGGAGCGGAATCAGATACATATCTTGCTTCCTATTATTCATGAGCCTTAGGTAGAGGGATGCCACAGAGGCAGATGAGAAAAGCCTTCAATCAAATCTTGATGAAATAAACTAATTAAGGAGATTACACCTCCATAATGATGTTAATTGTACAGACAGGAAATCTCAGCCTTCCTGGCTGACTGGTTTTTCCTCCACAAGGCCATCCTTCAGCATCTTCAGAAATCAGCAGTGGTCCCTGCCTGTGTGTGCAGGGGCTGAGCCACTGCCAAGAGCCCAGGGCTTTCCTCCATGAAGACCAAAAGCCTTGGTTCTGAGATTCTCTTGCTCGTCCTGTTGCAAGGAATCGGAGTGTGGCCAGGGCCTTAGAGAAGACTGATTTATTACTGTCATTGTTGTTGTTAATCAGCTAGAAGCAGAGTGTCAGATGACTTTGTAAGAGTCAGGCTCATAGGAAGCACCCCGAAGTGGATATGGGGCTTCAACCCTCCCTCCCCCGTTCCTTGCCCATCCCAACCACCACCCCCAGGCCCACTGCAGCTAAAAGATATTCATACAAATTCCCTAAGTGGGAATCAGAATAAAACCTATTCATTCATTCATTTGTTCATTCATTCACTGTTTTATTCAGCAAATACTTATTAGGAGGCTAGTCCGCGCCGGGCACCATTCATAGGAGTGACAAAACAGACAGATCCCTTGCTTTTACAGATCTTATATTTAATGAAGGAGAGAGACAATAAACACACAGGTACATGAGTAATGCATTGGAGAGTGGTAAGTGCTATGGAGAAAAGCAAAACTGAGAGAGGCAGCTGGCGAGTGTGGGTATGAAGGGGACCCTGGTAATACTTTATTAGAGGTTCTCAGATGTTTCCTTAAGAGATGACATCTGTGCCAGCCGTGGGGTGAGGAGACTTCAGGGCAGAAGGGACAGTATGCATGGGTACCCCAAAACAGAAGAGAGTTGAGTGGGAAAAGACCACCAGGGGTTAGAACAGAGGTAGTGACACATGGTTTCAGGTGATAGCCTAACAAACGTCTTCTTCTCCTGATGGGCTAGCAGATCTATGCCGGCAGAGTCTGTTTTATCCTTTAATATTTTTTCCCCTCACTCTTGTAGACCCTGCCCCAGCACACTGCCTGGCATATGGTAGGTGTTCGACACATACTTGTTGATTGAATAAATTATTAATGAACTAATGAGGGAAATGAGTGACGCGGAGGGATCTCTGTACCAAGGTGAGGGTGGATGCAGGTGCTAAAAGGCAGAGAGGCTAAGATGTGGACCTGCGTGGAGAGAGTTAGGAGGCAAGTGTCCCAGTGCCTAACCCAGGCCTTGGGCCAGGGAGCCGAGAAGGCTCTTTGTCAAACTCATCTGGTTTCCTTAGCATCTTGCCAGCCTAAGTCCCCGGGATGGTAACCTTGAACACCAAGTGGCTGGCTAAGGAGAGGACAATAGTGGTATTCTCCTTACCTGAGGCAATTCCTGACATCAACCCTATAAAGTTATTCCAAAGGACAGAATTCTATGTGTATCACATTGGTGGTAATACTACCACCTGGGAAGTTTATGTAGCAGGCAAGGAGTACGCAGGTCTAAAGCACACTTTAAAATGAAAATAAAGCAGCTATGAAGTGCCGCAGTTTATTAAATTAGTAAAAATACAAAATAAAATGTTTACACTCGATACTGGCAAGGAAACTGTCATTAATTACTGGTAGGCAGAGTATATTCTGGCAACACTTTTTCAGAAAAAAAGCTGGGTAATAGATCTCCAGACAAATAAAAAAAAAGAGATTCTGCATTTAACTCAGTGATAATTCTGGGAATGCACTCAAGGTAAAATTCCTAAATGTGAAAAAGCTATATGTTTGAAGATACACACTCCAGCATTATTTATAACAGTGAAAAACCCTTGTAAGCTATCTAAACATCCAAAAATAGGGATATGGCTAATTTAATTTAGGTTTATATCTATAGTCACTGGAATTGTATGCAATGAGCACAATGAACATTTTCTAGCTGAAATGGAAACACAGAAATAAAGCAAGAAACAAAGTTAACGATATGTAGCAATTCCTGCGTTGTATTTCAAGTATAGGTTTGCATTTGGACAAAGGCACAAAGTGAATAAGCAGAAATGAGAGTTGTTTTATTTGGCTAATGGAAATATATGTCTTTAAGGAATGTAAATGAACTCTAAATTAAGCATAGGAGTTACCAAAAGTTTCTACTGTGACCTGATATAAAATAGAGCGATAGAGCCAGGTGCAGCATTAGGAAAAAGAGAGGAAATGAGGTGCAAAGAGGGCAAGATGCTTGCCTAAATCTCACCAGGAGATTTGTAGATGGGCTAGATTGTTCAAATGAATCAAAATCAATGGAAGACTTTTCTTTTTAACACAGATGTCCAGACTGAAACCCTCTGGATAAATTTGATTCAGTGAAACCAGGGAATTTATACTTTTTTTTTTCTTTTTTGCGGTACGCGGGCCTCTCACTGTTGTGGCCTCTCCCGTTGCGGAGCACAGGCTCCGGACGCGCAGGCTCAGCGGCCATGGCTCACGGGCCCAGCCGCTCCGCAGCATGTGGGATCTTCCCGGACCGGGGCACGAACCCGTGTCCCCTGCATCAGCAGGCGGACTCTCAACCACTGTGCCACCAGGGAAGCCCGGAATTTATACTTTTAAGCAGCTCCCCAGGTGACCTTGATAGGAGTCAGGACCGATAACCGGGGACAGGAGCGGCAGAACGAGCAGTAGGAGTCCGAGTGCCCCTTATGCCAAGGGTGCAATTTACTCAGTGGAGACCACGCACCAGGTACTAGTTCAGCCGCTTTGTATGGACTATCCTTATTAATTCTTCCAATCACCTGCTGGAATAAGAACCACTATGATCACATTTTACAGATGAGGAGACTGAGGTATAAAGCAGCACAGAAACACGCAGACTATAGATGTCTACAGCCACTTGTATAACTGACCTTCCATCATTGAGGACTTGGCCACACTAGGGTACCCACAAGCAAACCCAGCAGTGATGACTGCCCTTCAAGCAGCCACTGCCACACGTTTGGGACCCTCACCCCTATTTGCACCATTCTTCTGGACCTGACTCCTTCCCTGCTCTGCCTCACATCCTTCTCTTACCTGGTCTCCACACAGGTCCATTGGATTTTGAGTGAGCAAAGGGAGAATAACTCACACAATGTACCCTTGCGGGGAAGGGTATGCAGGGACTGTGGACTCTGGGACGTGGAGGAGGGGTCCTCAGCCATGTGCAGGGATTATAACAGTCAGGGTGACATGCCTTCCTGGACTAGACGGCTCTCTGCAGCTGAAGATTGATTACATGCAAACAGTTTTCGTGGCAATTGGCACATGTTCTAACAAAATCCAATGCAGTCCAAGTCAGGCTAATTGTTTCAGAGCACAAACCACATGCTTTTGGGGACCTAGTGGCCCCACGAAGCCCCCAAGGTGGCTTTGAGCTATGCATGGCTTTTTGTCACTCACATCCTAGGATTTGCTTAGCAAGAGCA
The DNA here is from genome assembly GCF_964374135.1 of Grampus griseus. NCBI lineage: Eukaryota > Metazoa > Chordata > Mammalia > Artiodactyla > Delphinidae > Grampus > Grampus griseus. The sequence continues at coordinate 68,899,168 of NC_139008.1, read as the reverse complement.
GGAGAGGGAAATTCAATGTTTCCAATCCAGAGCTCAAACTCCTTTCACATATGGAGTGACTCTTATTCATTCATTGGGCTCCTATAGTAGAAATAGGATGACCATCCTCTCTGGGCTGGGATAGCAACAGGCATCAGGGCAAAAAGAATTAGGAAACTAGATAAGGTCCCTGCCATCCTGGGGCTCGCAGTTGGATTGAAGGAGAGAGGAATTAATTAAAGAATCATGTGCGTAATGTACAATTATAGACAGAGATAAGTGCTGTAAAACGCTATGAGCATTTAACAGGGTTTCCTGGCCAGTTGGGAGGAAGGGTTAGCTGATGAGATCTGAAGGATGCACAAGACATTGACCAGAGAAAGTGACAGAAGAAACATGGTCCTTTCTAGAAGATATCTGTCTGGACTACAGAAAGGTCCTAGTTGATGGGGAAAGTGGGGAGTTGAAGAGTTGATGGGACCCTATCACGAGGGGGCCTTGTAATTGTTGCAGATGATCCAAAGCTCTCAATGGGGCTTCAGCTGGGAATGATATAATCAAATTTGCATTTTGGAAAAGGTGGCTCTGGCTGCTTTGCAGGAAATGGACCTAGGGGTAGGGGCAAGAATGAAAGGGGACAGAAATAGGAGGCTGAATCCCTGATTCAGGTTCTGGAGAGGGAAGCCTGGGCCAGAATGGGGAGTATGGATACAGAGAGGAGTAGATGGCGTCAAGAGGTAAGTGGAGTTGGTCATGAATTGGGGTGAAGAAGGAAATGTGCAATCTCCAGGGATTACAGTTTACCTTACAAGGAGCTGCACCAGAATAAGTACTCACTACATCATTAGTGATTGGCTTCTATGTGAGTGTTTTTGAACTTCAGAAACCTTGGGGAGAAAGTTCCAGAAAACTGGTCCTCAATAACCAGGACCCAAGAATAATTCCTGGTGTTTATTAGTCTTCACACCATTTTCTGGTCCAGAGGAATTAAGAGAGAGAAGGGGTTGTTTCAAGAGGAAAAGAACCTTCCCGTATCCTGCAGGATTACTGAACAGAAACTGGCCAGTGGTCTGCCCTGTGGGGTGACCTGTCCTCTATTGGAAATGAACAGGCTCCAGAACTGAGCCTCCGGACTGGATGTCAGAGTTGGGTCTAGCTGTGTCACCAACTCACCGTGGTTGGAACTGTGACAAAGTTCCTGAATGGTTTTGAATCCAGCACTGAAGCAGGAGGCTTTCTGCCCAGGGTCCTCAGAGCCACTTAACAGCCCCAAGCTCCCTGAACTGGAGCTGACCCCAGGGGCTCTAAGGGCTTGTAAAGAATTAGCAAGCACACAGACTCCAGAATTAGCAAGGCTGCAGAAACCCAGGGAAAAGGCAACGGGTGCTCCTGCTGCCTCCAAACAGAGGAAACTGCAACACTGACCTCAAAGGCCTCGGGTCTGCCTTGCAAACAGAGCTCCAGGGGCTGCTCAGAATGAGAGCTGGTCCCAGTGTTTGAGAGGAGCGTCAGAGTTCACGTTTCCCCACATGCCGGCAGCAGTTCCAATCATTGAGAACAATGGAAACTGGGCTGGCTCACAGACAGAATAAAGCCCAGGGGAAAAGGCCACGTGACAAATCTATCCCGTTTGTACACGTGCAGAAGAGCAGCCTCCCAGGGCTCTCCCTGCCAGCTCCTCCAGGCTCTACTCCAAACTCAGATCCCCGCAGCAAGATCCCAGGAAGGCTTCCATCCAGGACTTCCAATGTCACCACAGCTTGGTGCTGGCATCTTGACAATCAGGGATTTCTTGATAAGGGTGTGTGTTTAAAAATGCAGATTCCTCGTGGGACCTGGAGCCCAGGAATTTGCATTTTTGACAGGACACTGTCATCCATGGGTCACTGCTCTGAGCAATACTTTTGAAGAATGTGGAAACATTTTTTTTTAACCTCGTACAGACTTCTCTGAGAATCTGCCAAAAGCTATGGAAGTCCTCTAGAAAGTATACACACGTGTATTTTTTACCAGATTTTTGACAATTTCAGGGGTAGATAGACTGTGCTAAAGCCCAGTCCTTGTGCCTCCATGAAAAAGTGAGTGAAGTTGGAAGATAAAAGGAATGGGGAGAGAGGCTCTGATGCCAAAGTCACTGAGATATGGTCCCAGGGGAACAGATCTTCATGGCTTTGAGCGGTGCTCTTCCAAACCCTGTCATGCTGGGTACTTGACTTGCTACAGCCCAGAAGCAGCAAGAAAGGAAATTTAATACAAAGCAGGGACCTGGTTCCCCTGAGTTGAGAGTTATGACGTTTGAGGGGAACACTTAGGGATGATAGGTACCCGCACCATGCCATGAGTTCAAGAGTTGGAAAGAAGGAGCATTCACTAGGTTTTAAGAGCAAGGACATCACACCTATCAGTGCTGCATCTGGGTTCTGCCCTTTATTAGCTGTGTGACCCTAGAGATTACTTGATCTCCTTAAGCCTCAGCTTCCCCTTATTAGTCAAATCAAATAATAATACCTAACTCACAGGGTTTGGTGAATATAAAATAATAAGATTAGAGCTCTTGTCAACTGAAAAAAAAATGAACAACCTAAAATTTGAGAATTATGTTTTATTCGGAAAACATACTGAGGACTTAAGCCTAAGGAATGATTTCAATGAGCCCAGACTCTTGCGTCTTCCCATACACAGAAAAGAGCTAAATTCATTAACTTGAGATGTATGGTGTTTCTTTAATAAACAGTAACCCTTTAATGTTCCAACTACCTGGTTTTTGTTGTAAAAACTTCTATGTATTCTGGCTCCTCCCTTAACTCTTCGGAACAGTCCCTCAGAGCTATCTGAGAGGCTGTCTCCCGGTCTTAAGTCCTCAGTATGTCCATCAAATAAAATATAATTCTCAACTTTTAGATTGTGCATTTTTTTTCAGTCAGCACACTTACAGTGCCTGTTGCCTTATAAGGGCTCAGTAAACTGTATTATCAACATTATCACTCCTTTCTTGAAATTCAGACTTCTCTTGCCTCTTCCATCTCGGTATTTTACAAAGCACCTAGTACTTAATAGAACAGGAATAAGGATTTAACAGATGTTTAAAGGAGATAGGGAGGGAATAAGAGAGAGAGAGAAGGTGAGTGAATAAATGAATGAATGACAGACAAGCATTAAGGATGCTGGTCGAGGATCTTGATTTGGGGCATCCTGGTATAAAAGCTTTAGCATCACCATTCCAGATCAAAATTAGATTTTCCAAGCAGAGCCAAAGTTACTTTTTTCAGGTCCTTCATTTGCCAAAGAAGGGCACAGAGGTCACTGGGCTGGCTGGTTCAGAAAGCCTTTTACCATATTTCAGGGTAAGTCACCTAAGGCACCATGGAGCCTGCCTGTTTCAGCTTCCTGCCATCGACAATTAAGTGGGCGATGTTAATTAAATTATCACCACACTTAATTGAGAGTCAGATAACAGTGATTTTAATGAACTTGGATTGCTTTTGGGTAAGACTATGCACTCATTGGAGGAGCAACCTTCCTGCTATATTGCTAATGGAATTCAATTGTATCTGTTAGAGTGGATGACAACAGCACCACCAATACCCGGGACCTTTGTTTTAAGGAAGTGGAGTGGATTTAGCATGAGGGTGGGAGTTAGCTATATCCAGAACCTATGTTGTCAAGATCGGAGGCAAGTGGAGGGAGAGTTCTTCAGAGGCCTGGATGTCAGGATTTAAGAAAGAATGCTGAATTTTCCAGCAATCCACAGTAGCCCTCCAACCAAATCCAAACTCAGTCATGTCATAAATGCCAGTATAAAACATGTCAAAGGCTGGGTTCATGGATTAATGAACGAATGAATTCATTAATGTCAGTTGCCCATTCCAAAAGCTCAAATAGATTTTTCTATCAGGAATGACAGAGGAACAGACCAATTGGAGTGATATGGAGTCAGAGTGGAAGAATGCTTTAAAGCAGGGGTCAGTAATTGTTCTGTAATGAGCCAGAAATTAAATATTTTAGTCTTTGTGTGCCATGTGATCTACTCAACTCTGTTACTATAAGGTAGCCTTAAATAAATGGATGTAGCTGTGTTCCTATAAACCTTTATCAACAAAAACAGGCAGTGGGCTGGATTCGGTGGCCAGAGGTCTTAGTTTAAAGGAAGGTAATGTCACTATAGAACATGTAGTTGAAATAGGCAAGATTATTTTACACACCCTCATGGAATAGTAACCAGTGTTCAACTAGAAAGTAGACCAAAATGATTTGCAATTTTCCATCGATTTTAAACAGATAAATAAATGATGCTACGGGTCTATTCTTTTGTATTTTAAATTTCAAAAATAAAAACTCATTACAGAAAAATTCAAAAGCAGAGATGAAAAAAAGAGGTTTCGTAAGAGCAAACGTACAAGTTACACTTTGGTATATTTCCTTCCAGCCAGGTTTCAGTGGACACTTAACATAATTGTCATCATGTCATCATTTTAAATTTGTTCCTTTTACTGAACATCATATTTCAAGCTTTTCAATGTTGCTACATAATTTTCAATGTCATCCTTTTACGTAGATGTATAATACTCTTTTTTAATGAATATACTATAATGGTTTACTAAATCGTTCCCCTATCGGACATTTTGCTTGATTTCTGTCTTTGTACCACTACGACATCACTGTGGTAACAATTGTGTCTGCATTTTGGGATTGTTTTCAGGGTAGATTCCCTGAAGTTGAATTATGGAGTCAAAGCATCCAGATATGTTGATACAGATAAAAATGCCAAAAATTTCCCAAAAGTATATGCTAATGCAATCTGCAAATAGAAGTGGTCTAGAGTGCTACCCCAAATTGAGCATCTGTAGTTATAAAAACCGTTCTCTTTAGTAGTTTTGAACATACTTGCTATGAGGTTCTGGCCTCCTCCAAATCAGAGAAGTCTGTAAACTGTTTCTGGAGGAATGGTAAACTCAGACTTTACTTAGAACCCATCATAAATCAAACCCAGTCAACAGATGTTAGCTGAGTGCCTGGCTCCTGCAAGGCCTCTCCACAGCCTCGTTCTCATCAAGTGGAGGCAGAAGTGACCTTCCTAATCCAAAACTGAATCCAGGAAGAGCTTGGCAGGGAGAGACAAGGGCAAGAAAAACCACTGGAAGTTATCCTCCCAACTTCATTCTAGATCCTAGAGAATAATACTAAAATACAGACACCACACATTCTGAATCAAAATTCAAGCTTGAGGGCTGTCATCATTTCCTAGCGCTGCTGTAACAAAGTGCCACAAACAGGGTGGTTTAAGACAACAGAAAATTATTCTTTCACTGCTCAGGAGGCAAGAAGCCTGAAGTCAAGGTATCAGCAGAGAAGAATCTGAAGACTCTAGAGCAAAACCCTTCCTCGTCGCTCCTAACTTCTGGTGGTTGTCAGCAATCCTTGGCATTCCTTGGCTTGTAGCTTCATCTTTCTAAAGCCCGTCTCCATCTTTGCATGATCTCCCCTCTGTGCCTGCGTTTCTACATCTTTGTGTTTTCATAGGACCTTATAAGGATACCAGTCATTGGATTTAGGGCTTACCTCATTCCAGTATGACCTCATCTTAACTTGCAAAGACCCTATTGCAAATAAGACCCTATTTCCAAATAAGACCACATTCACAGGAACTGGAGGTAAAGACCCTATTTCCAAATAAGACCACATTCACAGGAACTGGAGGTAAGGATTTGGACATATCTTTGGGGAGCATACAATTCAACGCACAATGGGGGCAACAAGGAAAATGGGTACAATTGAGACTTTCTTGGGAAATCGGGTGTTCTGGTTATTGTACATTCACAGTGCCAGCCTTCATTAAACTTCAAGTTCATCCCTCCAGGAGAGTCAGTCCATATGTCTGGGGGCGGGGGTGAAGCAGTCACATCTTCTAGGGTGCTTTCCCCAACTTCCCCTCCACTTTGTGTATGTCTCCTATAGAGGAAAGCATAGCCCTGAACAGTCATGATTACTTGTACATTTACGTCTCCAATAGACTTTGAGTTCCCTGAGGACAGAGGGTAGGGTGTTCTTCATTTAGCCAAGCCCTGGTAGCAGGCGCATGGTAGGTACACAGAAAGCTTGTATTGAGTTGGATTGATGGGTGTCCATCCATTTTGAAACATCAGTTTGAATTTATTCTTCTTTATCCACCTTTCTGTCCTACCAGCACTAGACCTACCACAAACCGCAGAATTAAGTTCATTAATATTCATTATTCCAGCAACCCCATCACCATCCCTTAGTTTTCTGCAGTAGCTTCTTAGCCTGCAGTCAAATGAGCTCAGGGAAAATGATGTGACTTGGCTTTGGAAATATATTCCTTCGGCTGCCAGAATAGATTTAGCAGACTCAGAGCTCAGTTAGTCACTCCTTCCACGACTGCCTCTGTGCACACAGAGTACCACGACATCCCTGAGTTATGAGGGGCCATTCCATGGCTCTGATGGATTTGATTGTTTTATGCACTGACTTAAGATCTCATTTCCTGCCACATTCACAAATGCTTTCTGGGCCACTGCAGGGAAACTTCTCATGTTGGTTTTATGTTGCCCCCGCTTCCATCCAGCTCCAGTAGGGACAAGATTGCAGAGTTCTGAGTTTCTCATCTGAGCAAAAGCCTCAAAAAGATCAAATGATTTAAGAATTGCCAAAGGTGGTTGCTGTATCTCCCAGCCAACCTTCGTGTGTGTGTGTGTGTGTGTGTGTGTGTGTGTGTATGTGCGTATGATACTCTTTTTTTGGTTGAGTCTCACTGGAAATACACTGCAAAAGATGTGAAATCGAGGAGAAGACGACCCTATTAGGCAAACAACGAGCTGATATCTACAGAGCACTGCAGATCATTTTGCAAAGGGAAAGAAATATTCTTTGCTAAAATGCCCAGTATGAAGACAGCAAATTCTCTTCATTGTTTATCGGATGACTTTTAGCATCTATTTACTTTGTTTCACCATTATGTAGACAAACTCTGTTGTGTTCTCCCCATCATCAATTTGGTAAAAGCAGCACTTCCACACATTTTCCGAGTTAATCACATTTATTCTTACCCCAGGGGTGCCTCTCTTCCCAGGTGGAGCATGGGTTCCATGAGCGGAGAGTCCAACTTGGCTTTGTTTACTGCTGAATCAATGAAACTGAGCTGCTGGACTTGGTTCATAGTGAATCTTCTACTATAATTCAAGGAGAAATTATCAGTGTCCCTAGCTGAAGAGGTTAGCCGCACAGCCACAGAGAAGAGACCCCTGTTCATCTGACACAAGTTAAGAAAGGAAGGATGAGTGTAGAGCAGTCATTCTCAAAGTAGTGTCCCTGGACCAGCAGCCTTGGCATCTCCTGGGGATTCAGTAGAAATGCACGTTCTCTGTCCATCCCAAACCTAATGAATCAGAAACCCTGGGGTTGGGGTCCAGCAATCTGAGTGTTAAGAAACCTCCTAACTAATTTTGACTCACAGTTAATGTTTGAGAACTACAGAGAGATAAAGAAATATACAAGGATACAAGTCCATATTCTGGGAGGGAGGAAGGCAGCTCTTAAGTTGACTCCAGTAATTTTGAGACAAGAGAACGCAAAATGTGTTAAGAGACAAATGAAGTTTTAGAATACTCAAGAAGGAGACAAAAACGTAGCTTCGAGCAAAATATGGGAGTGTGCCATCTTACCTGGCAGCCAGAGAAGAACCACCACTTGGTGTCATAATCATGATGACTCTGTCAAAGGTACATAAAATATGCTGTAATACAAGCATCATGGGTCAGTTTGTTTTAGACAATGGTAAAAAATATTTTTATTCATCAATACAAAACACTAAACATATCACCTACAACCCCCAAGTAAGCAGTACCCCCTTTCCTGTCCCTTACATCACACAACCCCCCTCCAAAAAAAACTCAAATGCCTGCAGTGGTTCATGGGAAATAAGTGAAATAATTTCAAAGTCCAGGAATTTGGTGAGATTGGAATTACACACTCATAAAGACAGCCATTTGTTCATATATGTATTTTTTTCTTCCAGAGGTCATAGAGACCCAAGAATAGGAGCGGGGAAAGAAAATGGCAAGTTTGATTCTGAGCTGGAGAATCAAACCCACCCACTGGGTGGGTGGGTGCAGTGGATAGAGTAAGAGGCTGATGGGAAGGAGGAAGGTGATGGGTTGAAATGACGGTTTACAGACCTAGGCTGAGAGACATTTAACCCAGAGGAGGAGATGGACGTCCTGAGACATTGGAGAAGACTGCAGTCCCGGGGTTCTCCCCTACATGGAGTGTGTGTTTTCTGAGATGGGGAAGAGGCAGCAGAGAGGGAAGAGGTCAGAGCCGGGCACACTGAGTGCACTCTCCAAGACATCCTTCCATATGCATTCAAGAACAATTTACTATGCCTCTCCTTAGTGACAGGCCCTGTGTCAGGTACTGGATATGTGACAGACATAGACTCTGCTACGTCACTTACTAACAGCATGGCTCATCTAGCTCTCTTACCAAGACAGCTACCTTGGAGTGAACTACCTCTTTCACCCAGCTGGAAATTCACAGTGCCTTCTGATGCTCTTAGTGTCCAGGAAAGATGCTGAGAATGAGAAACGCCCCTCTCCTGGTCTGGATGGCTAAGCTGCACGTTCACTGGGCAGTAGAACAGAGTGGTGATAAATCTGCCCTGGAGACTGGGAGCCAGATTTGAATCCTGGCCCATCTCTTCTTAGCTACGTGGCCTTGGGCTCTGTGGCTCTCAGACCTACTACTCTTCTTCATCTGCAAAATGGGGATTTTGATAAGGACTAAATGTGCAAACCCAAGTAAAGTACAGAGCATGGAGCCTGGTAAGCATTTCATAAATTTTATTATTATTATTATATTATTATCCTGAATGAGGACAAGACCATTAAACCCATAATCTCTCAGCTACAGCTGTCTACACTCTGTGTAAACCCCCATCCCTCCCTCCCACCCCACCACTTATCTCCTCACTCTCCCCCACCCTTTCCCCCCTTCCTAGTACGTGCACAAGGCTAAAATTGTACCTCCATACAGTAAGCACTTAGTAGCACTAAGTTTCTGATTTTGCTCCATTAGGACTTGGTGGTCCACATTTGGGCTTCCTGCTTCATGATGGACTCAGCAATCCCATAGGAATTCTCCCTAGGAATTGGCCTGAGCCTGAACTCTCTATACCCTCTATGTTCTAAGGCAAAGCTTCCAGACCATCCCAGGACTCCCGAGGCATTACCATTGGACCCATGGATTCCATCTTCGTCTATGAATGAAGATGATTCTCATGGGAATGAAAAAAAGGGCTTCACAGGAAAGCTGGGATACTCAGTGGGAAATTGGGGGAGGCAATTCCAGGAAGAGGGAACAGAGTGCAAGGCACCAACACGTTGAAATGTTCTGAATAGCTGGAAAAGAGGACATCTGAATTCAAGAACAAAGGGATGAAACCAAAATGTGGGAATGGGGAGCTGGCCAAGCTGCAGAGAGGATAGATGTGGGGCAGCAAGGACCCAATAAGTGGTCAATGTAGGCAGGAGGGAATTTGCATGAAATCAACACCCTTCCTACCCTTGAGTATAGTCAGGAAATCAAGAAGCTATACTGGATTCTTTTAAGTATGTATTTTTCATTGTTTTTCTCTGACATCTTTCTACCCTTTGGACCTGCTGAGATGTCCACAACCCAGCTGGCCTAAGCTGGATTGCCTTCCGAGGAGGCTGTACCGGGGTAACCCCACTGCACCCCACCAGGAATGTGGATGAGGGGCAGCCTCTTCTCAGTGCTCCATTCTGATCCCCTCGTGCGTGCATTTTCATGAAGGAATGTGGAGTCTGCCAATTTCATTTTCATTTATCCCTGGACAATTTGTTAACTTCAAGAATCCTTGGATGCCAACCTAGATGTCTTTATAATTGCTGTCTCTGTCAGAGTCTGTGTGAAAAATGTCACCAGGAGAATGAAGTCAGAAAGCAAAGTTGCAGGTTGTTCCTCAGGAAGGTGACAACGACCGAAAGCATTACTTGCTTTCAGGACAGTTTTGAGATCATTTCCAGCACCTGAAAGAAAAGACTTTTGTAAAATTGGCAAAGCTAGCCTGCTGACATTGACAGCAAGTTCATAATGCGCATGTTCATGTACTTGAGAGGAGCAGGCTCATACCGCCCAGAGGAAGGCTCAAGAACTAGTTAGAAAAGGCTTGCATCAAAGGCAAGAAAGTTTAAAGACTTTACAAACCATAAAAACTAGTGTTGGGCTTCCCTGGTGGCGCAGTGGTTGAGAGTCCGCCTGCCAATGCAGGGGACACGGGTTCGTGCCCCGGTCCGGGAGGATCCCACATGCCGTAGAGCGGCTGCGCCTGTGAGCCATGGCTGCTGGGCCTGCGCGTCCAGAGCCTGTGCTCCGCAACGGGAGAGGCCACAACAGTGAGAGGCCCGCGTACCGCAAAACAGAAAAAAAAAAAAAAAACTAGTGTTTTTCCCCCATCTCTTGAATAATGTAGTTAGAGGGAAAAGATCTCTTTCTGCATAGCAGATGCCACTCTCTAGTTCTACATTTGGGGGTGATTCCCTTTCTTTTGGGGGCTTCCGTTTTCTTGTTTGTAGGAGAATTGAACTAAGTTATTCTCAATAAAAAGTCATGTTTTCTTCAGAGATTGTCTTCATTTATAGTTATCTTCTCTTATGAAGATCATTTTAGTGCAAATCCTCAAAGCTGCTCGAATAACTTCAGAGGTAGGACTCTCACCATCTGCTACAACAGAGCTGAGCCAAACCCTGCTCCCTCTCTGATTCTGTAAGCAAAGCTTTACGGAAACACAGCTACATCCATTTGCCTATGGTCTATGGCTGCTTTCCTACTACAAAGTCAGAGTTGTGTAATTGCCACAACGAGAAAGGAACCCGCAAAGCTGAGCATCTTTATCTGGCCCTTTACAGAAAAAGTTTTCCAACCCATGTGCTGAAACACCCTCTTAACTCTTTTGACCACTCTAAATATTACACAACCCTTCCTTCACCAAAAAGTGGTTTCTTTGATCCAAAAATCAGATCTAGTAGGTACAAGAAATGCTATAGCAATCCCACTTCTGGGTTTATATCCCAAAGAACTGAAATCAGGATCTCAAAGAGCTATCTGCACTCTCATGTTTATTGCAGCACTATTCACGATAGTCAAGATATGAAGACAAGCTTGAATGTCCATCGATGGACAAATAAAGAAAATGTGATCTATGCATGCACTGGAATATTACTCAGTCTTAAAAGGAGTATCCTGCCATTTGCAACAACGTGGATGAACCCGGAGGACAGTATGCTAAGTGAAATAAGCCAGACATAGAAACACAAAACTGCATGATCTCACTGGTAGGTAGAATCTAAAATAGCCACACTCACAGAAGTGGATGGTAGAATAGTAATGGCCAGGGGCTGTGTGGAGGGGAAAATAAAAAGGTGATGGCCGAAGAGTACGAAGTTCCAGTTATGCTAGATCAATAAGTTATAAAGATCTATCACATAGCAGAGTGCCTAGAGCTAACAATATTGTATACTTGAAATTTGCCAAGAGAGTTGATCTTATGTTAAGTTTTCTTACAATAGTAATAATAATAAAGAAGGCAGCAGGAAACTTCAGAGGCAGTGGATATGTCTATGGCCTTGGTGATGGTTATGGTTTTAAGGGTATGTACTTATCTCCAAACTCACTGAGTTGTATACATTACATATGTGCATATTTTTACATGTCAATCATACCTCAATAAAATGGCTAAAAATAAAGAGAGGAAAAAGGAAACGCTGCAGTATATTATCCCTTATCTGATACACGGTTCTCCTTTATGTCACCTTAAGAAGATCATTCTTGTCCTAAGAAAGTTCTTTCTATGCTCATCAGAGATCTGTAGACCTGTGGGAGCTGCCCTTTGGACTCACCTCTGTCCCTTAGAGTCCGAGAGGTCAGTTCCTCTTCCACAAGGCAGCTCTCTGGATAATTAGCTGGTAAGGGTCACTGAGAGAAGCAGTCCCAATTCCTCCAAGATTTTCTCATACGTTTCAATTTAGCATTTCTTCTCCCCCTTAACCCACCTCTGGGCACACATTGTTCCTCTGTGCTATCTGTACTGTGGGTCCTAACACTGAGCACAAGGACCTGGATATCCTGGGACTTCTAAACATTCTATTCTAAGATTAGGTCCATGCAGGGGTCACTTCATACCACTGACATTTTTCATGTGTGCTTCTGATGTTAAACCACATTCTCCCAGCCTGTTAGAATGTAGTTGGTCTCTAGGTCAATGTATGGACCTTTGCACTTAAAATGCAGAATGTCATCATTTATTTCAATATATCCAGTTAGATTTGGATCCAGGCATTATACCCTCTCTACTCAAATCAGTCCTAGAATTGTGCTTACATTCCTGCTTAATAACTTCTCAGTACTTACCCCTTCTACAACTGCTATTCATCCTGAACTATCAACAGCTGTCTGAACAAACTATGTTCCCTCTTACTACCATGCCCTTGTACCTGCTATGACCCATCACAATTGCCCTTCCCTTTCTACCCAGTAAATTTCTCTTATCAGTCCTTTGGGCATCACATCCTCCAGGAAGCCTTCCACAACCTCAATACTTGGAGTTCACCTCTCAACAATGTTTATTGTACTGTGTGAGCTTATGAATGGCAGGAATTGTGTCTTATTCATCACTGCATTGCCATTGTCCAGCACAGTGTTTGCATGTCATAGACACTAAGTACATTTTGTAAATTAATGAACAAACAAATGAAGGGGTAATCCAGACTGAGAAAGCCTTGAAGGCCATTCTGAGGAATACAGAAATGGGGACTGTGGACAATTTTTAACTGAGTCATGGCCATCATATGCCATGATCAGTTGAATTTTAGAAAGAGCAGTAAAGCCACTGTGAATGGAGGCTGAATATATTGAAGGGGCAAAAATGAGAGGTAGTTAATTCAGGAGTGAGATGATAGAGGCCAAAGGGTAGCAATGGAGCTGGAGAAGGGGCAGTATAATCGGAGTGACCACCTGAGGCAGAACCAGTAGGACCTGGTGATGAATTAAATGGGGATGATGGCGACAGATTACTTCTGAACGACTCAGTTCTGTTCAGTCAAGTTATGTGTTGAACAAGTGCCTGAAAGCACTTTGGTGCCTCTAACCATTCTGTAAACAAGTATCTTATTCCCAAACCTGGCTGATAATTCAGAATCACCTCAGGTGCTTTTAAATTAATACAGATTCTGAGACCTCCCACATGAGACCCACTGAATCAGAGTTGTTTGTAAAGCTCCCTGGTGATTTAGATGACCTGCCAGGTTTGGAAGCTCCTGGATTTGTCTAGTTTGTCTAAAATGTCCTTCACTGCCTTCTTCTAAGCTTAGACTGTTGTCTTCTCTCTGCTAAGTCAAGATGCACGTGACCTCCCTTTATATTAACCCTCTATATTTTTTAACTTAACTGGCTTACAAGATTTATTGATGTCTTTCTTTAATTACGTTTATCTTCTCTGCACACATCTCCTCACCTCTGGCAGTTACTAACAGAGTAATAGTGAACATGTTTTCCTTAAACTCTCTAAACTCAGTATTCTCACCTATAAAATGGAGATAACACTACCTCCTCTTTAGGGCTATTATAAGATGTTGAATATGAAGGTATATAGTACATGCATGAAACAAGACTGGGTACTGAATGAACATTTGGTCTCCCCACTCTCAGCTAACTGCAAGAACTTTTTAGAGCAGATGCATCTTAAGTAAACATCTTTTATATCCCAAAGAAGTCTAGGCCAATGCCTTGTGTATACCAGGTACCCAGAGGATATTAAACTAATGAAGACTCAATCAATCAGCCAATTAATAGCTGAATCAATGGGTGAAGAATGAATGAATGAATGAAAATATTGGTTTCTAGTAACAAACAAATGGTCTATAAATGACCATCTCTAATCTCTAGGCTCATGGCCTCCAAACCCAGCGGCACATTATAATTTTCAAGGGACCTAGAAGTGTATAGAGCTCAGTTCCAGTCCATGGGGGCATTTCCCCACCACTACCACCAAGCAGTTCTCTGGACACCAACTGGATGTCCTACAGTTCAACTCAATTCTGACACTATCTACCCGTAAATAGCATCAGATCCCACAGGTTAAGAGTTCAGTCCTACAAGACAACACTACTCACCCCACCCACTTAAGACAACAGTCAAAAGCCCAGGTTGTCACCTGTGCTTCTGACCAACTGGTTATAAATCAGAGGTTTCCATGACCCCCTCCTTCCTTGGGTTCAATTAATTTGCCAGAGCAGCTCACAGAACTCAGGAAAGATTTTACTTACTAGATCACTGGTTTCTTATAAAAGGATAAAACTCAGGAACAGCCAGATGGAAGAGAAGCATAGGGAAAGATGTGGGAAAAGCACGCAGGCCTTCCATGCCCCCTCCAGGTGCACCACTCCCCTCAGCACCTCCACGCGGTCACCACCCCAGAAGCTCTCTGAACCGCATTCTTTCGGATTATCATGGAGCCTTCATTACATAGGCACGATTGATTAAATCATTGGCCTTTGGTGATTGATTCAACCTCCAGTCTCTCTCCCCTCCCTGGAGGTGGGGGTGGGGCTGAAAGCTCTAACCCTCCAATCACAACATTGGTTCCCTGGCAACCAGCCCCCATCCTTAGGTGTGGTCCAAAAGGCACTTCATACATGGAACAAGAGGCATCTTTATGGTTCTCATCACTAAAGAAATTCCAATAGTTTTAGGAGCTCTATGCCAGACACAGGGACTATATATGTCTTATAATAAATCATAATATCACAGGACCCTTTAAAAATTCAGATGCCTAAGTTCTGACCCAGATCTGTGAATCAAAATATCTGGCAAGTGGAGGCCCAAGAATCTGAATTGTAAAATGTCCCCTCTTAGATCCTGATACACAACCCATCTGGGGAAACCACTGTCCCAGAGAACCAGTAAGAGGCCATATTGCTTTGTTTAATGTAAGGAGATACGTTTTCTTGTTCTACAGTAGTTATTGAAAGTTTAATTTCGATCGATTGTTCAAAACATATCCATTAAGGTCCAACATCTGTTTAATAGGTATATCCTATTACACTCTTGTACTTAGGGCCACAGTCAAGACCTGACATAATCAGAGACACAGTTTAAACAAACTAATTACAGAAGGGAACCCAGGGACTGAGCTGAGCTGAGCAGGGGCCTTTGAATATGACATATGCATTTAATCAAAACCAGGCATCAGGGGAAAACAAGATATCCTAAGCTGGAATTATGCAGCATGTTGATTGTAGAGCAGATATTTCTAGGGCCAGCCTGGTCTTGGGACTCTGCGAACAACTGTTGCCACCTCCCCCACCCCCCCACTGCCTCAATATTCAACACTTCTGAAACCAGGCTAGACAAACTTTGTTTGATAGATGGCCCAAGAAGGGAGAAATCTAGCAAATAAAGACCCTCTTCATGCCTTTCTTTTGGGGTGATATGAAGCATGGTATTGATGAAAAGAAATCTCTGGCTTGGCTGAATGACCAGTCCTGGCTCTTCATGAAATACTGGTCACATAGGTATTTGCTTCCATCCTTCCCAGCCTCATTCTCACTGCCTTGGGATTGTACCTTCCAAAAGCACGTTAGCGCTTTGTCTCAGATTCTGATCTAGGGTATGCAGGCTAAGACATTAATTGCTAGGCACCTTTCTGTGCACTTTATATACACTATTTTCTTTAATCCCTAACTCTCTATCTAACATAGGTATCAATAATCCTTTTCATAGAAAAGGAAATTGAGGATAACAGAGTTAACTTATCCAAGGCAACTCATTGGATACATGGCAGGGACAAGATTAAAACATACATTCTTTAAAAGAAAAAAATTTTTTTAATTCAATGTTTATGTTCCTAACCACTATACACAATTCCATATTCCAACTCGTGACAGAACTTTCTGGAATCAGTTAAATATGGTGAAACTTGTGGTAAACTTCTCCCAGCATGCTTACATAATCTAAAGCACACAGACTTGGATCAGCTTTATTAGCTTGGACTATAAGGGAGATATTTTCTGCTCCACACACTCTGTACACTTTAACCAGGACTATCCTTGCCAGGTGGATCCATTTCCAAAAGACACCTATTCACTTACATATCTGCCTGCCCTACCAAGCTAAGAGTTCCCAGTGGGAAAAACATGATATATTTATCTTTGTCTCCCTGGGGCCCATCATTGTGTAGTAGACACTAAATAATATTTAAATAATGAACTGAACAGTGAAGAATATAACATTTTAGAAAAGGTACTTTCACTTTGGTGTTTATGCCTACAACACAATAATTAGTTGAAAATGAGTTTACCACAGAATAGAGTTTAAAAAGAAACTACATAGAGTTTAATTGCGAGCTCACTTAAGTACACCTTAAAACTTGACCTGAACCTGCAGTCATTCCTCAATTAGCAAGAGCTACACTCCCCAGCCAGGTGTGGCACCGGTGCACGTGGTCACACTGGTTTGCTGGTCCTTTTCTGGAACTGTTCATGTCACTTATCAAGATCCTTACTAAAAACTCTACCAGGTTCTGAGTCAGTTTCAAATGTCTGTGATGCTTTACAGAGTAAATGACTTTGAAATAGAGCAAGACCTCAAAAAGTTCATCCACTACTCAAACCATCCTTTAATCTGAAAGCATTTCCTGTAGATTGACATTCGAAGTGATCTTTGGTTGCAGCTGGTCTAGGTTTTTCTTCCACCGTATGTTGACTTCACTTCCTTTTCGGTCCTCAAGTTCTTCCAGAATGAACTCTCCCTCAACTGGTCTTCTGGTCCCACCCTGTCTCCTACTGCTTTCTGATGATAACCTACCTTTTGTAAGGCCTTTCTCTTTACTGTTTTCTCTCCCACTTCTGCCCTGGACAGATGTTATGGCTCTGATCTAGAATGACCCCCTTCTTCTTCCTTGCATTCCTAGCCTATGCTTGAGCCTGTCTCCATGTTCATCTCCTCTGACATTTCCCTATTGACTAGAATGACCCCCTTCTTCTTCCTTGCATTCCAAGCCTGTGCTTGAGCCTGTCTCCATGTTCATCTCCTCTGACATTTCCCTACTGACTTATTCCACATTTATGATGACCATGTATTCAAAAGTTACACAATGTCCCAGGGAAAATCAGAAAATAATTGAACGCAGAGGTCTAAGTATCTCTTTACATGCTAAAGCTTGGTGCCTGATTCCAAAGGACCCTTCAGTATTTTCTTTCATTTTGTTTGAGTTTTTTGTTGGTTTTGGTTTTACTCCTCATCCAGTTACATGTACTAATTCAGCAAGTATACTTGTTAATTGTTAATATGCACTTGGAATGGTGCTGGGTGCTACAAGACTTGCAATGGAGGAAAATTAGGAAAACTGGAAAAATCACACAATGATTCTTGACCCCTCCCTCCTATCCAGCCACACAGTAGAAGCCCAGGGATCCCAGCCCCAGAGCCCCTTCTCTTCTTCTAAGTAAATCAGGGTTTCTCTCATTCAGTGGTAAAATTCTCTCCCAATTTACATCTATGATATGATGACAGGCTGATTAATTTTTTAAGAAAACACCAGACAGTATACTGCAATAAAAGGTCTGGGAAATGATGGGGAAGTTCTAGTACAAATGTTTATGTCCAGAGCTCCAGATACCAACCAAAATTGTTGGAAGACCTGTTTGAAGGAGGAAATACAAAAAGTGTGATACTGGGAAAATCCGCAACTTCTCCAAAACTTAATTTTACCACCTGTGGAATAGAAACAACAATAACAACAATAACACTTTCCTTCCAGTGCTTCACAAGTCTGTTACAAGGAAAAAAATAAGATAACATGTGTCAAGTGCTTGATAAACAGCAAAAGTTCTAAGCAGATGTAAGTTATTATATCTTATCCAGAGTTCAGAAAGACAATTAGGCACCCACATTATACCATGAATTCAACTGTGATTAATGCATTCTCTTTGGAAACTTTAGGAATTAATAACCATTTGCCATACATTCATTATGATCACATTAATCATTATAATTGATTGGTTAATTAGCTAATTATGGTTTTAATGTAGATGTCATATGCATTTCCATAGGAATTCTTTGGTAATTCAACATTAATTAATGCCTGACCTTATCTTGATGCTAAACATCGTGGGAATGACCTTCTAGCATTTGATTTGATCAAAAGGGGACTTCACAAAACAATATAGTGGAGCAGGTATCATGATTTTCTGAACATTGGGATTTAGGTGGAGTACTAAGAATTTCTGATAAGTCAAAAGCTTGGAATCTTTTTTTTTTAACAAGTACTTTTAAATTCTTTTCATTTTCTCTTTGTACAAACCCCACACAGGAAACATAGGCCCATTTCTACTATCCTAGATCCCCAGAGCAAGATTTTTCTCAAAATGGGAGGGGAGCATCTGAGAGAGAAATAGGAAACAGTTACTAAAAGCTAACCACCTGCCCACTGCTTTGCTGGTAACCACAGAAACACAAGAGGAATAATCTAGTCTCTGTCCCCAAGAGTCTCACCATTTTTCTAGAAACCTCAAGAGTTGCGCAAGAAACATAGAAATTCAGTAGAGCTTACTTTTAGGGATATTTAGAGGAAAATCTTATTTTTATTATTTGTTTATCACTGTTTTGTGATAGTTTACAGATTTGGGAATGCTTGGAAAAGAATTTAAGGGAAATCAGGAATAATTTTTAAATGGGGTGGGGGGGTCACTTGTTGGCTGTGGTGAATTGGGAAAAACTACTATATTTTGGAAACCCTCAAAATTTGGAAGTTAGTTAAATCTAAATTAATTGAAAGCTGGCAAGTACGGCAAACAAAGTGATTACATATACTTTTTATTATCCCATTGACTACTGTTTTATACTTCTGGGTGTGTATTATCCTAAAAGTGGAATATCTTTAAAAAATAGAAAGTGGAAGCATTGATATTCTGGGTTTCCTGGCTGATAAAATCACCTTAGTCATCACTGAAATTTAAGACATATAACATTTGGAACACATTACAAAATCCATGAAATATGATGTCATGGCAGATTAACATCTAAGATTCCAACTACTACTATCACAAAAAGTAAGGTTTTAAAAATAACTGGAATGTATCCATTAGCA
Organism: Grampus griseus; assembly: GCF_964374135.1. Classification (NCBI taxonomy): domain Eukaryota; kingdom Metazoa; phylum Chordata; class Mammalia; order Artiodactyla; family Delphinidae; genus Grampus; species Grampus griseus. The sequence goes on along the minus strand of NC_139008.1, from coordinate 68,880,009 downwards.
CAAAATATTAATTTCCTCCTAAGACAGAAAGTTCAAATATAATTATGTACAATGCATTAACAGAAGAGGTCTGTGATTTTTACTTATGATCAAGGGATTTGAGCCAATTTTTTTTTCTAAAGAAAAGGTGAAATAAAACTCTAGTAATACATTTGGAATAGTCACCATTAAATTAAGAACTTGTAAGTAGAGTCATTTAGGGTGATAAAAGGGCACAGATAGAATCAATCAGCCGATGGAAGCTGACCACATATAAGTTGCAGGGAGGGAGAAACTCTTTCTTGAGAAGGGATTTGCATTAGCTCAGGTTCTCAGAAAAGTAGACTCTAAGACAGGATCTGAAACGCAAGAGATTTATTGGAAGTAAAAGGAGAGCGAGTGAGAAGGGATTTGCATTAGCTCAGGTTCTCAGAAAAGTAGACTCTAAGACAGGATCTGAAACACAAGAGATTTATTGGAAGTAAAAGGAGAGTGAGCTAGAGAAGGTAGAAAGAGTCTTCAGACCATGATGCAGGTCTGATATCTATGAAGGATTGCAGGAAGGAAGGAGGGTAGGCAGTCTCAGACTTCTGAACAGTTCCAAGAAAATTCCCAAGCCAGTAGATTACTAGGATATGAGCCCACTCCAATACCTCCTCAACTGTGAAGCCAGTCTCTTGGTTGAATGCCGTGTTGTGTGGAATTCCATGTCTTTGGATCAGGCATTCCATGGCACCTGTGGCATTGTACTGGCTGAAGCTCTGTGGGTAGGAAATGCAAACCCATACTTAGAGTAGGTGTCCATCCCTGCAAGGACTATCTGCCGACCCTTCTGAGAAGGAAGGAGCACATGAAATCAATTTGCTAACAAATTTGGTCTCCTCAAGAAATAGTGCCATATCAGGGTCTCAGTGTTGGTTACTCTTGCTGGGAAGTTGGAGATACAGGGGCAGAAGCTAGACTGGCCTGGGTAAGTGGAAGTCCATGCTATTGGGCCCATAGTAGCCTCCCCCTCTGTCACCATGGCCACTCTGTCTGTGTGCTCATTGTATGAGCTCTGGGGTGGCCAATAAAGAAAGCTGGTTAATGTCACCAGGCTGAGTCATTTCTATCTACTTGATTGTTCGGTACCTCTTTCACGGTTAATGCTTTTCTATTTGGGATGGAAGTGTGGTACAAAAACCTACACTTTCTGCCCACTCTCACATGTCCATCCACATGCGTCTACCTCAGACTTTTATGGCTTACGTTGTCTAGGTCTTTTCCATCCAGGCCCCTGATGAATTGGCCCAGCTACTGGCCACTGCCTCAGAATCTAGATACATTCTCACCTTGGGCTACTTATCTTTCCACGCAAAGTTGATAACTGGATGACTGTATTATGGGCTGACCTGTGTTCCCCCAAAATCAATATGTTGAAGTCCTAACCCCTGGTATCTCATAATAAAACCGTATTTGGAGATAAGGTCTTTAAAGTGGTAATTAAGCTACAATGAGGTTTTTATGGCCTTAATCCAATCTGACTGGTGTCCCTTTAAGAAAAGAAAATTTGGACACACAGAGAGACACCAGGGACACATGTGCACACAAAGGAAAGAGGACACAGTAAGAAAGCATCCATCTGCAAGCCAAAGAGAGAGGTCACAGAAGAAACCAGCCCTACCAACACCTTGGTCTTGGACTTCTGTCCTCCAGAACTGTGAGAAAATAAATTCCTGTTGTTTAATTGACCCAGTCTATGATATTTTGTTATGACAGCCCTAGCAAACTAATACAGACTACTTTGAGCTCCACCCACTGGGAAGATCTTTCCTTCCTCCTGTCTTTGTAGGCATCTTTCAATGGTCTGAGTCACTGTGCTGCAAGGGTTTTCCCACCACTGAGACAATGTCTCACATCACCGCTGGTGAGATCTTCGGCCATTGAGTTGCCAGCCTGTGCCAGGGACTATTTCTGCCCCATATACCACTCAAGAGGAGAGCCTGTTTGCAACTAAGTGGCAGTGAGACAGTCCCCAAGCCCTGTTTTATTGCCTTGTACCACCCGTGTTCATTTAGATTATCTGCAAAGACAGAATTAGATGTGTATGAGATTTTGTGCAAGAAATGTTTGTGAAGAAATAGGAAGAGAATGCTGAAGGAAAGCAAGAGAACCTTCACACCTGATGCCTGTGAAGGAGAAAAGAAAGGAAGGAGGATTGGATAAAAGGGTTTCAGATGCAACACAGTTCTGAGAACATCTTGACGAGGCCAATGGCAACTCCTCAAATCAAAGTCACCTGTTTTAAAAGGGTACAAACTGTCAGTTATAAGATGAATAAGATCTGAAGATCTAATGTACAACATGATGTCCATAGTTGAAAATTCCGTACTGTATCACCAAAATTTACTAAGAGAGTAGAACTTAAGTGTTCTCACCAAAAACAAAACAAAAAAGAAAAACATGTGAGGTGATGGATGCATTAATTCACTGGACAGTAGGAATTTTTCATGATGTATCCATATATCATATCACCACATTGTACACTTAAAATATAGTATAATTTTATTTGTCAATTACACCTCAATAAAGCTGAAAAAAAGTCACTTATTAAAGGGGTCCTGAATCTTGCAAGAATGAACCTACCTTAGCATCCCCTACTGTACTGACTCATTGGTGTCTCATGGGAAGTATGGTCAAGGTTCCACTGTTGGGGTAGATCCAGAAGGGTCCCAGCTGGGAGTCATCAGTCATTGCAATCCCCCATAGCAGGGGATGTGAGCACAGCATTTTCATGGCCACCATGGAGCAACAAAAAGGTAGAAACAAAGTGTCACATTAGTGCCTCCTACTCCTGGGAGGACACAAATGGTACCATTATCCAAGTGGCCTTTAGCACTAAGTCTTGGTAAGCTTTAGGACAAGGTCTTGAGTCTTGTGAGAGAGCAAAGGAACAAGGAGAAATATGAGGATAACTTCTCTAAAATACCCGTTCCTTCGTTCTTCCATCAGCTATGATCAGCTGTTTGGCAGGAAGAAGAGAGAGGGAGACAAAGTGAATGAGAAAATGAATCATTGAACTCACTTCTAGGTCAGGGAAACATTTTATTGGATTTGTTTCGCTTTGATGCCAATTAAACCCATGAGGTAGAATAGGCCAGTGAGTGAACCTGTGGGCTGGGGAAGTGGATACAAGATCTCCCTGTGGTTGCTGGGCCATGTTTATAATTTATTATTAACTATCTCTTCTGTGCCATGGTCTGTTGGACCGTTCCAGGGAGCCAGCTTCTGGGGCCAGGACTGTGGTTCATCCAGGCAGATCAGACGGAACATTTTATTTACTTCTTCTTTCCTTAAATCTAGTATGACTCAACGTGGCTCAAGGCAGAAGAAGTTTTCTCGACCTTGATTGAAACAGTGAACTTAGGGAGAACTCAGAGTTAGACTACTGGCTACCCTGCTTCACTTATCACCTGACAAGTTAGAAAGATCTTGCTGGAAGGAATTCATACCTTTGATGCCATGGCCTTGTTCTAAGAACCTAAATAAACACTTTTTAAAAAGCTGTTCATCTACCATATTCCAGATGTAGTGTTAACGCTCCCTGAGTTCATTCTTTCACTCAACAAATATTTACTGAGGGTTGCTACTCATCCTGTGCTGTGCATACCAAGCGTGAGATATGCAACCTTGAACAGAACAGACAAGACCCCTACTTTGGGTGATGGGAAAATATAAGGAGTGCAGAATATCAGCAATATCAAAATACCACAGTTTCAGATCGTGTTAAGCTCTGTGAGGAAAAGGAAGAAACAGAAGTGAGTGACCTATGTTATAAAATTTAATCTTCTCAAATCATCACTGTAAGCAGTGGCTAATATTCCTATGTTATCCATGAGAGAAGGGATGTTCAGAGAGGTGATTTAACCTACTGAAGTTCCAATAAAACAGACAAGAATGAGGATTTGAATACAGGCCAATATTTGCACTAGTATGTCAACCTAACTTATGCCAAAATAGTTTAAAATCTCAGTTCAGCCCCCAATTATGGCAAGAGTTCCCACTCTCTGGTCTCTCTTTTGCACTGTATGCAAAAGAAAAACTGCAAGGATGACATTTGCTAAATGTCATCCTTGCAGTTTCTGAAAGAGTCCCAGCGTCCTCTGCCCCCAGTCCTGGGCCCAGAATGGCCAAGAGTTTCCCCAGGCGTCCGGTGCTCCCCGTGCTCCCCCGCGTGGCTCTGGGTGATGAATTTGCATGGTATGCAGATACAGCTTTGAGCAATGCTGACTCACGTAGAGTTGCTAATTCTGATTATATTGAGAAGACAGTTTAGTACTAGGCAAAACTTTTTGACTACTTGCTGAGCTCCTCTTCTAAAAAAAAATGATTTATTGAGGCATAATTGGCATACAGTTATCACACCTTATTTTTTTATGTGTTTGCTCATTTTAACATCTCTGTCAGTTCTGGTTCCGTTTCAATTTATTTTTCTCCTCATTGTGGATCATACTTTGTTACTTCTTTGTATGCCTGGTAATCTCTGATTGAACGCAAGACATTGTCCATTTTACCTTGTTGTAATTGGAGATTTTTATAATCCTTAAAATATCCATTAGCTTGCTCCTGGATCTAGTGAAGTTATTTGGAAACAAGATCTGGAATCTTGCTTTTAAGACACGTTAAATAGGATCAGAGATGTACTCACTGTAGGGCTAATTATTCCCCACTCCTGATGCAGGATCCATTTGTGTAATTTACCCCGTACCCCATGCATCATGAGGTTTCCAGTCTGGCTGGTCAGAGCATCCTGTGTGAGCATAGGGCACTCTTAACCCTAATCCCTTCTTTACATAAGTGTACTGATCACTACTCAGTTGAATGCTTGTGGGGAGCCCTCTGCAGATACCTGGGGTTCCCTCTGTGCAGCTCTCACCCCTTCAGTACTCTGCCCTATGAATACTGGTTGCCTGCATCTCCCTGGACTCTCAGCTCTGTCTCCTCAGCTGTCAGGCTACACCTGGGCTTCCCCTCCCTACACTGCAGCCTGGTAATTTTTATATTCCTATAAATATTCTTTAACTTTGTTCTAGAATGAAGTTAAATTACGTGGAAACATTATGGTCCTTGGAGGTCTTGTTTCTAAGATTTGTAAAGTGGGATCAGAGCAGTTCTCACTGTCAGGCAGATTATTCCCTAGACAGGAAGATGGGGCAAACTCAGGGCTCACCTCATTTTTTTAACCACCTCTCAAGAATCAGTGTCCTTTGTTGCCTTGTTGCGTCTTGCCTAGGTCTTGAAAAACATTACTGCATATACTTTGTCGTTTTTTTTCGTTGTTTTAATGGAGAGCAGAAATAGTCCCTCATACTTCATCTTGGTCTGAAGCATAAGTTCCCTCTCCTCATTTCCTTTTTTTTGTAAACAAAGATATAGCAGACCCCAAAGCTTTGCACAGGCAAAAATATAGGGCTAGAATTGAATGACTTTGTTTTGTTTGCTTTGTATTTCTTTTATGGTAAATTTATTTATAACAATCCATCCTGCTTTTCCATTAATGCTAACATCAAGAAGTTCCAGAGGTAAATGAATTTGTTTAAGTTTAAAAAGTAAATCCATTTAAAGAAAATAGTAAAGAAACAGCAGGACAAGAAATCAGATCATTCATCACTACGGAAGTAAAGGGATAACTAAAGTCCAGGTAAGGTTGCTCTCATTGGCCCCTGATTTCCAACCTGACTCCATCTCAGCCTCCTGCACTCTCCTTCAGCTGAATTCTTCTTTTTGGCTTTGAGGTCCCCACTTCACTACCTAGACCCACCCTGTGCTAATCTTTCTGAGAGCAAATGTCACACTCCAGTGATATTTTCACCCCCTGCATCAGCCTCCTTTGTTTTCCTCTAAATCTGCGCCACCCAGTCCAACAGCCACAAGCCACACGTAGATGCTGGCCAGTCCTAACTGAGATGTGTCATAACATGGAATACACGCTGGGTTTAGAAGACCGTATAAAAAAAGAATTTAGAATATCTCATTAATGACGTTATATTCACTACATGAAGTAAGAATGTTTAGGATAGATTGGGCCAAAGAAAATACGTTATTAATATTAATTCCACCGTTTCCTTACCTTCTTTATACTAGAAGTTTTGACATTATCTGTGTGGCTTGCATTTTATTTCTTTTAGATGGCATTGCTCTTGTTGTCATGTAGATGCATCCTCCATCTACACCTCCCAAATGCCAGCACAACACCTGACAGAGAATAGGAGCTTATCAAACAGCTGTCAAATGTTAGTGATTGAATAAAAACTTAAATGAGCGGCTTTAACCGGATGGGGAGTTCAAAGAGGGAATATTGGACCCCAGGAGACAGCCGCAGTTTCTTCATCGCTATAATGGGAATAATAGCACATTCTTCATAGGAATACTGAAGATAAACTGAGATCATTTATGGAGAACTCTTAACACTGGACCTGTATCAATAGACATGTTCAAGAGAAGTTAGACATTATAGGGGAAATGTCTCCACTTAGAATCATACCGTCTGAAAGACCCTAGCAGCTGTGTACCAAGAATGAAAAGAAAAGATCCTTTTTGCTGAGTTTTCTCTTGCTTGTTATGCAAATGTGCTTCATATACTTCCCAGGGCTCATGTATAAGAGCCCAGCTCTGTGGCTTATAACACCTTCACCTCCTGCCCATCCCCCGCTACTCACTGGTGTTCTGGTATCTTGCTCCCATAAGTCATGGTGTGTGTGTGTGTGTGTGTGTGTGTGTATCAGTAAAACACTTTCTTCCAGGTCTTATCTTATTGCTAAAAATAATGTACTTGTAAATTGCTTTATAAATTATTTATCATGAGGGCCTTCATCATGGAACAAGTGCTACAACGTACTGTGAAATGGGGGGCAGGGGGGACTGGCAAGGAAGGAGGGAGAGAAGGAGGCATTGGAATCACTTATAAATAATATATTCATTGGTCAAAGAAAGTTATCGCCTTTTATGAAGTGTTTGGAATCTGTCTTGCATACTAAGTGGGCGTCCTCTTGCAGACTCCTGGGTGATCGGCCCCAGCCTCCTTGTTGCTCCATCCCTGAATTTGGTGATTAGGAGGCCATGTATTTATTTCAGACAAAGCCACAATTGCCACGTCTTATCACCTGGAAATAAACAGCAAACAGGGCTGACTGGTACCACCGAGGAAATACAAAGATGTGTTGGCAGCTCCTGGGAACGAAGTCTGAGTCTCTGAGTTGGGCTCTGCATTTGGTATTCATCGCGTAAGTGCTGCACCTAATGATGGCATTTGGTATTCATGTGGATGCCACACGTACTTCCAGAGATGCTGGGCTCTAATTTAGCACGGGTTAATGGACACCTCTATTAAAGTGTTATCGGAAGTTTGACATTCACATAACCCAGTTTGAAAATCAGACAAAGCTAGACATTAAATCTGAAGGGGAGAAAATGTAGAAGTCAAGTATATAAATGCCAACTTTAGACAGAAACATTAATCTGCCTTGGAGAGGGACAGTGGGTTGGTCCAAGCGCTTCTTGCTCTTTGGCTTTGCCTGGCTCCTCCCGTGCCTAAAGCCTTGGCATCTTCCCCAACTGCCTTGGCCAATATTTCTGCGATAAGTGAGGATGAGGGAACAGAAGAAAGGGCACAGTTATATTAAATAAATGTGCCACTCACCTCCTAAAATCCCCACCATATCCTTGGCCCTTCTGCCTTAATCCTTTCAGTGGCTGTCTAAGTCACGCTTTATTATTCCCAGATAGAATGAAATTGAAAACCCATAGAACTTAACTGATTCTCGAAGGGTCACGCTTCACTAGTAAATAGTAGGAAAGGGTGAGAACATCCACTATACTAATATTTGTTTTCTCTATTCATTAATTTAACAAATATTTATTAGGTGCTTATTTTGTGCCAAACTCACTTACTAGCCCATTGATGTTAGTGAACAAAGCAGACTCTTCTACAACTACTTTGGGAAAAGGTCCAGCAGTATTTTATAAAAGTAAACTTATACTTACTTTATGACCCAGAAACTTCACTCCTAGGTATTTACCTAAGATTAATGAATGTAATCAGATATGTGTGGCCTCTTTATTCATAATAACCAAAGAACAAAGTAAATGAATATAATAGAATATGTGCAGCCTCTTTATTCATAATAGCCAAAAATAGAAAATAGCCCAAGTGTCCATCAACAGAACAGATTGTGCTATACCCATATACCCATACAATGGAATACTACTCAGCAATAAAAAAGAATGAACTATTGATATATGTCACAACTTGGAAGAATCTCAAAAACAGTATGTTGAATGAAAGACGTCTTGCAAAAAAGAATACATGCTCTATGGTTCCATTTATATGAAATTCTAGAAAAAGAAAAACTAATCAGTATCGAAAAAGATCAGAATAGTAGTTGCTTGAAAGGTGAGTGGAGTTGAGGTTTAACTAAGAAGGGGCATAAGGAAACATTTTGGGGTGACGTTAATGTTTCATATCTTGACAGGGGTTTGGGTTATATAAGTATATGCATTTTCAAAACTCATCAAATGGTATACTTAATACTTGTGTATTTCACTCTATGTGCATCTTACCTCAAGAACAAAAGAAGGATCATAAATGAATATTGAGCTCTGGTTAATAATGACATACATGCTGCAGTGCTTAGAGGTGAAGCATACTGATGTCTTCATCTCAGGTTGAAATGAGGCAAGTGATAAGAAGGATGGATAGATGGATGGATGGTAAGGAGGATGGAGGGGTTGATGGATGGATGGATGGAAGATGGATGGAAGGATGGAGGAAGGGATAGAGGGAAGGATGGATGGATGGATAAATATGTGATAAAGATAATATAGTACAATATTACTTGTGTGCTATAAGGGATGTGTATAAGGAGGTTCATGTTACTATTCTTTCAACATTTCTGTATGTTTATATTTTTCCATTGAAACACACTGAGAAAAAATATTTTAAAATAAACAAAAAGGCTCTTTCTTTGTGTTCATGTTGCTGACATTTTAGCAGTGAAAAAAAAACATAAACAAGCTAAATACATGGACAAATATAAAATTGCTTATTTTGGTGACTGTTATGAGGAGCAGAGATAGGATGCAGCATGAGAAATGTATTGGAAATACTTGTTAAATGGAAGATCAAGGGAAACCTCTTTTGGGAAGTGGGGCTGGGAGAAGTGAGACTTGAAGTTGAGAAAGAAACAATGATGAAAATTGTGGGCATCCAGGTGAGACGGAGGAGCATGTCCCAAGGAGAGGACAGAGGAAGTGAAGACCCCAAGGCAAGAAAGCACTTAGCACATGGAAAGACCTGGACAAAGACCAGTGTAGAGGGAGTGTGGCCAACCAAGGAAGAACCAGTGAGAGGGCTTCCCTGGTGGCGCAGTGGTTGAGAGTCTGCCTGCCGATTCAGGGGATGCAGGTTCGTGCCCCGGTCTGGGAAGATCCCACATGCTGCGGAGCGGCTGGGCCCGTGAGACATGGCCACTGAGCCTGCGCGTCCGGAGCCTGTGCTCCGCAACGGGAGAGGCCACAACAATGAGAGGCCCGCGTACAGCAAAAAAAAAAAAAAAAAAGAACCAGCGAGAGATGAGGGTGGAAAGGGAGGGACCATTCAGTAGTGCATAGACCCTGATAAGTTGAGGTCATCCCTGGGTTAGTCAGAGCACACCTAGTGTATTGTGCTCAAAGCCCAATGACAAAACAACAACAGTAATGATTGCTGCTATATACCAAGTGCCTCTTACATGCCAGGCACTGTCTAAGAGCTTGTAATTTAGATCATTTAACTTCACATCTCTCCAAGTTATATACTATATTTTAAATCGATATATACATATGCATGTCCCATTTTAAACTCGAGGAAACTGAGGTTTGGGAGAGGTTAGGTAGTTTCCCCAAAGTCACGCAGCTTGTCCAAGGTGGAGCTGGGATGTGAGTCTGAGATAATAAAGGGGCCTGGGAATGCTCAAGCTGCCAGTAGAGAAATCTCCCTGGAACCACAACTGTTCTCTTCCAATCTATAAAGCTATCATGGGCAAGAAAGATTTTATTTGTACCTTATAATCACAAAGATCTGAATCAACATCAATAAGACGATATTCTGAAAAAGCAAATTTGAAGCCAATGCTAGGAAACAAACAAACAAAATTGTAATGAACAGCTTTTCCCAGAGACGGAAAAAGCCACAGCAGAAGTTATAACTGATGAAAGACTTCCTTCCCTTGGAGCCACTGGAGCCCAGGTTAGATGGCCCCAGGACAGAGGGACTCAAACATCAGACATGGGCTGGACCTGAGGACTTTTAAGTACCTCCCAGCCCTGAGACTGTGGGACAACACATCAAGCTCTGTATGTGGCTGCAGCTTCTCCAGCAGGTTGGCAGCAGCTGTCTTCCTAGAGCTCTATTAATAACAACTCCAGGGATGCCGCATACACAAACAACATTTTCCAGTTAAGACACATTTATTGCTGGCCTTGTGAGAATCACCGGTGAGACAGGAGTGCAGGCTAAATAGAAAAAGTCTGAACTGGCAATGCAAGCACAATTACAGCTCACAAGGGGGAATCAGTGAGACTTTCCTGAGTGGGAAAGCTGCCTAGCATTTGCTGGTTTACGATGTTATCCTATGGGGGGCTAAACAGATAACCTGGAAGTGCCCAGTGCCTAGGGACAGATCTCTATGGACTCAGAGATTTCTCTGGTTTTGGGAATATAGGGTGTATAGCAGCCCAAGTGGAAAAAATATTCAAATCAATTGTAGCCCTGAACTCAGCCAGGGAGGCCAGCCAGGGTTGTCATCGCCATTCCCATGTTGTAGGTATCTCTCTGTTATGTTTATCGTTTGCTGGCATCCTAACTCATAAGCGGATAAGAAATGAGATGGTCTGAGTGTGTGCTATGTTCCAGGTTCTGTGTTAAGCCCTGCATCGTGGCATTTCACTGAATCTTCACAGTGACTTTGTGAGTCAGCTTCTATTATTACCCCAGTTTATAGATGAAGACAGAGCTATTAAGTAACTTTTCCCAAATGTCACCATGGCAATATGGCAAAACTGGTATTCCAACCTACCCAGGTCAGACTCCACTGCTGCATGAGTGAATGAATGAATGGCAGCTTAAAGTAAAATCCTGAATTCAATAAACCTGAACCATTAGCTGGGGATTTAAGAAAAATAAAGAAGTGAAAATTATTTCAAAAAAAATAAAAAAGTTAAGGCTGAGGAAAGCAAAAGCAGCACACACATAATTGCTTTATGCTTCCTAGTAGCCAAGCTGGAGAGAAAAGGAACGGATATAGGCTAGCTGGCTCTCGTGCCCACTAAAGGGAGGAAGGTAACTCATCTAGAGAGAGTAACTAGCAACCTGTCCCTGAGCCCCGTGTGCATGGACATCTCTGAGTAAGGTCCTAGCTCCAGGGATGAGCAATGTCCAAGCTTAGAATCCCATGTCTTCCCATCTAATGCATGTAACAGCCTTCAAAAAATTTTCATTTTGGGTATGAAGTGTATTGTTTCTTATCCAGCAATTGTCCTGGCCTTCTTAGGTATGGTTTGAATTCAGTGACACAGAATGATTACCATTATCTGGAAAAGAGAGTTGGTGTAGGTTGGCCAACACATGCATGCATCTATGGAGCAAACTCTAGGGTTACAACAAGTCCAAGGCTGCTCTGTTTATGCTGCTCAGCCTCCCCTGGGGTAGAGGACCAAGAGTCCATTGTCCTATGGTAGAAACGGTCTAACTCTAAGTGCCCTGATAAAATCTAGTCCCCAGTTTCTCATCTGTTCAGTTGATTCCAAAGTAGGCCTTAATTGTTCTATCTTGGCTCTTGTTAGCAATACACACCATCTCCTTCATTTCTGTTCCAATGAGATGATCTCTGACTTATACAATATCATGGTACCTGTGTCTTGCTGGAGAAATGTTATTTGAAGAATTCAAGCAGTAAGTTGTTCCAGTTTCTGTAGAAAGAAAACCGAGGCTCAGGGGAGGTAAGGTACTGTCCTCAAGTTCATATACATTGTAAGTGATGAAACTGAGTTTCAAACCCAACTATGTCAGACCCTAAATCTTCTTCCACTTCTTCCACCACCCTCTCTCTCTAATGAGGACAATTAATAGCCTACTTTTAATAGGTTTCAGCCACAGTGACAACCTAGGCTTCTCTGTTGAGGCTTACATTTTCCATGTTATTTCAAAGTATGTGAAACTAAAGGATCAAGCCTCACACCAGAGTTTATAGTCTATGTTGCTTTCACTTTAGGCAAGATGGCTACTAAAACATCAGGCAAATGTCTTATTTGCTCTATTTTTTTTTCTTGCACTTGTTATTATTGTATTTCCAACAAAATACTGCCCCTTTAAGAGTCAAGACCCCATGGTTTCTTATAGATTTCCCCTGGCAACTCTGAGATCCTGCCTTCTTAGCGTCTGATTAAATATAAATGGGGAGGTAGGGTGCTCACTCATTTGTGGTCCTTTCCCTGGAAACCCCCATTACAAAAACATGGCTGAAGAAGGCTGGAAATAAGGCCAGCCCATTATCTATTAATTCTTAATAAACTGATGGATTATAACAATACTTGGATGATGAATAAGGATGGGTAGACAAGATCCTGTCTGTACCTAAGATCCAATCTGAACGAAAGCCAAGAAGCTGAAATGATACACCAGAGACCTGAGGAGACAGTGGGTGTCCATTTATACTAAACCCAGACAGATCTGAGTGGGGGACTCCCTGGCCACGTCTGAGGGGCTCCCTGTGTTTCCAGTCTGACCCAAAGCAATAGGCTTAAACAGGTGCTGTTACCAAACCCTTCCGTAGGCTTGTGCCCAAAACTTTTATGTCTGCCTCTATCTGTCTTTACAGCTCATATTATCTCACCCTGGGTCTAAGAATCAAGACTCAAACCACTTTGTCACCTACTACAGGAGGATCCTAAGGTTACATTCTAGAAAGGACTATAGATGAGACAACCCAGGAGCTAGTTGGGGAAATCAGTTTCCTCTTAAGCGCCATCTTTAATGGGTTGGGACTGGCTGTTTGGAAGGCTGTGTTGCAGACTCTGAAGCTTTGTCCAAGCCCAGTGGGAAAGAGGCAGTAATTGATTAGTGATGTTTTCCACAGACACAGGCAGTAGGAGTGAGAGCAGCAAATGTGTCTAACATTTGCCACATCTGAGAGAAGTTCTCTGTCTTTCTAATGTAGACTAGAGTTTCCCATCCTTGCAATTAGTTAACTGCCTGCAGCAAAGCTGTGAGGCAGGCAAAGTCTCTGTCTCATGAAAGAAGCAGATTATGGGCAGGACTTGGAGAAATTAATCTTCAGACGCAACTTCATGAAGATGCATGTGGTTTCCAGATACACTTCATTGTCATGGCAGGTCTTACCCACATTCTCTCTTTCCTGATCAGCCTGAGACATGAACACTTAAGTTCATTTTTAACTCCTGGCTTCTAGGGTTGGCTCCTTTCCTAATATCTTTCTATGCACATGCTCAGTATAATTCTCTAATAATCTTCCATGCCCTGATCAAAATCTGCCTTCTCTAAGGACCTCAAAAATGTTCTCTAGGGGCCTTTATGTTCTCCAATCTTGGCACTGTCGGTAATGTCCCTTCACACGTATTTATTTCAGTCCCTTCACTCTGCAAAAGAGAAGTCTGAGATGTAGAAAAGGCAAGAGATTTTTGAGAGACCACGCAGAGATATAGTAATAGGAGAGCAGTGATGCTGACTCCTGACTTCTAGTCCAAGTCTTCCCAGTGTGATGTGTGTGACGGATCTGCTCCCAAGACCAGCACCAGAGAGCAAGTCCATTCCTGTAAGGTAACACCTGATACTTATGACACACTGTATGACATATTCTTACTGTCATAACCACAGTGGGACCCCCTAGGCAAAGACTTAAGCTATGTACCCTCGAGAGGTCCTGGTATGTCTGGGGAACCACTGGGGAAAACCATCATGCTTTAAATTTCATATAGTCCAAGAACTCACAATTGAGTCCAAGCCAGAACTTTGAGGCTGAGATCTAGGATATATAAGCTATCAGGAATAAAGACTGCCTCTGAATCCCTCAGCCAGCTCATCTTAAGGTAGAGAAATAACACCGAGGGAAAGTTCATGAACTACGTTTGTTCATTTGATGTCTTTTTTCCCAGGTGGCATGCAAAGACATTTGAATTCTTTTCAAAATCCCTTGTTTAACTGACTAGGTGTTCATCGTGTGGGCAGGAATCAGGCCTATCTTCTTCTTTTTTTTTTTTTTTTTTTTGCGGTACGCGGGCCTCTCACTGTTGTGGCGTCTCCCGTTGCGGAGCACAGGCTCTGGATGCACAGGCTCAGCGGCCATGGTTCACTGGCCTAGCCTCTCTGCGGCATGTGGGATCTTCCCAGACCGGAGCATGAACCCGTGTTCCCTGCATCTGCAGGTGGACTCTCAACCACTGCACCACCAGGGAAGCCCCAGGTCTATTTTCTTGATCACAGAGTTCCCATCCCCCTCCCAAGTGTCTAGAACAGAACCAGGCATGTGGCTGGTGTGGATGAGAGAACACATGAATCTTTGGGGAGAATGTGTGTGGGTTACATAGACTATAGGGGAAGAGACCTGATGCTGGATATAATCTAGGATTAGTTCAGAAGGAGATCATGGGAAGCCCATGACATTGTACTGACATTGCACTATGACCACACAAAAGCCAGAGTGTGATGGGAAAAAGAATGGATTCAAGATGCAGTCTGCCTGTGTTCCCATCCCACCTTTAACATAGGCTCTGACAAGTCACTTAACCTTCCTATCACTCAGCTTCCTCATCTGCACAATGGAGATAATAATAGTACCTACCTCCTAGAGTTAAGAGGATTAACTGAGTTACTGTATAAAGTGTTTGGAATGGTTCCTGAATTCTCTAGACTGTTTTATGGGTTTTTTAAAAAATTTTATTTAATTTTATTTTTTATACAGCATATACTTATTAGTTATCAATTTTATACACATTAGTGTGTATATGTCAATCCCAATCTCCCAATTCATCCCACCACCACCCACCCTCCATCCCACCACCCCCATTTTCATCCCTTGGCATCCATAAGTTTGTTCTCTACATCTGTGTCTTTATTTCTGTCTAGGCTGGTTTTGGGAGGCTATTTAACAAGATTCAATACTAAAGAAAAATGAAAAGGATCTGATAGAGTAGCAATAGAAATTTACCTATTTGTTCCCCAGCATTATTGGGGTGACAATTCTAATTTTAGTTTAGAGACCGGCCCCTTCATCATCCTGTCTTCAAGGTTTGGGAGGAGCAGGGAGTAAAGCACGTAACCCAGAGTATCTTCTTTCCAGGCTGCAGTTAGGGATGGGCACATATCCTAAGTCTATATGCTCAGGAAAATTCTCCAGACTATATGTCTATGACCACCTAGGACTCCTTGCCACTGGATGTAAAGCTGGAAGGAGCAGCTAGCAGCCACTTTACAAGAGAAGGAGAGTCTGCCTGGGGATGGAAACAAAACAGAAAACACAGTTATTCAAGTTGAGAGGCTATATATATATATAATATATATATATATGACATCATTTGACCCCCTCAGTTGAGCCACATCTAAAGGCTGTTACTCATGGAGTTTTCAGTTATATAAGCCAATAAATTTCCTTTTTGCTTAAGCCAGTTTGGATTGGGTTTTCTGTGCCTTACAACTGAAAAAGTCTTCGGTTACAGATACCTATGAGTTTAAGAGCAATGTCTGAGACTTTTGCTTTGGATACCACGTGTAAGTGCTACTGCCAAGCCTAACACCTTGAAGTGATTAATAGCTCATCAAGACTTTGGGTAGTTTATTCCACCTCTGGGGCACTCTATTTCTTGCTGTGGGAAAAATGGGAATGATAAAACCAACCTTAGGGGTTGCTTTAAGAATTAAATGATAAAATATATAGAAAATGCCTAACATGGTGGCCTTCATATTTGGGGGCTCTCAGTTAATGTCTAGGAAGATTTCCCAGAAATGTGGGAGTTCATATGAAAATACATTTGTAATTCAGATCATAATTATTTCTACAGGAGTTTTAACTGACAAGATAACAGAAGAGTGTGCTGAAATTAGGATGTGTACTTGATGAAGGGTAGAAGTTTTTAAAAAAAAAACAAAAAAGCAAAGGAGACAGGATGCAAATTATTTTCCTTCTAAGAGTGTAGCAAAATACTAACAAAGCATTCTGGATTTATCATCAACAAGTTTTATATTCTAAAGCAGTATTTGTCAAATTTTCCTATGAAAAATAATAGATAGTGTACTGGTTTGTAACACAGATTCATGGACCCCACCTCAGACTTGTCAATTGGAATATCTAGGGAATAAGCCTGAGAATCTGCATTTTGTAACCACTAGCTACAAATGCTACCCTAAATGTAAGTTTGGGAAAGTGTAATATTCAAGATGTTTTAGGCATATCATGCAACTTTTCTTCCCACTACATCTCTGATTAGCTAAAGATGGTGTCACCATTTTAGAAATTAAGTAAACAAAAGAAAGCTGTGCAATTTTGTTAGTGCCAGAAAAAGTTGTAGAGGCTGGAAACTTGTTAGCTCCAACTTTTGACTGCGTACCCAGATTCTCCAGAAAGGAGAGTGGAAAATGCACTGTGTCCAAAGATGCTCATTACGATGATATCTAAGTTAGGAAAACTGGAAAACACCCTTGAGCTAGACGTCATGGTGCCCTACCCAGATGGAGCTGCAGGGACCTGTAAGACAGCCCTCAGCTATCTGCCCTCTTTGAGAATTTCCTCACCAGTAGATAACTGCCGTATCTGACATTATACCCCACAGCCAACAACTGATGAATATGGTGTATGAAGCCCCTGTCTTCATGCCCCAGCTTGAGACAATTCTGCAAGACCATCCCCACCTCAAACATCTTGCAGGGGTCAGCTTCCCCCTCTGTCCAATCCTGCTTTCTATCCCTACCTTCCATGGGGGTTGCACCCTCAGGAACACTCTGTAATCAACCTTCTGCTGCTAATCCCCTTCTTGGCGCCCACTTTCCCTGACAGTCAACGGGAACAATCCTCCAGATTTAGAAATGTGGAACTAGTTAGATACATCATTTTCTAGCCATTGGATGCAATACTTTGTTGTCATTCTGTGAAGAAAATTAATATGAAACATAACTGAAAAAATATAATTGATGAAAGCACACGACAAAATTCCATGGAGGTCATAATTACTATTATGTAATATGTAGCCACAGGGATGGGTCCGGAAAGAATGCACAAAAACTAAAGAGTTGTTTGGGATGAAGAGAGAAGGTGGGTTATTTGAGATTTATTTTGAAGTGTTTGCCATCATTGTTATGACATCATTTCCATTGCAGAATGAAAGACAGAAAGGTACACTGAAGAATGAATCACATATTAATCTGATAAAGAGAAGTCTAAAAAATGGCAATAGCGTGTATCCTATCTTGTGGAGAATAGTGCATGGGGAGAAGAGTTGGATCACATGCTTATTGCTGTGGTCCTCTGTCCTGTTGCTGTTATGCTCTCTCCTGGTTGGAAGATGGGGGATCGGGGTGGAGGGAGGGAGGAGCTGTCTTAGGCAGCCAAGCAGGAAAGCTCAGCCCCATGACTGCCGGCCAGGTAGGTCTGCAGGAGGACTGTACCATCTACCTTGCTCACCTCTTTGTTCTAGCATCATATACCCTTTCTAAGTTTGCTCACAAAGTTACTCCAACTTATCCGTCAGAGCATCTGTAAGTGCCCTCATTCTGAAAAGCTAAATCAAACTTAGAACAATTCTTGCCCTTAGTCCTCTGGACCAGGGACAATTCTGAGTCTTTTTCTATAGTCTCCCAGACTTTAGTGGGGTTATGCCTGAGTTGTGTGCAGAGCTGACCTGTTCATCAATTCATCCTGAATCAGCTTCCTTCCCTTTCTTATCTCACTTCTCCACTCCCCTACTTCCTTCCTGTATGGTCAGGCCACTCAAAATGGCTATTCTCTTGCTCTCTGTACATCCCTGACCTGACCACTGCCTGCTTCACCTACACCCCACTCACATGATTGACCTTCCTACATCCTTGCCCCCAGCCCCAGCTAGTGATTGTTCTTATTAAAGGGGTGGTGAGAGGTGTGCCCCTTTGCTGGTTTCCCTGGTAACTAATGAGCCCACCTGACATCATCCCCCGCCCCAAGCGAAAACTGTCTCCACGTCCTGCCCACCCTCCACCGCACACGGTGGGATGTCACTCCAGGACCTTGCTTCAGACATTTAAGATGCCCCATCCATTAAACCACTGACGTCTCTGTTGCTCTTTCTTCAGTCTTAAAGCTGGGCAACTACAGGCCTTGCAAGCCTAGAGGGTGTAGCTCAACACTTCCCAACTCCCAGATTAACCTCTCCACTCAAATTCTTGTCTCAGCATCTCCTTTTGGGGGAACACAGCCTAAGCCAATCTGCCCCCTTTCTTCCCTCATACCCCGTGTTATTAAAATGACACCCTTTGGGGTAGCAGACATTCACCAAAGGTTGCTAGCAACAACAAGGAGATGACATTGCACTGAATGTCAAGTGAATGTTAGTTGTTGTTGACCAAACATTCCTTGGCTGCCCCTGACACAGGGAATTTCTCAATGGTCTGTTTACTCTCCCGAGACCCTGAAGGACTGGCCTCTTCTAGAGCTTTCTTCTCTTTCTCAATCTTCCTCACCTCTCCTCTCTTTCCTTCCGGGTGGCCTATGGAAATATAAAAATTATCCCCACACATCGAGGCTATGCCTGGGAAACCTAAGTGAAATAAACATACCCCTTTCAACAGATTATCAGCCCTGGGTTTCCTAAAACAAAAGCTATATCTATTCTTGAGTTGAAAGCAATCACTTTTGTCTTAAACGCAGTTTTTTCTACCTGTTTACATCTTTGGTATTAGCCTTTACTAGGCTCGCAGAAATGCCCTCTTTCTATGAATTCAATTACCATTCAATCTCTGACCCCAGGAGACAGCCACTCTCTTTCCCTGGAGGCATCTTCTCCACCAGATGGATGATGACAGCCTCTCACTGAGCACCTTTCCCCAGAAGACCCTTATTAGTAGTACTCCTCTGGCAATGCCCTCTCGTGTGCCCTGCTCCCCCTGCCCCCCAGTATTTCCCCTGGGAGCTGAGTTCATCAGAGGAGGAGCTCAAGAAAGATTAAGAGAGGCACACCCTGGTGTGCCAGTTTCTCAAAAAATTAAACATAGACTTAGCATGGACCCAGCAATTCCAATTCTGGGTCTATACCCCAAAGAATTAAAATCAGGGACACAAATGGATATTTGTACACCCATGTTCATAGCAGCGTTATTCACAGTAGCCAAAAGGTGGAAGCAATGCAAGTGCCCATTAACAGATACAGGGATAAACAGAATGTGGTCTGTACATACAATGGAATATTATTCAGCCATAAAAGGAAGGAAATTCTGACACATGCTACAACACGAACCGAAGACATTATGCTAAGCGAAATAAACAGGTCACAAAAGGACAAATATAGTGTGATTCCACTTACGTAAAGTACCTCAAGTAGTCAAATTCATAGAAACAGAGAGTAGAATGGTGGTTGCCGAGGGCTGTGGAGGAGGAAGAATAAGGAGTTTAATGGGTACGGAGTTTCTGTTTCGAAAGATGAAAAAGTTCTGAAGATGGATGTTGGTGATGGTTGCACAACAGTGTGAATGTACGTAATGCCATTGAATGGTATGCTTAGAAAATGGTTTAAACGGTCAATTTTATGTTATGTATATTTTACCATGGCTTAAAAATAAAGATAAATGAAAAAAAAAAAAAGAAAGTCACACTCTCTTCACTGCTTCTGCTCCTCAGTAAACTGGTGACCAAAAATAGACCCCCAGCATTAGCACTGTGCCTGTCTTCTTAATTGTCTTGTTTTAGATGCAGATGTTTTTCACTTACAGACAGTGTTTTGGGGGGACTAGGAATACAGATTGTGCTGGTGTGGCATTTCTGAACCCAGTAAAACTTTGATTGGTTTGAATGGCGGTGCTCGGCTGAAGATAAACATCAAACCCAGGAAAGCTGCAGCCCTTTTCTTTTGCACAAGCTCTAACTTAACAAGACCTCTTTCAAGCAGGGATGCCTGTGGAATCAAGCATTTTCTTTGTTCCCTGAGATACTATTTTTTAATGCCTATGAGGAATGCGTGTGTGTTTTCTCTTTCATTTTTTTTTCTTTTTAAATATTTTTTAAAAATGGCTTTTTGCCTACCTAAGGTGAAAAAGCAGAAATGATCAGAGTTAGTTACTGCTTGAGTCTCAGAAGGGATGAGGGGGGAGGCAGCCTGGCAGAATCTCTTACCCAAAATACCAAGGCAGAAGCACATTCCAGAGACCTTCCTGTTCATCTCTGCCCTTGTCCCTTGCTCTCACTCTTGATCAGGGCTGTTCTTCAAACTCTGGGGACCAGTCAGGACCCAAAGAAAAATGAAATTAGAGGGGTCCCCCTTAGGAGAGGGCTGGGTCTCTTAAGTTGAGAGTCCTGGGTTTGACTCCGAGCTCTATTACTGAAGCCGAATCCAGCTCTGTATCCCAACACTGAATTAAATCTTGGAGACAGAGTTTTGGGTGAAGTAGAAAAGAATAGTTTTATTGCTTTTCCAGGCAAAGGGGGCCACAGAAGGCTAATGCCCTCAGAACTATGTGTCCCAACCCGGGGGTGGCGGTGGGCGGTGGCTGTGAGGGGTCTCATAGTCCAGGGGCAGGGCTGCTGATAAGGATCAGGGTGCGGGCAGGGACCGCATTCCTTCAATCCAGAGACTATCCGGCATCAGGTGATGATGAGTGAACTGTGACCTTCTCTGCAATAAAGAGTGTTTCATCAAGTCTTCCTTTTGGTGGGAATTCTAGTTCTGCAGAAGAGCTCAAAGATAATGTTATGTGTATCCCTTGAGGGGGAGCCAGGACCCTGCCCCCAAGGCTGCAGTATTGTTTCTTGACTGCTCCTCCCTTATCTCCACATCCCCTCCCTTCCTTGATTAGTAACTGTGTGAACCTGCCCTTTGGAACTCAGGGAAGGGGACACAGAAAGGCTTTTGTGCCCTATAGCTCCATAGGGTCCTGCTCTGTTTCATTACTTACTAGTTTTCTGACTTTATTGATGTGCTAAGTTCCAGTTTCAGCATCTGTAAAATGGGAGTGATAATAGTATTTACTTTACAATGTAGTGGTGAAGATTAAATGAGATAATAATGTGGACAAAGAATGTCGACTGCCTTATCAGTAAACAAAGGATGTTTCAAGCCTTCAGCCACTGTAGCCCCTGGCTGAGCACCCTGAGGGGATTCAGGATGGGGGGAGAAAAACAAGATAGTGACCCTAGATAGTTAAGGTGCGTATCAAAAGAATGATTTCAATGAGCCCAGACTGTTGCATCTTCCCATAACAAAGAAAAGGGCTGAATTCATTAACCTGAGATGTCTGTTTTCTCTTTAGTTAACAGTAACCTTTTTGATGTTCTTAGTACCTGTTTATTTTATTTTATTTTTTTCAAAAACTCCTATATATCCTGGTTCCTCCCTTACCTCTTTGGAACAGACCCTCAGAGCCATCTGAAAGACTGACTCCTGGGCTTTGGTCCTCAATTTGTCTGCTGAACAAAACATAATTCTCAACTTTTAGGTTGTACATTTTTTCTCAGTCAACAATAATGAGAAAGCACCTAGCACACACCGTGGCACACAATAACATCTCAGTAAAGTTTAGTTCTTGTGATAGAAAGGGCATTTTACATTAGTAACTCCTGATTCTGAAGAGGAAAAGAAAAGCTTACAGTTGATCATGGAAGAAAGACTCTGTGCTTATAATTTGAAAAATCCAAACGTGCCCTTTAAAAACACAGCTCACCCCGAAGGCTGCTAAAGAGATGGCCAATGGAATATAAGGAGATATATCTTATTTTCAAAAGGGTTACCTCATCCCTGAAGTTTGGCAATAGTGATTTTCCACACACAGGCAAGAATTTTATAGATTCCTTTTAATAACGACCTGCCAGGATCAGTAACAGTGACAGTATATCGTTTCATGACTCCAAATTCAACTCTTCTTAAAAGTACTGGAGCAAAATGCCAACCAAGTGTGGGATTTACTGATTTAGCTGTGGAGGAAAGAAATTCTGCAGATCAGATCAATACAGCCAGTAAAAACAAACTGCACAATCCCCATTTTCTGCCGGAGGTCTGTAAGTGAGGGCATTAGATGAGATACCTGAATTATTCCTGAACACTTCATCTTGAGTGGCTGGAAATGGTATTTTACAACCATTACAGGGAAAGACTATGATTTTAGGTCACGATGATTAAATTAAGCATCCTGTACAAAAAAGTTATAGTTAACATTTTGCGGGGGGGTTCAAAAATTAGAATCCATAAGGGAATAGTTTTAATCGGTCAGAGTAAAGGGACAAACTCAAACTTCCAATTAATTAGTTCAATGACTTTTAGGAACCACATCTCCTGCAATAAGAAGATATAAATTTAGAATATAATTTTTTTTGGACAACTGACAGCCATATATGGAAGCATGATTACTCATGACTACTTTTAAAACTATTTTATCATTGTCATCACCATTATCATTGTATTTTTACTAATAATGTTACTTTAGCACAAGAGCAATTTCCCTTTTGTCCACCTAGGGAACTAGCCATTTCGAAGATCTGACATGTATTACTGATAAGGGTATAAGTTAGTGGTTATTTCGAAGGATAATTTAGCCTTGTCCATTATAATAGAAAACCCATATTTGCTTCAACCCAAGAGTACTACTGCTAAGTAACTCTCTGAGAAAAATATTCAGAAATGTGGCCAAAAAATGAAAACAACCCATACGGTTCAATGAAACATTGTGTGTGCAAATGAAAACATGAATATAATGTGAACGACCTTCATTCAGGGAATGGTAAAATAAGCTGTACGTGTCCACAATGTTAAACATTTGGCAACAATTAAAACAAATAAAATAAGTATATACCCATAGACGTGAGACGATATCTATAATCAGCAGAATATGTTTAACAACTGGCTCTCCAGGGGAAAAAAAGCCCTGATTTGCAGTGTTTGCTGCTTCCCATGGTGTAAATATTCCCACCACGGCCAGCTTCAAGCTGTCAATGTGATGCTATTGAATGTGGAGTTGGAAAGAGATGCCTGTGTTGGCTCTCATGAGTGGGTGATGCTCGGCTCCAGTATCTCACTGTCAGTATATTGTTATGCAGGCTGATACATGCAATATACTATACAACTAAACCACACATCACTGTGCACTTTTCTGTGTACATACACATCAAACTGGGTAAGTGGATCACCTCTGGGGAGGGAAGCGAGCCTGCTGGTGGAGAGGTTGTTAAATAATGACTTCCGCTTTGTATTATTTGAACACTTTTAAGCTGAAAATGTATTAACTGTGTTTTTAAACTACATTTAAAGAATAATGGCAATTATATGGAACATGTCCTTGAAAAGGTAGATGAGATTTTGATAAACTGGCCTGAGACAGGCTTGAACACAGAGGGATTGATAGACAAAGAGATGGAAAGAGATTGGATTCGATTAGAGATAGATTAGATAGATTAAGAGATAGATAGTATAGATTGATAGATTAGATTGATAGATTAGATTAGAAACAGGGGAAACCTAGTCGTGATATTAAAAAATCTCCTAGTATGTGATGTGCATCACAATTATAATGATTAGTACACCCCTCAAAATACCTGGAATCTTCCTTCATAATAAATCCTGGGTGAATGTTCAAATCAGACCCAAACAGTAAAGGGTGATTCATAACTGGTTGATCATTACCTACACACACCCCGCCATACACACTGACTGTTTCTCTGTTCTTTGAACACACTATGATCTTTTCTACCTCAAGACCTTTAAATTTGTTATAAAGTTTGCCTAGAATATTCTTCCTTCATATTTTCCCAGGTCTAGCTCATCTCCATCTTTCAGGTCCCAGCCGAAATGCCTTTGTGTGGGTATCAGTGTAGTTGGGGTTAACGATGGCCTGTCTTGGATACGGCACTAAGGAGCTCGGACATCATCCTGAAGGCAACAGGGGAGATTTGACAGATTTTTGAGCAGAAGAGAGATTTGTTAGAGACAGAGCTTTAGATAAATCATTTTTGTGGTGTTTTGTAGGATGAATCAAAAAGGGACAAGATCGAAAGCAAGAAGACTAATTACAAGGCCATTGCAAAAGTCAAAATGAGATATGAAGATCAAAAATAATGATGGGGAAGACCGATTGAAGCACGACTTATGAATCAGTAAATGAATAAACATACATAAACACACACACATGATTTTTGCACACATGCCTCAAACACAGAATATCCTTAGATCACAGCACAAGGAGAAAAGATGTCCAACAATGTGAAATGTGAAAATACGTGATGAGATCTGCACCTTGAAGGTTTCAATTGGGTTTTTGGATTTTAGGTCCACTCAGCATTGAGTGGGAACAGGACAGAAGGACAGATCATCATTCCCTTCCTTTAATCTACACATGAAGAAGTCAGGTTTGCATCTGGAAATCAGCTCGTTATTGATCTTAACCTTGTTAATATTCATGAAGCTCTATCAAGAGGTAGGAGATTTTAACAAGGTGGCCCCCACACTCTAAATCAATTCTCATTGATTTCAATAGGCTTCGTCCATCCAAACATTGACATTGCCCCCTCCCATGAAAACCTGTTCCCAAGGTCCTTTGGAACACATGAGTGGTACAAGAAGCTGGTCAGCCTTGCCTGCCATTGTCTGGACTTTGGGAGCACTCAGAGTGGAGAGAGATGATAAACATTTGAGCTGCATCTGCTCCTCTTTGGGGCTATGTGAGGCTGACTGTCTCCTAAATCCATTCAGCCACAAAGCTATGCTCCCCTCAAGTCCCAGCTACCCAGAGGGAAGATGGAGCCCTTCCTACCTTTAGGCACATGTCAATTTCAGGACAAGGCTGATTTTTCCAAAAGCTTAGATGCTACCTGTCCTTAAGGGCCTCTTACAAGTTCAGATGACAACCCACTCTGTCCTCAAATACAATTGAGTTCAGAGCAGAATCTCACAACCAAATCCATAGCTCTGGTTCAGAGTGTTTTATTCTCCTCAACCTGCCCAAGGAAAGGGCTGAGCCATTGCTCAGAGCAAAGGTTTCCTTTGAAGGGCTGGGAACCCAATTCAGGTGACTTTAATTTTGTTATATCTTTTCCTCATTTTTTCTTTTTATTTCTATATTTTTATTTTTGTTATTAGATTTGTGTTTTATTTTATTAATGAAAGTATTTGCCTCATGTACCAGGAAAATGTCCAAACAGTGAGTTGTAAGGCAGAATTAGCTCCTGATTATACTACAAGGAAGAAGAGCTATAACTGAACTTGGTAAAGTTTGTGAACACCAGCCACATGACAAGAAATTGAAGGTAGCTTCTAGCCGACAGCCTGCAAGAAAGTGATTTCTGCCAACAAATACATAAGCAGATTCTTCCCCAGATGAGCCTCAGATGAGACTCCAACCCTGACTGACAGCTTGATTGCAGTCTTGTAGGAACCCAGCTGAACCCCGCCTACACTCTGTACCCACAGAAACTGTAAGATAATAAATGTGTGTTGTTCTAAGCCACTGAGTTGTGTTAATTTGATAAGCAGTAATACCTAGCCAACAGCATGCTTGTGTAGCTTACATTGCTGAAGGCGCACCACAATTTAGTAGTTGAGATATCAAATATCAGGTCCACCAAGAATCAATGATCAAACTCCACTTATTAAGAGAGTTTGGTAGATACTTGGCACTGACTTTACATATTCTAATCCTCCCCAAACGCTACGAGGTATATACAATCATTATCCCCATTTTTCAGATGAGGAGACTGAGCTACAAAGCAGTGAACTAGCTTTCCCAGTGCTACCCAGATTTATAATCATGGAGCATTGCTTCAAACTGGGTCTATCTAACTGCAAAGGATGCTCTTAAACACTGAACTGTCTCAGGTGCTAAAACCACACCACAGAGTGTGTGGCCCAAAAAAACAGATCAGGTAGGCCTTTGCTCATGTAGATATTTGTGCTAGCCTTGATGATCTAGGTATTATAGATGAGGAAACTGAGGCTCATGGATTTCAAACGTTTCATCATAGGTCATCTACACTGGATGGCACCAGGATTGGAATCTGGGTCAGTTAACATCAAAGCCCATGCCATTTCTATCTCTTTCACTGCTTTCTTGCTCGGTATAAAAGTATAGCCTGAACCTCCCCTTTATTTTTATTTATCATCCCAATTTAGCAAACTCCTCTGAACTGTTCTTTCGTGCATTCATCAAACATTTACTAAGCCTTTGCTTTGTGTCAAGTACATTTCAGGCCTTGGAAATACAAAGATAGATAAGACAGCACCTTTGTGTATGTTGTACTGGAGATTATTCTAGCAGCCAAGGTTCATCTATGTTGTTTGCTGTTGTAACATGGTACCTGGAACTTAGTAGATGCTATTATTTTTTAATCAGTGACTGTGCATGTTATTGGAGGGAAAGCCTCTTTTGCTCCTGCTTTTGGCAGTTGCTCCTTTAACTCCACAAGGGAGTGGTCCCTAAATATGCCACTGATTTTCACACCTCCAGACCTTTTCCTATGATCCCTTTTCTCCCTTTCTACCCAGAATGCCCTCTCAATCCTTCTTTGCCTGTCTGCATAACTCCTGCTAACCCTTCAAATCCTTGGAATGACACCACCTTCTGCAGCAGGTACTCCGTCCTTTACCAGCACAATTAATCCTGCCTTGGTCACTTTTCCCCCAGCAATTTCACACATTTGATTAGAGCACCTAACATATTCCATTATGGTTATTAGTTTTCGAATTTCTTTCCTCTGTCAGGCTGAGAGTACTTTGCAAATCCAGCTCCCAACTCAGCACAGAGTAGCAGCTCAACGAATGTTGGATGAACTGAATTCAGTTCATTCATTCCACAAATATTTACAAATCCCATCCTCTGTGCCAGGAATGAGATTCGGGGATTCAGCAGTGAACAAAATATGCAAAAATCTCTGCCCACTTGGAGCTGATATTGTATCGATTCCACTTGAGATGCCAGGTTCTATTGGATCCTGTTGGCCAGGTTTTAATTAGCTTCCTTTGTACTGTCTTTCAGTCTGATGCCAGCCCCTGGCTACGTGACTTGGGATTTATTTTGGGAAGCCAGTTTGTGCAAACATCTCTCCAAGCCCTGGGAAATCCTCGAAAAGTCTTTAAATCGAGGAGACCATGTTGTTAACAGACATACCAGCACAAATCTGTCCAAATGAAGTTGTCTTCTCAGAAGCAGCCCCTGCGGGAAGCCATGCTCTCAGTGAGGCTGCCAATGTCTGGACTATTTTTGGACTCTTACTTTGGAGCTGTACATGGGATTTACAGCCCATTTGTGAACAGACTCAGTGGGGGGAAATGTCCCTTTTCAAGGCTTCATTTGCCACTAAATAATGCCTAGCCGTGTTTCATAGATGAGACAGGGAATGAGCTCACCAATCCAGCTTTGTGGAAGCCAGAAGGAGAAAAGGAAAAACCAGAAATGCATGCAGGTGTGTTTACTAGGCAGTGATACCATCTCTTAGCAGATGTTACCCACACAGCAACCTATATCCTGATCAGTAACCTCTCTTCCCTGGTTACAGTTTATTTATCCATTCCCCACTGGTTGTCATTGATGTATTGATATGTATTGGTATTGATAGGATGTCCCTGATGTATGTCACTGTTGCAGTTGGTGAATCCAATGTTCCCTATTCACAAGCAGCACTTCCGAGAGTATTTGTGCACATGTGCAAAAGATTATTGAGGGTAAATACCCAGCAATTGAAGTTTCAGGTCATAAAGTGACCATAGGCAATTTGACCCGTTATTGCTAAACTGATCTCCAAATGAGATGTACTCACTTACAGTCATTCTGCAGTTTGTGAGAGCATCCCTTTCTTCACATACTCAGTGAAAATCGGCATCACATAATGGGTGGGAAATGTATCTCATTTTAACTTGGCATCTATGACTTATTAATGTGCTTGAGCATTTTTTCCTATATGCGTATTGGCTGTTTGATTTTCATATTCTGTGCATCCTCTGTTTATATCCTTTGTCCATTTTTTTCTAGTGGACTATTTCTCTTTATATTATTGATTTATAGGAGTGCTTTCTATATTCCGGATAGAAACTTTTTGTCAGTTATTTATACAAATGTCCGTTGGCATATGGGAGACTTTACTTCATTTTGTCAAAGTTATCACTTTTATCCTTTATGTTCTGTGTTTTTTGTTCATTATTTTAAAAAAACCCAACAACCTCTCTACTCCAAGATCACAAAGATATTCTCATAAATTTTCTTCTAAAAGTTCTATTATTTTGTATTTATTACTTGAAAATTTGATGTTTGTATATGGTCTAAAGTAGGGACAAAATGTTCTTTTTTTTTTTCTATAAATATAGCCATTTTCCCCACAGCATTTACTGAATAAAACATTCCCCCTCACTACAACTCTTTGTTATGCCGCCGCTGTTTTTCACCAAGTTTCTATGTGTGTTTAAGGGCTTTTTCTGCACTGTCTGTTCTGTTCCTTTGATTAACTTGTCTATCTCAGTATCACATTTACACTGCTTTAATTACCATAGCTTTAAAATAAATATTGCTGTATGGAGCAGCAAGCACCCCGCTTCTTCACAAGTATCTTAGCTATCTCTGGACCTTTATTTTTCCAAGAATACCTTAGGATTAATTTTGTCAAGTTCCACCAAAAAGAAACAAACAAACAAAAACCTGTATGGATTTGATTCAATTTTCTTTGCTTTAAATTGACTTTGTTTTCCAAGAAAAGATAAAATATTCCTTTAGGGAAAGGAAGTAGGAGAGACACCTTTGGGTTTTAGGATATTGGAACCAGGAGTTTGCTTTGGTTCCTGTGCTACCATGAGAGACTTTCTCAGTGTCACCATCACATCCCCACCCTGGATGCCAGGCTGATGGGGTCAGCCGGCACGTGGACACACCTGCAGCTTGCCGCTGGGCTCCAGCTGCAGCGGTCCTGCCTCTCCCAGGGCCCAGCCCCAAACTTGACTCTCAGTGTGACACCTCCCTGCCGAGGTCCTGAATCCCATTCAGCGTCCCCCATCCTTGCCTCAGCCCATGCCCTCGCCTGCTCGCCCTTACAGTATCACATCAATGCCCTAATTATTCTCCCCAAAGTATCAAGCCCACCCATCCCCTCATCACACTGTTTCCAGACTGGTCTTCCAAACAGTTGGTCATGACATCTCTCCAGAGAGGCTGGACGTGACTTCTCAGAGCTGGGCTGATACAGTAGCCATTCATTCTAAAGACCATTTAAATGTATGTCTTAATGAATTACAATTCAAAACAATAAAAGTTCATATTAGACACATTTCAAGAGCTCAGCTCCTCAGTAGCCACATATTGTTGCGATAACACCTACATTTCTACCATCACAGAAGGTTCTAGTGGGCCGGGCCACAGAGACTCCTAACATCTCTGGTTCCCCAGAGTAAGAGCCAAACGCTGTACATGACACCTGTTGCTCCTGCCCTCATAGCCCCCACCTGCCCATTTCTCTCCCTGCCTGCCTGCTTGGATTACCATCTGGACATTTTCTCAGCCCTCCAAGCACCTTAGACCTTCCTGATCTGGGCTCCAGGTCAGTCTGTCCCTGTAGCTTAGAAGGCCCTTCCTCCTCCAGCTTTTCTCCCTCCCAAGTCGATTTCTACCTTCAGGGCTCTGCTTAAACATCACCGCACCTCTAACATCTCCTCTTCCCCAGTCTTCTTCTCGCAGCTTCGACAACGCACTACCTACATCTCTATGGCACTCAGGCTCTATGTTACTAAACTAAGTTCACGCAGGACAGCGATTGTCCACACAGTTCCATATACCCTCGGATCCCAGCTCAGAGCCCTGCCCCTAGAAACTGTCAGTGCATAATTATGGAACCTAGTTAAGCACAAACGTCTCCCCACCTCGCGTGTTAATCTGCTCGCTCCAAGCACCCCTCTGCCCTATCCCTTAGCCCCTGCCTGCCCCCAACCCCCTTTGCTACTCACTCCCTATGTTTAATTCCACTTAATTGCAAAATGGTCTGCTTGGCTCCCTGTGCCGCCAAAAGTGTTTGTGTAAACAGCAGAGAGATCCTGTTCATTATAAAGACTTCCTTACATTCATTGCAGCCAGTTCCGGTCTCCTCTGATGGTAGAGGAGATAGGACCAGCCACTTGGAGACAGGAAGGAGTTTATTGAAAGGGAACACAGCAGCTCTGAAGAGAGAAAGCAAGATATACACGTGGTGCATGGGGTACATGCTTCTGTGCCTTAGGAGAGACAGAGAGGGACAAGGAGAGGTGGAGAAAGAGAGAGAGGAAGAAGAGGAAGAGAGCAGGAAGAAGAGCAAAGGCACAGAGCAAAGTCAGAATAGAGAGAGACCCAGACGGAGACTCGTAGCTGGAGGTAGACAGACAAAAGCGGTCCCAGGAGCATACCATCAGAGACGATGAGCGGAGGGTAAAGATGACCAAGCTGCTACATGCCCCACCACCACAGCATGCTTGTTCGCAGGCAGCACAGGTCACAACAGGCATGATGAATAGAGAGCGCTGACACACAGAAAGTTGGAAAAGCCCTCAAGAGATCAAATAGAAACCAAATTCAACTTCAGCCACCAGAATCTTAAAGACCAGCAAGATCAACCCTGAATGTTGTTCATGTTTATCTCATCCTGCCCCTCTAAAAAGACCCAGAAAGAAGTTGGCGCTGTGGGCTGTGGTTCCTTTGCAGTTCCCTAGCTAGAGTTCTTAGCAAGAATCGGTGTCTCTGCTGTGAACAGCACCAAATTGAGGCTTTAGTGCAACAGGCAAAGTATGACCAAAGCTTTTTTTCCCTAAATTTGTGACTTCTGGAGTTTTCAGAGTTTAGAATGTGCCAGATGAAATGATGCCTGGTCACTGGAGAGGGACAGCCTTTTAATGATAGTGAGAGGCTGCTTTCAAGCCACATAAGGAATCTTGTCCTATCTCTCTCCAGATTCCTCAAAAGTCTACTCTCAAGTTCTATCAGCTTAGGCATCAATCTGGGCAACTTGCTGCCTCATTTGCTCATCTGCTCACACACATTCATCAAGTACCTTGTGTGGTTCAGCATCATGCCAGGTGCTTCAGTGGCAAATGACACAAACATTCCTTGCACACATGGGGTTCTGTGTATAGTACGGACAAGCAGACACTAAAGAAAGAATCATATAAATACGAACTGCACAAGAAATATGGATGTGAGCAACAAATTAAAAGAGCATGGGGCCCCAAAAGAATTGAAAGCAGAGAATTCATCTTCATAAACTAGGGCTACCGTAACAAAATACCAAAGACTGGGTGGCTTCAACAACAGAAATGTATCTCTCATAGTCCTGGAAGCTGTAATTCTGAGATCAGGATGCCAGCATGGTCAAGTTCTGGTGGGACCTCTCCTCCTGGCCTGCAGATGGTTGCATTCTCACTGTGTCCTCACATGACAGAGAGGAAGCTCTGTGCCTCTTCCTCTTATTCTAAGGGCACTAGTCCCATTATGGGAACCCCACCCTCATGACCTCATCTAAACCTTATTACCTCCCAAAGGCCCTATCTCCTAATATCATCACATTGTGAGCACACAATCATTCAGTCCCTAACAGAATCAATAAGATGCTTATATATGAATGTTCATAGCGATACTACCTACAATAGCCAAAAGGTGGAAACTACCCAAATACCCATCACAGGATGAATGATAAACAAATTATGGCATATACATACAATGTAATATTCCACCTTAAAAGGAAATTAAGTACTGATGTATGCTACAACCTGAATGAAATTGAAAACACCATGCTAAGTGAAAAAAATACAGTTACAAAAGGTCACAAATGCTATGATCCCATTTATATAAAATACCCAGGATATGTAAATCCATAGAGACAGAACACAATAGGTGGTTGTCAAGGTCTGAGAAGAGGGGCAATGGATAGTAACTGCTTAATGGATACAGTGTTTCCTTTTGGGGTGATGAAAATATTCTAGAACTAGATAGAGGTGGTAGTTACACAACATTGTGAATGTACCAAATGCCACTAACTCATTCTCTTTAAAAATGGTTCATTTTATGTTATGTGATCTTTACCTTAATAGAAAAAAAAAAGGTGGCCCTAAGAAATGGAATATTATGGAATGACCTAATTTAAACTGAGAGCCAAGGAAAGGCAACTCTGAGGAAGTGGCATGTGTATGAAACTTAAAGGATGAGTAGAAGTTAGTAGGGGGAATAGTGGAGGCAGCAGGATGTGGGCAGAGTGAATAATATCCAGGAAAGCCATCGGGGGAGAAAGAGCTGCTTGGCACATTTGAGAATGAGAAGGGAGCCAGGGTGTCTGGAGGACAGAGAGCAAAGGAAACTGAGGCCGGAGGTAAAATCAGACAGTCAGTGGCATATCTTTATGGGCATTTTGGTTTTTGGTTTTTGGTTTTAGCATTGATGGGCATGGAAAAGAGAAGTGACATGATCTGGTATACATTTAAGATCAATCTGGCTGCTTTGAGAAGAATGGATTGGAGGTAAACAGAAATGGTATCAGGCTCTTGATTAGAATCAATCTCTCCTTCTCCCTCTCTCTCTCCTTTTCTCTCTCTCTTTTTTTTTTTTTTCCTTTTCTTGTTTCTATATATGAACAGAATCTGGGCTGAGTTTAGAATTCTTACATCTCAGCTTTTTTACCATGAAAGTTCTGTAGACGTTACTCCATTTTTTCCTAACATTTCCGGTGGCAGAAAAGAAGTCTGGAGCTGACTGGATTTCTCATTCTTTCTATTTCTTATGTTCACCTCATTCCTTCTTCCTTTTTCCTTAAGATTAAAGCAAAATTATCAAGATGTAGCTAGGTATTTCACTCATGCTCACACTATGGCTTTTCCAAGGAATCTATTTTTTTGGCTCAGAAAAGTTTCTTCTATTACATCTCTGATTTCTGCTTTCTTCTTTTTCTTCTGGGATCTTTTTCAGAAACAAATTAGATCTGTTCCATCTCCATTTTTGTCTCCCACTCCTAGCCTCTTTTTACTCATCACCATCCTTGTTCTGGCTCTTTCCTCCGCATTCCAGGCACTCTTAATCCATTCCTGTTCTGCATCGCATATTTAACCATTGCAGTGCTGCCTCTTCTTTTTAGGATTCCTAAAACAGGTACTGAATTCTGTCCTTACATTCCTCTCTCTTAGGTAATTTAGTTTTGTTTTTTACACTGCCTACATTTTGCCCATCTCTGTTTTCACTTAAATCTTATTATTCCACTTCTCATCTCTGTTTTCAGAGACCCTGATTTCTACCACAGTATTGAAAACACAAGAAGACATTCTTGACGTTGTCTTTGTTTCTTACATCCTTTGCATATTGCATGCATTTTCTCAATCTTTTGTAATCTGAAATGTTTCACAGAGCTGATGTTGCTGCTTTAGATATTCATCATTAAGCCATGGGATGTGTAAGCAGGGCTGGTGTTTTTCCATAAACATTTTGAGTAAATTGTCTTTGCTTCCCTTTCTGGTTCCCTTTGGTTGTTCTTGGCTTCACAGATCTCCAACTGGAGGGCTTCTTCGGTGTAAATTTATAACACTCTCATTGTTATTGAGCAGCCGGAGGGGAGTTGGGAGGAAGCATGAGCTGTGAGCAGTGTTCACAGGAATATTTATCTCTGCAGCAATTCTTTCCATGCCTGGTGAAGCTGTTGTTGTTCTCGGTTCTGTGTTTTGCATTCACATTTTATTTGGCACACCCTCTACTCCAGTATAAACTTTGGCGATGCCCAGGCTCCTTCCTGGTGCTACTGCTTGACACTTGGAGGAAATGCCTCTATAACCCCCTGAGAGGGCTTTCTTTGATGTGGCAGCTACTTGATGTTGGGTCTTCTCAGTGCCCCAGGTTTCAGAAGCTTCTGATCTTTTTCAGTGCAGGTCACAGAGCCAAGGTACCACCAGGGGAGCTTCCCTCACCTTCAACAAATCCTACTCCTAATTAGGAAAACTTAAGGTTTTCCCCCAGCCTATGCACCCAATGCTTTCCATGATGCACAAGTCCTCACTATTGTGACCCCTTTTTTCTTCATGCAGCCACCACCTTAATCCTGGATCCTCAAAGTGCTACTGTCAAAATGATGCTGATCCTTGAAGTTCAAATCCTTGAAGTTCAAAAGTTAAGCCCAAATTAGGTCATCCTCTTCCACGTGGCTTTTCCATGCACCCAAGTCTTACTCTTCCAGATAAGTGCATAAGATTCTATGAGAGCCCCTGTTTGTTACTTGTGATACTGAGGCAGGACATAGATGGGCCCCAGGATGAACAGTTTCTCCCCTGTGGACAGAAACTCCATAGTAGCAGAAATTTCATAAAAGCAGGATGATGGACAAGGCTGGGCCATGTCCAGATTAGAGATAATAGACCACATTTTCCTCGTTCTCAAAGTCAAGGAGACCTTCCCGACTACACTTTCACAGAAAGGTTCCTTGGAAGTCAAAAAAGGAGGGGGCGCCACCTCACAGTAAGTGCTGTCAACTACGCATATGTCTCTTCATTATAATCCATCTTGACTAAGAGATGCACTCGCACATATGGGAAGACCCTGAGATATACCAAATGCGGACTCAGAACCAGGCAAAGCAAGATGATTGGTCAAAGGAAACCCAGAAGAAATGCTCCATAAAAGTGATTCAAACTGCCGCAAGGGTGCGACTCTCTCTCTGAGCTCGCTCCTACATGTCTATAGGATACGTGTCTAACCACACATACAGTACCCTTTCTCCTAGTAAACACTTTACTTGTTTCACTACTTTCTGTCTTTGTGGGAATACTTTCCTGCAAAGCTGACTGGCCAGTGCCTTGTCACTAGCCACTGGTCCCTGGTGGTCTGGTGGCTAGGATTCAGTGCTCTCACTGCCACTGCCCGACCTCAATCTATGGTCGGAAACCAAAACCCTACTTCAAGTCACTGAAGGCTGAGGCCACCCAAGATCAATATGAATGCTCTTTTCTAGGAAAGAGTTATAAGTTGAACCTTTGGTGCCTTCCTCAGTTCAATGCCTTCTGCACTATGTCTACCCAAGCTTTCTCAGTCCTCCATAGTTATATTGGGTCATTCCTTAGTTTTCAGTTCTCCCCTGCCCACTCCTTCCCTTTGTTATTTCTTCAGTGGGGATTTGGCCTGAGGTGGGGTAGAGAGTTTAAAAAGAATTTAAGAAGAGATATATGTGTGTGCTCACACTGACATCTAACCCAAACATCTGGGACTTGGACTTACTTGATGGGTTTTGCTGCCATTGTGCTAGCATCATATCTGTCTTAAGGTAACAGTATGTACTGGTGAGCACCTGTGCTGGGTGTATGGCCTAAGGCAACAATATGCAGTGTGTTCAGGTGAACATATAAATATAACTCTCCCAATATGCAGACTTACTGAACAAACACAAAAGCTACCAAACTTAGAAAAGAAAAAATCCCACTTGGACCCATTTAGGTGATTAAATGTCTTTTTACTTTCCTTTTGCACCACAAATTTAGATAGCATACGAATCAAATATTTAAGGATTTAAAAGTAAATAGAGAAACTAACAATGGCTTTAAAAGGGTTTAAAGATGATTAAAAGACTATTAAAATGTACGCCAAAGTAAAAACTAAAGTAACACATTACCGGAGATTCTTATGCTCTGCCTGTGTTGCTTATTTTTTGGCAGGTAGCAGAGAGGCAGAGTTAAACTAATCTTCATTGTTTTTAAGGTGTAAGTGTTTCCTACAATAAACAAGCATAGATGACTTTAATAAATATAAAACAGGGAGAAAAATGAGGATGAGGGACACTGTTGTTCACCTAACAGGATAACCATATTGCTGATCACATTGAGAGCAGGCATATTTTCATCTATTTCAAGGCTAAATATTCAACCTGATATTATCCCCCCTCCTTTCCTGTTGTGTTCCGGCAAAATGGAATAAGACATTTGGGACCCAGGGAACAGTCCGTTATGAGTATTTGGCAAATGTGACCAGGAACTTGGAGAGATGGCTAGTCTGACTTAATGACAGAGAAATAACAAATTAATGTATAAAACTGTACAAAGAATCATAGCCATTTTCACAAGAGGCAGAACTACACTAGACCCTCCTATGTATTACTTACTCTCAGAACCTGTTTCCATTTTTCTTTGGGCTCTTACCTCTTGTAAAATATGGAATATAGGGGTGTAGGTATATAGTCTAGGAAAAAGAAGTCCACTACATAATGAAGACAGTGAGAAATATCTGATGGTGCTGTTTTTTTCGTGTGGTTGATAAAATATGATTTTTGTGCATACACAAGGATTAGGGTTAGTGGTGAAAGTCTTGCATTTTATTGTCTCTGAAGTAGAGCTGTGAAAGCAACCTAAGCGTCCATCAACAGATGAATGGATAAAGAAGATACGGTGTATATATATATATATATATATATATATATGAATACTATATATACATATATATAGGAATACTACTCAGCCATAAACAAGAATGAAATTTTGCCAACTGCAACAACATGGATGGACTTGGAGGGTATTATGCTAAATGAAATAAGTCAGACAGAGGACAAATACTGTATGATATTACTTATATGTGGAATCTAAAAAATACAACAAACTAGTAAATATAACAAAAAAGAAGCAGACTCAGATATAGAGAACAAACTAGTGGTTACCAGTGGGCAGAGGGAAATGGGGAGGGGCAATAGAGAGGTAGGGGATTAAGAGGTACAAACTATGAGGTATAAAGTAAGCCACAAGGAGATATTTTACGACATGGGGAATATAGCTAATATTTTATAATAACTATAAATGGAGTATAACCTTTACAAATTGTGAATCACTATATTGTACACCTGTGACGTACATTGTACAACAGCTGTACTTCAATTTTTAAAAGTGGGCTGTGGAATATTTTCCTCTTGATTTTCTTAGGGTATGTCCAAGAAGCACACACGTCATGACATTCTGTCCTGATGTTCTTATTTTAATAACGAACAAAAATCAATGCCACCTTCTCCCAGACCAAATGGGCAATTGTCAGAATGGTGGTATAATTTCTGCTGAAACATTTGAGTTCTTCATTGTTGCTTTATTTAAAACCCTCCTTCCTTTAGAAAATGTCTGCTACTGTGCTGTGTGGAAAATGGTGATCATCCCTTTTCCTCCTCTTTGGACTGGGCTATGGGAAGTTTGTGCTCAGAAGTGGGGTCCTGTCCACCTTCCATCATGCAAACAGCCTGAGCAATGATTATTTATTTACAGCAGCTAATACAATTGGTGGTAACGACTTCATAGGCAACCTCTAAGTGCAGGCAAGATGAAAAATTTACTAAATTGGAGAATAAAAATGCATAAGAAAATGTACAGAATCAATATTTCATGGCCTTTGCTTTACCTTGCTGTTCACAAATCTCTACCCGAGTTCGCATTAATATTTAAAGCAACAGTCATGCGACAAGTTCAAACTCTGGGTTATTTCACATTAGTTTAGCTTTAGAGGAGTTTTGTTGTTGTTTGTTTCATAAAGTCATGAGGAGCTGAGGAAGGGGGACACAGGAAGTCGTTTAGCCAGGTGACTCTAGCTTTGCTTTTTTTTTCAAGCAGGAAGACAAAAATGATGTCTGACATTCATAAAAAGGTTGTTTTAGTCATTCTACTTCTGAACTAAGCCTTACCAATCTTCCTGTTCAATCCTGTGCCAGATTTAAAAGATTATTTTTAAAACCTTGGAAAGCCAAATATTTTGTCAGAAATCAAACATTTATTCACTCATTAGTATGAGCTAAGCTCTAAGTAATATACATAAAACTTAATTGTCCTAAAGCTGCTCAACATCACAAGTTATTAGAGAAATGCAAATCAAAACTACAGTGAGGTATCACCTCACACCAGTTAGAATGGGCTTCATCAGAAAATCTACAAACAAGAAATGCTGGAGAGGGTGTGGAGAAAAGGGAACCCTCTTGCACTGTTGGTGGGAATGTAAACTGATACAACCACTATGGAGAACAGTATGAAGGTTCCTTAAAAAACTAAAAATAGAATTACCATATGACCCAGCAATCCCACTACTGGGCATATACCCAGAGAAAACCATAATTCAAAAGGACACATGCACCCCAATGTTCCTTGCAGCACTGTTTACAATAGCCAGGTCATGGAAACACATCAACAGACGAATGGATAAGGAAGATGTGGTACATATATACAATGGAATATTACTCAGCCATAAAAAGGAATGAAATTGTGTCATTTGTAGAGACGTGGATGGACCTAGAGTCTGTCATACAGAGTGAAGTAAGTCAGAAAGAGAAAAACAAATATCGTATATTAACGCATATATGTGGAATATAGAAAAATGGTACAGATGAATAGGTTTGCAAGGCAGAAACAGAGACACAGATGTAGAGAACAAACGTATGGACAGCAAGGGGGGAAAGTGGGGTGGCGGGAGGTGGTAGGATGAATTGGGAGATTGGGATTGACATATGCACACTAATATGTATAAAATAGATAACTAATAAGAACCTGCTGTATAAAAAATAAAATAAAATTCAAAATAAGAAAAAAGAAATATGAACATTTTGTGAGGAAAAAAAACAATTTGATTGTCCTGGAGAAGAACCGTAATCCCTAAATTCTCCATGTTTCCATGAATTTATGAAATGACACTCAGTGAATAAGCAGCTAGGTTAACGGACACACAATTGATGCAATCTGAATACTGAAGGCAGAACATCTTTTGTGTGTGGTGTAAGTTTTGAGTAAATGCAGACAGAAGGATAGCAATTAATATCTCCTTTCCCGATGCTTTACCAAATACTTAAAGGGACATTGGCATAAAGTTCATAAAATCTACAAAATGTTACATTTATATCCAATGATTTCCTCGTTTTTATTTGCTTATTTGTTTGTTTTGTTTGGGTCAGTACACAAGGAATTTGGAACTTAGTAATACAGCATTCATTTCACTACTTACCATTAATCTAAAGTTCCTAAACTATTTTAACTTACTACTTTGTCAAGATATGAGCTTGGATTGCACATGGATACAACTGGAATGAGAAAAAGAAACAATCCTGTTGCTAGAGAGAGTCTTGAGGACCACCCAGAAACTGCTTCTCAGTGAAGCATTATTCTTCAGAGTGTCAAGTATGTGAGGATTTGTGAAGGTTTTGTATCCATGTCTAGAGATTATTTTACATACGGATGCCTTGGGTCATCTAAAGAAACCTAACTCTGACCAGTGCACAAATAAATACCACAAAGCAAGAGTACAAGATGGCCAACAGCCTTTCTGTTTGGGTCTTGAATTATTTCTAATCCCTGTGAGTCAAAAAGCATTAACTCTATGGTTTCAGTGTTCCCCATGTCACATGTTTATTGTCTTCTAATCTAAGCCTGAAAATGGATGTTTTAGTGAAAGTTAGAAATCTATTCAAAGATTTAGAGTGATAGCACAATAATCCCAATGTAAGTTTTGTTGCTAATCATATGCATTTCCATTTTAAGCTCAAGGCAGTGATAGGAAGAAAAGGTGAGAGGTAGGATGCTAAGACCACTACAAAAGCACCAGAAATGCCTTTTGAAGTGTTCTACCCTACATATAATAAATTCAAGTTGTGGCACAAACTCAAGTAGTTTATAGTATATGGGTGATAGAAGACAGGTAATTGAGGGTGTTTCAGGCTTGCTTGCCCAGTCCAGACCTCTGGATCAGAATCTACTCTTAATTTCCTTATCAACTAATTGAGGCATAAGTCACATCCATTTAAAGTGTAAAATTTAATGCATTTTGGCAGTCATCTACACACATGAAACCACCCTGACTATCAAAACCCTAAAAAATTCCATCACCCCAAAAGATCATGCCCCTTTGCAGTCCTTCCTTCCTTCTGCTCTGGCCCCAGGTAAACATTGGTCTGATTTTTTTGTCACTATGGGTTAGTTGACATTTTATATAAACAGAATCACAGTATATGCTCCCCTTTGGGTCTGACTTTTTTCACTGGGAACAATGCTTTTGAGATTCACCATGCTGTTGACCTTATTAGTAGCTCATGGAGTACTATTCCATGATGTGTATGTACTTGTTTTGTTTCTCCCTTCACCAACTGATGTCTATTTAAGTTGTTTCCAGATTTTTGACGACTATGAATAAAGCCACTATGAACATTCATTGTTACGTCTTTGTGACGACATTTTTTGGGGGTGAATACCTAAGAGTGGAGTGTCCAGATCATATGCCATGTGTATGTTTAACTTTTAAGCAAATACCAGTTTTCCAAAGTGGTTTTACCATTCTACGTACATGCTAGCAGTGTATGTGAGAGGGGGTTGAACCACACCCTCAATAACACTTGGTATTCTTCTTCACCTCATTAATTTTGGTTATTTCCAGTGCTGTGTGGTGGTACCTTTTTTGGGTCTGCATTTTCCTGCTCACTAATGATGTTGAGAGAATCTGCATTTTGACAAGATCTACCACGTGCTTTACATACACAGTAAAGTTTGAGTAGCATTGATGTGGAGAACTTGAGCAGACAGAGAAGGTTCAGCGTAAGTGCTAGTAGAGGCCATGATAAGAGCCAGGAACTATGGTAAACTCAGTGATGACCACACATTAGTGGTGACTCCAATCCGCATGGTTGGGTACTTTCTACAGCAGCGTAAGAACTGAACTGGCATGTGGTAGGCTTCTGTAATCGATCATTTATTTCTTAAACTCACATTTTTCTTCTTATTTTGGAAAACAGAGATGGTTTAAAGAGGAAGAAAACTAAAATTTTCTATAAATCTGTGATGTAGATGTAATCTTTTTATCTATAGCTTTGATACTATATTAATTTCCTATTGCTGCTATAACAAATTACCATCCACTATCTTATTATCTTACAGTTCTGGAGGTCAGAAGTCTGAAAATGAGCCTTATGGGGCTAAAATCAAGATGTTGGTGGGGCTGAGTTCCTTCTGGAGTCTCCAGAAGAGAATCATAACTTGCCTTTTCCAGCTTTAAGAGGCTGCCCACTTTCCTTAGCTCATGGCCCCGTTCCAGCAACAGCATCACTCTAACCTCTACTCCCTTTTCTGTCACATCTGCTTCTTTGCTTTTGACTGTCCTACCTTTTTTCTTTCATTGATAAGGACCCCTATGATTACATCAGGCTCACCCAGATAATCCAGGATAATCTCTGATCTCAAGACCCTTGACTTAATCACATCTGCAAAGTCCCTTATGTCATGTAAGGTAGCACATCTTTGGGGGCCATTATTCTGCCTACCATGCATGCATTTCTTTCCAAGCATATTTTTCTACCTAGTATGACAGTATTTAAATACATATTAAATCAGGATGTTTTGAAAATCTTCTCTCCCCTTCCTTATAAGGAGAAAAGCCATTTTTATGGATAGAGAGGAAGGCTGAAGAAGCCGAGAGAAAGTCAATTAATCCACAGGATAATAATACATAGCAATAATAACAGCAAGAATAATAACAGTTAACAATTATTTAGTTCTTTTTTTAAAATAAATTCATTTATTTATTTATGGCTGCATTGGGTCTTCGTTGCTGCGTGCGGGTTTTCTATAGTCGTGGCGAGCGGGGGCTACTCTTTGCTGCGGTGCGCGGGCTTCTCATTGCGGTGGCGTCTCTTGTTGTGGAGTACAGGCTCTAGGTGTGCGGGCTTCAGTAGTTGTGGTGCATGGGCTCAGTAGTTGTGGCTCGCGGGCTTTAGAGCACAGGCTCAGTAGTAGTGGCGCATGGGCTTAGTTGCTCCGCAGCATGTGGGATCTTCATAGACCAGGGCTCAAACCTGTGTCCCCCACATTGGCAGGCGGATTCTTAACCACTGTGCCACCAGGGAAGCCTCAATTATTTAGTTCTTAAGCCAAACAAAATTCTATGTATTCATACATACTGACTAATTTAATCTTTAAAAAACGCTGCACGCTCCGGAATGTTTGTGTCCC
Source organism: Grampus griseus (assembly GCF_964374135.1). Classification (NCBI taxonomy): domain Eukaryota; kingdom Metazoa; phylum Chordata; class Mammalia; order Artiodactyla; family Delphinidae; genus Grampus; species Grampus griseus. The sequence goes on along the minus strand of NC_139008.1, from coordinate 68,837,877 downwards.
CCCAAAATTCATATGATGAAATCTTAATTCCCAGGATGATTGTATTAAGATGCAGGGCCTTTGAGAAGTGCTTTATCATGAGGATGGAGCCCATCATGAATGGGATTAATACTCTTTTAAAAGAGGCCACACAGAGCTCCCTAGCCCCTTCCTGCATGTGAAAATACAGCAAGAAGTTCTATAAAACAGGAAGTGGGTCCTCACCAGCACCAACTCTGCTGGTCTCTTGATCTTGAACTTCCTAGTCTCCAGAACTGTGAGAAATACATGTCTGTTGTTCATAAGCCACCCAAGTTATGTTATTTTTGTTATAGCATCCCAAACAGACTAAGACAAACCTCATGAGGCTCTGTGTTAGTTATCATTCCCATTTTACAGGTGTGTAACTGAGGCACAGAGAGATTAAGAAACTCACCCAAGATTCTACAGCTAGGCAATTTCAGAGGCAGGATTCAAACCCAGGCTCTGTGGTTAAAGTGTTCATTTTTTTTAATGCACTGGGTTAGTCAAAGTTCTTCAGAGAAACAGAACCACTGGTATATATATATATATATATATATATATATATATATATAGAGAGAGAGAGAGAGAGAGAGAGAGAGAGAGAGAGATTTATCATGAGACTTGGCTCCCAAGTTTATGGAGCCTGAGAAGTCCTATGATTTGTCTTCTGCAAGATGGTGGCCCAGAAAAGCCAGGGGTGTAATTTAGTCTGAGTCCAAAGGGCTGAGGACCAGGGAAGTCAACAGTGTAAACCCCAGTCTGAGGGCTGGAGATGATATGAGATATCTCAGCTCAAGCAGGTGAACAGGAAACAAAAAGGACAAATTCCTCCTTTCTCTGCCTTTTTGTTCTATCTGGGCTCTTCAAGGGGTTGGATGACACCCACTCACATTGGGAAGGACCATCTGCTTTTTACTGAGAGCACAGATTCAGATGCTAATCTCATCCAGAAACACCCTCACCAGCACATCCAGAAATAATATTTAATCTGGGCACATTTTGGCCCAGTCAAGTTGACACAAAATTAACTGTCACAACTTGACATGGCAATAACTGGAAAAAGATGAAAACAAGACAGAGGTGGAGAAGGATGGAGGAGGTTAGAGGGGTAAATGATGGCAGGGGCAGAGATGTTTATATGAAATTGGACTATCTTAGAGGTAAATAGAAGAGAGAGAAGAATAGTTTAGCTAGCTACTGGAGGCACTTGGATTTGGAAGAAAGCTATTGAAAGGAGGGCTTTTAGGAATTTTTCCCATATGATGAGCAGTGGACCTCTTTGCCTAGTATCCCAGCGAAACCATTATAGAGGTCCATACTACCTGTCAATGCATTTGGGGTTAGCTGTAGCTTTGTCTAGTTTTGCCTTCTGTTTGATATTGTAGATATTTTGCTGAGGTGAGCTTCAAGGTAAAAGAAGGGAGGACTAGTTTATCTCAGGGATCAGCTCTGGTTATTGTCTCTGCTGCTTTTGATTCACTTCCTGTTTTCTTTTTTTTTTTGAATGTTACAACAGGAGCATTTTCCTGTAATAAAAATATTTTTCAAAAATATGACTTGAATGGCCGCCTAACATTTGTCATCTGAATGCCTCATCACAGTTTGTGTGAGCGACAGTAATTGTGCAGGGCCGGGATGAATGGCCTCATCAAAGAGCAGGCTGTCCTTGCAAATCAGGGTGAGGCTCCTCCCCCTGTGCCCAGTTCAGAGAGTTCTCCAGCCTTGCAGTGTATCTGGAGCAAGGTATTTTCTGAACAGGGGGTTGGGGGAGAAGTAGTGACTGCCATGCAGCAGTTACTGCTTGTTCCCTGCATTCTCTGGGGCAACAAGATGGGCTTTTTCTCTCTCAGGGTCATGATCTGAAGGTTGTACACAGTGTCCGTGTTGTCAGAAAGGGCACACATGGGTCTTTGTATGGGACTTGTCCAAGCTTCAGGGCAATTATAACTGAACTAACTTCCCTTGGGAAAGAAAAGGTGTCAGATGAGTAACCCCAAACCAGACATTCTCAGAAACAGAAATAAAGTAACCTGGTCACCATCCATATTTGCATTCTCTTGCATGATTTCAATAAATTATCTTTTTTCATCATCATGAGAAACCCGTGAGGGAGATACTATCCCTATTTTATGAACAAGGAAACAGACTCAGAGATTGTTGCCTAAGCTCACATGATAAGTATGTGGCAAGTTGGGCCTCAAGCTCAAATCTTTTGAATCCCAAATTCCATACTCTTGACCTTGGGTCCAGTGCCACTTGCATCAGGGCCTGATTTGAAAGACATGCAGGCATAATTTATGATGTGCCTGTGCTGCTCAGATCAGGGCTCCCCAACTCTTCCCACCATCCCCTCAAACCTCCATTTCCAGGGGGTAAATGTTTGCACCCCAACACCCCACCGAGGACCAGCATCCTCCTTGAGTGGAAGGGCAGTCTATAGACCCTACCACCTGGGCAACTACTGCTAGCCCTTCCCTGCCAGGCCTCTTCTACTTTCCCCATCTGTAAGGGGTCCAGGGTCCTGCCCAGTCTGGCTTTAAGTTTTTGTGCACCATACCAATCACAACCACACCCTCATCAGCTCACGTTTTGAATCTATTAATATACATTCTGCTTTGGTATTTAGAAATCGTTTGCAGGGTAGATAAAAAATATTAGGCATTTTTTGTAGTTAACATTTTAATAGCACTCACTTAATTTCAAATAAAAATCTTTATTACATGTTCTGTAGCTGTATGCTTTTCAATATTTTTTAATTTTCAGAATTGACTATAAATTGTGTTCTTTATGACTAGAGATGGTAGCCAATGCTCATTAAAAAGGTTGTATTGTATCTTATCTGTATCGTAAATACGACAAGAAAAAAATCCAATATCATTGCACTAGAAGTCAAGAGTGCCAAGATCTTAGGAAAAAGTGGCAATCACTTATTACTTATTATAATTCATTAAGCTGGTAGGAAATATTTAGATAGTTAACTGGCATTTAACAAGATAGCTATAGTGAGTAAATGAGACATTAAGTTCTCTTCTTAAATGCCCATTAGGTTTGCTTTAGAAATTAATTGATATCTAATTCATCTGCTATCAACTATTTTACCCTTTGCCCGCTGAGAAGTTCAACATATTCATGATAAATAGAGGTAAAAGAAAGGGGAACTTAGATTTACTGAATTCTGCATCAGCCTAATTTAAAAGACAAATGTCTTCATGGTCCCATCAAAGGGGCATCATCGCTGGGTTTAGAGGGAGAAGGCTTCTGACCACATGCCCAGCTGGACCTGTCCAAACCCTCAGCGTCAAAGGCCCATAGAAGGATGGTGAACAAGCAACACATTGAAGGAGCCAGAAGACCCTTCAGTGTGGAACAAGTAAGATATCTGCACGTGTTCAGACTAAACGCATCTAAATGGCATTCAGAAATGGTTGTGGATGACATGGAGTGGGCAAGTGGGTTGTTCATAAATACCTGAGGGTCAGTCCTTGGGAACATGGGGGAGAAATGTTTTCTGTTCCTCTAGACAGTAGAGCAGTGGACTAAAATTATACTTAGTGGACAGGAAGAGCTTCCCAGATTGCCTTGCAAGGAAAGATTCACTGCCCCAAATGCTGGGATTGCAGCCAACAGATTATCAACTTCTTCAATTGTCTCCTCCTTCAGGGTTTGCCTCTGCTGCCGAGAGCTGCCCCCAACAAGGGCACACTCTTCCTGGGACGGTCCCCAGCCAGAGAAGGATTACAGGAGGCATAATTTCACCCCCACCATGGGACAACTCTAATGAGCCACAAGGCTCCAAAGAGACCCCCAGAATTGACCAAGGCTTTGTTGTTGCATCACGGTTCAAACCTTCCCTTTGCCCAATCCTGCTTCTGTTCCTTCCCTTCCATAGGTATTTATTCCCTGTAAATATCCCACACACCAAATGGTCTCACCGTCTGCTTTTGGAGATCCTAATTTGTAATGTATAAGGAAGGATGAGGGTGATTTTGTCCAATATAAGTGCTGTTACTGCTTTGCCCCCATATGATGGACCATTAGGTTCCCTCAAGTCCTCCCACAACTATTTCTGGGAGTCACCAAGTGGTGTTTCATGGGCATTCCCAGTGACCATGGCAGAGTTTCAGCTCTCTTTGACCTTTCCTATTCTGTCTATTGTTGTTGCCTCTTCCTGAAGTTAAGTTGCCTCCTTATGGCCACATTTTCTCCTGTGGCAGAAATTGCCAGCTGATCACTTAATCTATGTTCTTTCAGGCAAAGAACTAGACTACATGCCCAGCATGCCTTGCAGTCAAGTATGGTCATGAAATTGAAGACTAGACAATAGAATGTGGGCAAATGTGATGTGTGCCTCTTTCCGTCTTGACCACATCTCACACTTGATCCTCTGAGAGCTCTCCTCCTCCACTGGCTGAATGCAATGACTCCAAAACCCAAGATAGAGGAAGCCTGGGTCTCGACTTTTGGTCAACATGCAAGGTCTCCCTCAGGTGAGGAATACCCATTGCCTTAGTGAGAGAGGAGCTTCTATTTTCTTAAATCACCGAGATTTGATGGTTTATCAGTTATAACAGCCAGATTTAGCTAAAGTAAGATAGCTCCCATCAGACTCCACTGCCTAAGGCCAGGGATTCTGCTGAGAATTTCTGCCACCTCTGTGGACACTTGTATTTCCTGCTGATCAACACCCCTGCTACTGATGAGACACAGAAGACCTAAGGTCTCAAAATTAATCCATGTTCTCAATACACAGAATTCAAGGACAGTTTTTAAGAATTTGGTGAGAATGTGTTTCCCTCTGTGTCATTATGCTTTGATGAATGAGCCTCAAAGTAGTGCTAGTCATACCCTAATACCGAGTGTCTTGAACCAGTTCTTTAGAATTCAATTAAAGCAAATATTCCTCTCCATGGGAGGCTGACCCAAGAGGTAAATAGGATCAACAGTAAGCTCTACTCAGAATTTCCCCTTCCCTTTTGGCAAATAGACTTCGGGCTTGAATCATGCTCACTATTCCTGACTCTCTCTTCCTTCATCTTGAGTTTCCCCCATGAGGCTCCTTAGTCAGCCCTCACTGTAAGCAGACTTCTGAAGGACTAATCTCACCAAGTTAGGGTTCCATGAGGGCAGAGATCTCATGAGCCTTTTTCACCATTGTATCCCCAGTATCTGAAAGAGTTCTTGGTGCACAGAAAATATGCAATGATGTTTGTCGAATGGGTAATGAATGTGTGACATTAAGTAAAGAGCACCACTTATGATCCTGAGAGACCTTTTACAGGTTCTGCACTATGATCAGTCTTGGGGAAGAAAGCGACAAGCAATAGAGTTTGTAGGATAGACAATCTTGAGAATTCGGTGTTTCTGCTGCACTCAGCCCTCTCAGACACCCAGCCTGATGGCCATCAGTGATGGTCAACTTCTCTTTAAACAAACTTTATTTTCACTGAAACAAGAAAACAGGTATAACCTCAAACCATAAATTATGAAGCATACTAGCCCAATACTGTAAAATCTGTATCACAGAGAAATGAGAAGTTGACATCTCACATTTCCCCCCAGACCTTGAGCACAGAACATATTTTTTGTAGAAGTAACAATTAGGGTGTTAAGAGCCTAAGCCAATGGTTCTTGGATTAGTGTCACATGGTCTAGGGAGGTAGTTAGGCTTCTAGAGCAGGGAATACATCCCTCTAGAAACTTCCAGGGAGGGTCTGAAGAAAAGACACTATGGAGACACACCAATTCCATTCTCTCTTACCAGCTTCCCAGATGAAGAAGCTGCCAGAGGCGGGGGTGGGGGGTGGGTGGTGGGTGGGTGGGGGGGAGGCATAAAGTAGACAAGAAGCAGCACAGAGTTTCTATGTCAAAGCCTTGCTACTCAAAGTGTCGTCTCAGGACCCTCAGCATGTGATGGTTAATTTTATGTGTCAACTTGTCTGGCCATGGTACTCAGGTATCTGGTCAAACACTATTCTAGATGTTTTTGTGAAGGTATTTTTTTTTTTTTTTTTTTGTGGTACGCGGGCCTCTTACTGTTGTGGCCTCTCCCGTTGCGGGACGCACAGGCTCAGCGGCCATGGCTCACGGGCCTAGTCGCTCTGCAGCATGTGGGATCTTCCCGGACTGGGGCACGAACCCGTGTCCCCTGCATCGGCAGGAGGACTCTCAACCACTATGCCACCAGGGAAGCCCGTGAAGGTATTTTTGAATGAGATTAACATTTACACTAGCAGACTTTGAGTAAAGCAGATTTTTCTCCATAATATGTGTGGGCCTCATTCAATCAGTTGAAAACCTTAAGAAAAAGACTAAAAAGAAGAGGGAACTCTGCCAGCAGACTGCCTTTGGGCTAGAATGGCAACCCTTCCTTGGGTCTCCAGCCCACCTGCCTACCCTACAGATTTTGGACTTGCCAGCCGCCAAAATTATGTGAACCAATTCCTTTAAATAAACGTCTCTCTGTTCTGTTTTTCTGGAGAATCTTAATACAACATTCAAAGCAATATCTCTTAAGTCCCTTTCCCTCTGTGTCCTTCTTCCTACAACCTCTTGTCCTCTAGGAAGACAGGAATGTCACCATACTCTGAGCCCCTAAATTAATAGTCTGTTTTACTCATCTGTAATTTTTCCTTGACTAACATAAAATGTCTTATAAGTTGCAGTTTCTTTCTTCATGTAGCTGAAATGAAAGTTTCTGGGGGGTAAAAATTGCCTAATGTACATTAGCACCAGTTCACAGCTCTTAGTGAAGCACCTGGCTCACTTAAGGTGATGTGAAAGTCTGGTAAGAGCTAGAATAAGTTACTCTACTCAATGTAAGAGAGCTGGCCAGGAGCTCATTGTTTCTTCTTGTATCAAGTCGTGATGACCTCTTACGGAAGGCACCACAACATCTTCAGTGATGGGACATGGAAATCATGTAAAATCAATTACTCTCAACATCCTCCCAATAAAGTCTTGTCTACGTGTCAACAATCAGCTGGAGCTTCAGTCAATTCAGCCAACTGTAGTAAGACAATGAATGAATTGACAGGTTGTCCCAGTGGTCCAGCTTCTGTCTTTCCATGCTATCTTAACATGGTCTTAGACTGTAGCACTCTGCATATATTACCTTTAGATACCTCATTTGAACAACAACAACAAAAGAGAGTGTCTTATTCATCTCTGGTTCTCAAACACTTGTGAATGAAAAGATCACCTGGACATATTGGTTTTTTGTTATAGTTGTTTTGGTTTTGTTTGGTTTTATCTTGTTTAACCAGGAGAATTCTACTGCTTACCATCTACTCCCTCATCTCATCCCAGGATTCTGACTCACACGGTAGGGGGTGGTTCCCTGGAATCTACTTGTTCTCCTAGATTATTTCAATGTATCTGGTCCGCAGATCACACTGAAAAACACTAAAGTAGAGAATCTGGTTTTCTCAGCTAGAGTCATTGACAAATTGAATGAACCTGGGTTGAAATAGTTATGAGAATAACTCACTGACATTTCCCCTGCATTTGAAAGGTTATTTCCAATCACTTTAATCCCCTGGACTCAGGGCTAGCTAGTCATTGCTTGTTGGTTCAAAGGCTTCCTGAAATATTGTAAAGTGACAAATTGTTGCTGTCTCCAAGATAAGAAATGAATCTCTGCTGGCAGTCCCAGACACAGGAAAAGAGACTCTCAGACCCTGTTCTATGAATTCAGCTCTTTTGGTCTTGATTATATCATTTAATACAAGCAGATATGAACAAAAATCATAAAGACCTAAGAAGGAAGATTGAGAAAGGCAGGAAACATTTAGATTTTCTGCTTGCTCCCAAGTCATAAGAGGATGCCTACTTATACTTATTCAGTTTATTGACACTTTTGTGAATGCTAGTCAAAGTGCAGCTAGTCAATATCATGTACAACACAAACCAAAACTTCCCAGAACAATGGCTCAGATTGATGAAGCCCTATAACAACCTCAATCCACCTAGAACCAAGCTCAATTCTGCAGGTTACACAAAACTCTGCTTATGCAAATTCTTCTCCTAGTATCAGACATAACGTAAGATTCCAGAGAGTCAGTGAGATTCATATCACATAGTGAAATAGAATGTACAGGAATGATTTCCATCATTGAAGTAAGCATGCCACGTAAGTGGCAGTGACCACGAGAAGATCTCTCACATTTCTGCTGCTCTGTTCATCCTCATCCAATCCTGTGTCATTTCTCTCTTTAACATATCCTAATTATGGCTCAAAAGTACCTATTCAAGCAAAGGTATAAAGTCCATAGGAAGTAGCTCTAAAACAAAGCTCTAAAACAAAACAAAGTGATTAGATCCAGGGTGATTGATAAATTCGAACTTCATGCCAGCCTCTGAAATATACAATGGAAGTGAGGCTGCTTCTGCTTACATGGAAGGAGCATAAATGTATTCTAAAGTAGGCTCAACTTAAGCAAAATGCTAAGTGCTTGAAACTTTCCAGAGCAAAATGACAGGAGCATCTGTAAGTGAGAATTAGGTCCAGAACTAGGACCATGATAAGTACCCAACAAATGCACTAAGCTTCATGATTTAACAAATACTTAGAGAATGGCTGCCCAGTGAGTTAGGGCATTACAGGGAGAGACAAGAAGGAAACAAAAAAGAAAAAAGAATGGGTCCCTGCCCTTGAGGGATAAGAGAATTTTGCATAAAGAACACAATGTGAACAAAGACACAACATCAGGAGACTTCTTAGTGTGTCTAAGCTTCATAAATGATTATTACAAAATGAATGAGCAATTGTCTGAATGTTTTGGGAAGGTTAATCTGCATAGAAATTATGAGGTTGGTGAAAAGAGCTCTAAAGATGAGGATGAATCTTTGGGTTGTAGGCAGCAAATGACACCAAAGGGCACCATCATAAGACTAGTGATATGGGTCAAACTCTGAGAGTTTCTCAGGATATCTCATGCCTTGACCCATGCCATCTGGATCCTAATGCTATCCAAGACCCAGGCCCCAGCTACAAGGATCTCTAGCTAAGTCTCCATTCATGGCCCTGGGACCTCCACAATTTTTTAGGACTCAGTCTCTCATCCATTTATTAACTGATCTATTTTTGTCCTCGGTATCTACTGAGCGCCTTCTCTGACTCACGCTCGATGCAAGATATAGTGATATAGAGACACTGAGCATAGCTCCTACCCTCAAGAAGCTCACAGTCTAGCAAAAGGTGCTCTGTAGGAAACAGGTATTACTTAAAAAAAAAAACAACACAAAACAAACACCACCACCAACAGCAAAAACCCACGGTACCACACAAGGCATCAGAACCAATGGAGGAAGGAGAGTTTTACCTTCCCCAAGAGTGTAATCAGATGCTAACTAACAAAGAGTAACCTCAGAAACCCTGTTGGACCACTGCACAGTGAAGGGAGGGGTGGTTAACAGTGGAGATCACTGCTGCTTCTTAACCCCTTGGGCCTAAAAGTGCCACAGTTTCGTTTTAAACAGATTCTTATAATTTATATACAGTAACATGTACAGATCTTAGGTGTTTACTTCAATGAGCTTTTTTTCAAATGAGTACAGCTGTGTAACCCAATGAAAGGATTCAGTTTTAAAGGGCAGAAGAGGATAAATGGAGGCAAGAAAGTGATCTTATCACGGACATAGAGAACAAACTGGCAATTGCCAAGGGGGAGGAGATTAGAGGAGGGATGGAGAGGGAGGCTGGGATTAGCAGATGTAGGCTTTTATATATAGAATGGATAAACAACAGGGCCCTACTGTAGAGCACAGAGAACTAGATTCAATATCTTATGATAAACCATAATAGAAAAGAATATAAAAAAGAATGTTTATATATGTATAACTGAATCACTTTGCTGTACAGCACTAATTAACAGAACATTGTAAATCAACTATACTTCAATAAAACAATTTAAAAAATTAAAAAGAAAGTGATTCTGCTTGACATAATAATGCACAGCATTGACCCCACAGAATCGAAGAGTAACTTTGATATAGCAGGAGGCTGAGCCCCATATGGAAGAAATTGTGGACAGATTTTTTTTAAAGATCTGGTGTACCTAATTTCTCATTTTAAACCATTTCAAGGCATTTTCTCATTGGACAAGTTTTCCTTTTTGCCAAAGCTTCTGAAAAATCTACCTGTGCAGGACCTCGTTGTAGTGAGTTTGGTGAATGTGTGTGTGGCTCTGTCTGTGAGTTTAGGTTATCAGGGTGTATGTAAAGAGCAAAAAGGAGTGAGTCCCATGTTTAAGCCACCATCCAGGTGAGAGATTGAGGGATAACCTCCAAGTGTAGAACTAGGAACAAGAATCCAGTGAATTTTCCTTTGGAACACTTACCACAATAATCATTTCACATTTCTTTATATGACCCTTGCTTTGACTGCTCTCTGACCCATCGTTCAGGTTGGATTCTCTGGAAGCAGGTGCTAGGATGGAGTTTGGGGTACACGATGTTTATTAGGAAATAGGGACCAACACGTATGAAAGGGAGGAGAAGGAGGAAGCAGGATTGGGCAGAGAAAGAAGTCAATTCGTGATGCAGCCTCCATAAAGCCTCAGCCAACCCTGCAGGGAGCTCCAGAACAAATAATGCCAGAGGCAGGCTGCCCCAGGAAGGGCATGATCTTGGGGAAGCAGCCCTCTGCAGAGGAGGCAGAAGCTGAGCTGGTGGTTCTCTGCTGACCACACTCCTCTCCTTCCTTGGAGGAATCTGGTTGGTGTATCTCTGCGTGGTCTACCACACCGGCTGAAGAGGACAAGCCACAAGAGGACAAAAGCGTGTCTGATTTTGCCCACCACTGCTAGCAGAGCATGGGACATCTAGTAGGCACTCAAAAATCTTTGTGGTTAATTAATTACTCAAAGCAAGAGCCATGAGCACATAAAATCTCCATGAATTCTCATAAATGGAGACTTCCACTGGTGTTTTCTAGATGTGAAACAGCAGGCATTCCCCCCTCAGAAAAAATAATTACATAAATTTAAGATAGAAGTATGCACATTCTAGGGAAGTGTAGTAGAGGGACACTTACACCAGAATGGAAGCTTGAGGTAGGTGTCCTGTGAAAAGCTCTTGGAGTGGATGACTTTGAGTTGAGTCTTGAAAGATAATTTGAAATGTATTAGGTAAAAGTGGAGGTGACTGGATGTGAGTGAAGAGGTCGTGAAAGCAAAGATGAAAATAACTCTGGCTTGAGCAGGGAGGTAGATGATGGTGCCATTTACCAACAACCACAGGAAATGTGCAGGAAGGAGGACAAGTTCAGTGTTGCTCATGTTTGGTTAGACTGGGGCATCCAGTAGCCAGAGATGTGCATGTCTGAAGCCCAGAGTTGAGATCCAGAGCAAAATCACGTAGGAAGTGATGCCTCCTCCATTTCTCCAATTGAGAAAAAAACAGACCAAATAGGAAAATCCAATATGCTTACGTATTTAGGGATGGGGAAGATTAATAGGGGTCTATTATCAAGGAGTTTTCAGTTACAGGTGACTGGGGAAACCCGATTTGAACTAACACAGCAACAGCAACAAAATATTACCTCTTCCTTTCCCTCATTTCTGCATATCAGCCTCTTGCCTCTTCCCCTGCACAGACAGACTCCTGCAAAATGTCAGTGAGCATCTCAGCGTTCACAAACCAGCAGTTCCGTGGCTAGAGAGGAAAAGTTTTCTGTCAATTCAAGTTAGAAATGTCCAAGGAATGACTTTGATGATGAATCGCATGCTCTCTTTGAACTGACTGCTATGGCTGTGGGGATGGGGAGAGCCAGGACTAACCCAGCCTGGGCCATTTGTCCCTCTTATCAGAGTGGTGGCTTCAGTCACTGTAGCAACAGAAAGAGGGTGCCAGATGGACAGAAACTGCAGACACCACAAGGATTGAGAAAAGGCACAGCCTGAGAAGAAGGATATAAACACGGGAGAATAATGCCCAGCAGCTGAGTGAGTCTCAAAGGCTGTTAAACACATACTCACACAAATCATCCCCCCCCCCACACACACACACATGCACACACTAAAAAACAAAAAAAACATAGGGCTATGTTATGACTAGAGGGGTGTATTAGTTTCCTATGGCTACCATAGCAAATTAACACAAACCTGTTAGCTTAAACAAAAGCAATTTATCCCCTAACAGTTCTGGTAGCCAGGAATCCAAAATCAGGTGTGGATGAGCCGTGTTCTCTCCAAAGGCTCTAGGGGAGAATCCTCTCCTGCCTCTTCTAGTTTCTGGTGGCCCCAGGCCTTTCTTGGCTTGTGGCAACATCATGCCAACCTCAGTTTTCATCTTCACTTGGTCTTCTCTATGAGTCTCTGTGTCTCAAATCTCCCTCGGCCTTTCTCCTAGAAGGAAAGACACCTGCCATTGGATTTGGGGTGTACCCTAAATCCAGGATGAGCTCATCTTGAGATCCTTAACTTAATTATATCTGCAAAGACCCATTTTCCAAATAAGGTGACATACACAGGTTCCAGGGTTAGGACTTGGACATATCTTTTGGGGACCCACTATTCAACCCATTACACATAAGACACATCTATTTGGACATATTGGACACAAGGCAATACGGAGAGGTGGGGACTGTGGCGTATTGGAGGGTATGTGTCCCATCCAAAGCCAGTCATGTTAACTCTGTGTGGCCAAATAAAACACATCCAGCATCTAGATATGGTCCATGGGTGCCCAGTTTTGAACCCAGAGCTATCCTGGATGCTTCTTTTCGTGGGTGATACCTTAATAGTTATGTCACAGTAAATCCCTAAATTTCCAGTCACAACTGCAATGGCAGCTAAGAATGCCAGATTTTTCTTAAAGTCTGATGTTCAGCTCAAAACTGACTTCGCCATCCACTTCCTGCTTGGCAGAAACCGGAAGAAGGATTGTATCCCTTATGTAAAGTGACAAATGAGTAAGTGACTAGGGGCCACTCCAGTTCTGCACAAACCATAAACAAACAAAGCTCAGTGGAGTGGCTTCAGTCAGGACTGCCTTTGTCACTACACCATCAGAACTGAGTCTTAGAGCTGCTTTTCCTGGCTGAGTCCTGGAGGCCACATCCTGGACCTTTCATACCTGCCTCAATGTAAAAAGGACTGATGTGAGACCTTGTGTTTGACAGTCAAAAAATAGTGAGTTCCTATGCCCTGGACCATCTTCTCTGTGTGTCTCTCTATCTCAAATCTTCCTAAGCCTCTCTTTAATAGCAAGCAGTTGGTATCATTCATTTTGCTTGTACAGAAACCCTAAAAAGATAAGCACAATCCATGCACTGTGGAGAAGAGGGACTTGGTTAACAATTCAGAATCAGAGGAAGCTCTTTGTGAAAAAAAATTATTGGAGTATAGCTAATTTACAACGTTGTGTTAGTTTCGGGTGTACAGCAAAGTGAATCGGTTATACATGTACATATATCCACTCTTTTAAAGATTCTTTTCCCATATCGGCCATTACAGAATATAGAGTAGAGTTCCCTGTGCTATAACAGTAGGTCCTTATTAGTTATCTTCTATATATAGTAGTGTGTATAGAGGAAGCTTTGAGAGGTTCTGCAAGAATTAGGAGAGGTCACCCACTAGAGTGAAAACGCTCCCAGGGGCATGAATCAAGATTCAGAAGTCCAGGAGGGAAAGAGGTTCATTAGCATTCAATAAAAGTCTTGTCATGGACCAGAGGATACGGAACACTGGATTCCTCATCGGGCGGCAGGTGGGTGTCGGAGCTGGCTGTGGACCGCACCGTCTGTAGCCAGTTGGCGACAGCTTTCCTCTGTGGCAAATGCACAGCAAGCATGCAGTGTGATAAAATGTCAGTGACAAATCCAGTGCAATCAGGTGGGAAATCCCCCCTGAGTAATAACACCTCCTCATCACTCATCCCGACCTCCTCCCTTCCCACACGTCTGACGCAGAGAACTCAGCACTATTTTACCTTCAGCTCTGAGCTCTACACAGGTAAGCCATTGAAAGTCTTTTCTCCCAGAGCCCTGGGGCACTGAGAGGGTTAATCTTGTCATGTCAAGATTCTCCTCAGATGCCAGCCCAACTCAGCATCAATTTGACACAGATTTCTTTGGGGGAATCTGGGTTAATCTTTCTGGGCGGGCTGTCCATTTGACGGACGGAAAACAGTTCTGGAATCAGCCTGTACACCTCCTGCGTGTCTCCCCCACTAGCCCCGTCTCCGGATGAAAAATTTAAAAGGGCAATTAAATTTAAAAAAAGCAATCTGATGTTTACAGGCCTTCATAGGTAATTTATAAATGCTGCATTCCAAGGGCCAGTTTTGCTTAAAGAATTTAATTTGGAGAGAGGCTTCTGTGGGAAAGCAGGGTCTGTCTCCCATGCCCACGGGAGATGAATTGAAAAATACAAAAGGCTTGGCTGACATCGGTGGCGGCGCAGTAATGGCTGTCCAGTTTCCTAAGGATTTCTGTGTGCATATGTGTACGCAGACTACCTATGCAAGCGATGCTTTACTCTCTGTGTCTGCTTTTATATCTGTGTGCTAAATAAATTCATGGAGGCACAAATACTTAGGGATCCCAAAGATGCTAGACTTAAATGCAATGTGGTTTCCCTAATTGGATCTTGGAACAGAAAGATGGACAATAGTGAAAAAGCTGGCAAAATACAAATAAAGTGGGGAGTTGTTATTAGTAATGTACCAATGTTAACTTCGTAGTTTGGACAGAAGTACCCTGGCTATATAAGATGTAACATTAGGAAAGGCCATGCTAGAACTCTCTGTCCTTTGTCTTTGCTACTTTGCTGTAAATCTAAAATTATTCCACAGTGAAAGTTTCATTTAAAAAGAAATGCTAGAGGTCATCAATCTAATATTTCTCAACTATTCTCTTGTCAGAAGATCTGAGAAATAACTATTTGCCTTTGGCCAAGCTCATACAACCACCACCCAGTGTAAGGAGAGCAGATTGCAGCCCTGATCCCTTTTATTCTCTCTCTTAACCTTTTATGTGCTTCACAATTTGCAGTTACTTTATTAATCTATTCACCAATTTTGCATCTATTTCTCCCAGTAGAATGTAAGTGTCCCGAGAGGAGGACACGTGATTACTTCATCTCATCTCAGTATCTCTGCTTCCTAGCCGGGCACCTGGTATAGAGTATGCAGTAATAAAACCTTAATAAGTCTAAAAATGGAAGTTTTTGCATTTCATTTCCCTTCCCTCCTCGTAAGATCATCCACTTCTGGAATCAGTGGCGCTGGCAGCTGTTTAAACAGCTACCAGGCAACATTGCATCTAGGGAGGAGAGTGTGATGTCTCCTTTCGTAGAAAGGGTGAGCTCCATGGGGGTAGGAGGATTTGTGCCTTCATCCTGTCTGGAACGTTGTTGATGCTTATTAAACATTTTGAGGTTGAATGTCAGAGAAGTGTTGGACATAGAAAAACAGGTGGAAGGGGCTGTGCGATGCCATGGGAACTGAAGGGCAAATCTAGATGGGGGTGGGGGGTCAGAGAGAAACAGCCTTGGGGTGCAGAAGGAGAAATGTTCTGAAAGCTTGAGCATCAGTTTCCCAAAGGGAAAAAGAAGAGGAAAGCAAGATGCAGGGGTCTGGAGGATCCCAACCAGCGGTCAGGAAGGAGTACCTAGAATACATACTGTTTGCCTCACTTGACAGAACATGCAATGCATGTATTCTCTACTGTACCCTCTCTGCATCTCCCATCATTCTTGCCTCAGAGAAGAAAACATCAGGCATTCTCTCAAGTTCCTTCCCTGTGGCTGTCATCAACTTAACTCCTCTTGTTTTCCACTGCTACTAATAAAGTCATTACAACAGAAAAAATGTACTAAGGATTTGTTATGTAAAAATTTTACATTTATTATCTCACTTAATCTTCATAAGATTAATATGAAGCAAAAATTATTATTCCTGTAATTTTTACAGATGAGGAAACTGAGAATAGGGAAATATAGTAACTTGCCTAAAGTCACACAGCAAGGAAGTTTCAGAGGGCAGGGTTTGTGCCCAGGTTTCTGTGATTCCAAGGTCAGCGCTATTATAATGCTGTTGACCAAGACCAAAGAATCAACTACCTATTCCAAGAAGGTGATGCCTGGATCTTCGTCCTCCTCCTCAGGTATCTCTTATCTGTAGTTCTACTGCACCTATCTTAATTCAGCTGGTCGTGATCTCTTACCTGAACCATGACATTTGCTTCCATCATTCTGTCCTCTGATTCTACAGAATCATTTTTCTAAACAGAAGTTCCAGTCCTTGTATCCCCTATCCAGATATTTTCATGAATCTCAAGTATCAATGAAATGAGAAAAATGTCCATCCACCTTAGAATTCCAGTTCTGCTCCTACCCAAACAATCTCTGGCATATTATTTAAGCAACATGAAACAGTTTTCTCACATCTAAAATGGAAATTATGATTCCTATTTAACTGCAAGGAGTAAATAAAATAACACATGATAACTGCCTAATAAAGTGAAGGTCCCACAGAAATGCCTTAATGAATTTATTGTATTTCTTCTAGAAGGCCAGTTACCTAATAGATCTTTGGGACTGAGGAGACAAAGGGCATAAGAGAAGAATCAGAGAGGCTGGGACTTGGAGTTTTGCTTCAGATGCCAGGAACTCACTTCCTAGGATTTTGCAGC
The DNA here is from genome assembly GCF_964374135.1 of Grampus griseus. NCBI lineage: Eukaryota > Metazoa > Chordata > Mammalia > Artiodactyla > Delphinidae > Grampus > Grampus griseus. Next base: position 68,821,241 of record NC_139008.1, on the reverse strand, counting down.
ATCTTCCAGAGTCTAAACCTGTGTTTTGACTTGTCTTTTCTGAAACAATGGGATGCATGCAGCTCGGTGAATCGGCAGCTTTGATGGAGGAGAAAGAAAAGGAGATCTTCTACTTAGCAAAGGATCCAGGCTAGATCCTTTGGCTAGAAGGTCTTGGCTAGAAGGTCTCTCTTGGAGTGTAGAGACAGACTGAAAGCACATCTCAGCAACTAAACATGTGTAGCCAGGCCATAGACTCAGGCTTGATGCCCTAAGAGATCTTCATCACCATGCCTTGGAAGTCCCACACAATTTGTTCTTCTGGCTAGACCCCTCCAGGTAACATCCATGCCTGGAAGGTAAGTAATCTACTGATAGTTAAACTACTAATAAGTAGAGGATCATGGATCAATCAGAAATTTCAAATATTAGGGTCAGTATTTCAAAAAATACTGTAAAATGTGTACATTCACCTGCTACAAGTTTGCATGGGCAGGAGCCATATCAAGTCCATTGGAATTCCTGATTCCCTTATGTCGATCAAAAATTTTGATCCCTTGTTATGTGTATTTCAGTTAATAAAAATGAAGAGCATGACTATTCAGTAATAAATGCAGCTTGTTTGAGTATATGCAGAATTTTGCAAAACATAGTAGAATGGGTGTGGTTACCATAACACACGGGCTCATCAGTTTAGTGGAATTCAACAGTTTTGAGTCCTTCCAAATTTCATCTTTGATGCTGGGAATTTGAAGATTGATATGACACAGGCACGGTCCTCCAGAAATATCTCATCTTGCTGGGGAAACAGGTAGATGCAGAAATAGTATCTGTGTGATATAGCAAATACAAAGGTAGTTACATGTGTGAGATGCTACAAGAATGTAGAAAGAGAATGCCTGGCCAGGCTGGTTTGGAGGAGGTGTGGGAAAGGGGGCTTTCTGAAGGAAGTGATGCCTAAACTCGGTCATGAAGGAAAAGTAGAACTTACCCTGCCAAAGGGAGGTTGTACAGGCAGAAGGAATAGCGTGAACAAAGAAGGAAGATATAAGAAAGTACAATACCATTGGTGCAAAGATTGGCCACAGCTGTCCCACAACCTATTTGAATTAATATTTATCATGGTAGGTCTCCATGGATTGATTCATTCATTCAACAAGCATTTACTGAGTGAAAGGCTATTCTATGCCAAGCCTAGCATCAGGCACACAGGATGAACAGTTCAAGTGTCGTATCTCAAAAAATTAACATTTCAGGAGACGGAACGATTGCAATACTGTGCAATAAGCTTGAAAGACCTCACCCATAATGCATTCTGGATCAGGAGACTTATTTGATAGAAATACTTTGAAAATGTTTTTTTATCTTGACACTGGATATGTGTCCATTCTGTTTAGTTATTCCTCAGTCAATGATAACCATTCATATCACCTACTCTAACTGTCATTTTAAGCAAAATTTTTAAATACATCCAGAAAAAAAAATTGTACATAATGCTCTCTCTTTTAAAAATCTATGTGGAGCTAAGTTATTATATAAATCCCAATCATGATTTTATATTTTTGTTTGACTCATCTTTTTTTTTTTCTTGTTTTTTTTTTTTTTTTTTGGCCACACCGCAGCATGTGGGATCTTTGTTCCCCAGCCAGGAATGGAACCCATGCCCCCTGCAGTGGAAGCCCAGAGCCCTAACCACTGGACATCCAGGGAATTCCCTGTTTGACTCCTTGATTAAGCCTGCACACAATCTAAAAATTTTATTATTTCTTGGATTTGTTTTTTCAGAACTCTTTTTTAAAATTTCTTTTCTTGAGCTAGTTTTATGCTGATTTTGCTAACCATTAAATAATTTCTCAAGTTGAACATTTTCCTTTAATTCTTGATTTTTGAATACTAATGCTATGGTTTTATGCCTAGTATAGTTTTGACCATATCCCATGAGATTTGATATGCACTAAGTCCATTATTTTCTAAAGAGTTAATGTTAGTTTTTAAATCATTTGATTAATTGAGGAAGGGTTTTTCTTCTCCCACACTTTCCAAGTGGTTTTTATTTAAGCCTATTCTTGCAATTTCTAGAATCTATTGTACTCTGGTTAGAGAATATGAGCTATTTAATTTCTACTCATTAGAATTTATTGAGGATTTCATTACGGTTAAGAATATGTTAAATTTTAGTAAATTTCTACGGATATTGGAAAAAATGTTTTTCCTTTTTATGGAAACTAATGTTAAATATTCATATATTCAGCCTAATAAATTTTTTAATACATCTTTATTGGAGTATAATTGCTTCACAATGCTATGTTAGTTTCTGCTGTACAGCGAAGTGAATCAGCCATATGTATACATATATCCCCTTATCACCTCCTTCTTGAGCCTCCCTCCCACACTCCCTATCCCACCTCTCTAGGTCATCGCAAAGCACCTAGCTGATCTCCCTGTGCTATGCTGCTGCTTCCTACTAGCTATCTATTTTGCATTTGGTAGTGTATATATGTCCATGTTGCTCTCACTTCACCCCAGCTTCCCCTTTTCTCCGCTCATGCCCTCAAGTCCATTCTCTATGTTTACGTCTTTATTCCTGCCCTGCCACTAGGTTCATCAGTACCATTTTTTTTTTTTTTAGATTCCATATGTAAGCATTAGCATACAGTATTTGTTTTTTTCTTTCTGACTTACTTCACTCTGTATGACAGACTCTAGGTCCATCCACCTCACTACAAATAACTCAATTTTGTTTCCTTTTATGGTTTAATAATATTCCATTGTACATCTGTGTCTCTCTTTCTCCCTTGCAAACCTGTTCATCTGTACCATTTGTCTAGATTCCACATATATGCATTAATATACGATATTTGTTTCTCTTTTTCTGACTTACTTCACTCTGTATGACATTCTCTAGGTCCATCCACGTCTCTACAAATGACCCAATTTCGTTCCTTTTTATGGCTGAGTAAATATTCCATTGCATATATGTACCACATCTTCTTTATCCATTCGTCTGTTGATGGGCATTTAGATTGCTTCCAAGACCTGGCTATTGTAAATAGTGCTGCAATGAACATTGTGAATTATGGTTTTCTCAGGGAATATGCTCAGTAGCTGGATTGCTGAGTCATATGGTAGTTCTATTTTTAGTTTTTTAGGGAACTTCCATACTGTTCTCCATAGTGGCTGTATTAATTTACATTCCCACCAACAGTGCAGGAGGGTTCCCTTTTCACCACACCCTTTCCATCATTTATTGTTTCTAGATTTTTTGATAATGGCCATTCTGACCAGTGTGCAGTGATACCTCATTGTAGTTTTGATTTTCATTTCTCTAATAATTAGTGATGTTGAACAGCTTTTCATGTGCCTCTTGGCCATCTGTATGTCTTCTTTGGTGAAATGTCTATTTAGGTCTTCTACCCATTTTTTAACTGGGTTGTTTGTTTTTTTGATATTGACCTCCATGAGCTGTTTGTATATTTTGGAGATTAATCCTTTGTCCATTGTTTCATTGGCAAATATTTTCTCCCATTCTGAGGGTTGTCTTTTTGTCTTGTTTATGGTTTCCTTTGCTGTGCAAAAGCTTTTGAGTTTCATTAGGTCCCATTTCTTTAATTTCGTTTTTATTCTCATTACTCTAGGAGGTGGGTCAAAAAAGATCTTGCAGTGGTTTATGTCAAAGAGTGGTTTTCCTATGTTTTCCTCTAAGAATTTTATAGTGTCTGGTCTCCCATTTCGGTCTTTAATCCATTTGGAGTTTATTTTTGTGTACGGTCTTAGGTAGTGTTCTAATTTCATTCTTTTACATGTAGCTGTCCAGTTTTCCCAACACCACTTATTGAAGAGGCTGTCTTTTCTCCATTGTATGTTCTTGCCTCCTTTGTTGTAAATTAGGTGACTATATGTGCGTGGGTTTATCTCTGGGCTTTCTATCCTGTACCATTGATCTATATTTCTGTTTTTGTGCCAGTACTGTACTGTCTTGATTACTGTAGCTTTGTAGTACAACTTGAAGTCAGGGAGCCTGATTCCTCCAGCTCCATTTTTCTTTCTTCAGATTGCTTTGGCTATTCGGGGTCTTTTGTGTTTCCATATGAATTGTAAAATTTTTTGTTCTAAATCTGTGAAGAATGCCATTGGTAGTTTGATAGAGATTGCATTGAATCTGTAGATTGCTTTGGGTAGTAGATTCACTTTCACAATGTTGATTCTTCCAATCCAAGAACATGGTATATTTCTCCACCTTGTTCATGTCATCACTGATTTCTTCCATCAGTGTTTTATAGTTTTCTAAGTACAAGTCTTTTGCCTCCTTAGGTAAGTTTATTCCTAGGTATTTTATTCTTTTTGTTGCAATGGTAAATGGGACGGTTTCTTGAATTTCTCTTTCTGATTTTTCGTTGTTAGTGTGTAGGAATGCCAGAGATTTCTGTGCATTAATTTTGTATCCTGCAACATTAACAAATTCATTGATTAGTTCTAGTAGTTTTCTGGTGGCATCTTTAGAATTTTCTATATGTAGTATCATGTCATCTGCAAACAGTGACAGTTTTACTTCTTTTCCAATTTGTACTCCTTTAATTTCTTTTTCTTCTCTGATTGCCGTGGCTAGGACTTCCAAAGCTATGTTGAATAAGAGTGGCAAGAGTGGACATCCTTGTCTTGCTCCTGATTTTAGTGGAAATGTGTTCAGTTTTTCACCATTGAGAATGATGTTTGCTGTGGGTTTGCCATATATGGCCTTTATTATGTTGAGGTAAGTTCCCTCTATGCCCATTTTCTGGAGAGTTTTTATCATAAATGGGGACTGAATTGTGTCAAATGCTTTTTCTGCATCTATTGAAATGATCATATGGTTTTTATTCCTTAATTTGTTAATATGGTGTATCACATTGATTAATTTGCATATATTGAAGAATCCTTGCATCCCTGGGATAAATCCCACTTGATCATGGTGTAAGATCCTTTTAATATGTTGTTGGATTCTGTTTGCTAATATTTTGTTCAGGATTTTCCCATCTATGTTCATCAGTGATATTGGTCTTTAATTTTCTTTTTTTGTGATATCTTTTTCTAGTTTTGGTATCAGGGGTGATGATGGCTTCATAGAATGAATTTGGGAATGTTCCTCTCTCTGCAGTTTTTTGGAAGAGTTTGAGAAATATCAGTGTTAGCTCTTCTCTAAATGTTTGATAGAATTCACCTGTGAAGCCATCTCATCCTGGACTTTTGTTTGTTGGAAGATTTTTAATTACAGTTTCAATTTCATTACTTGTGATAGGTCTGTTTATATTTTCTAATTCTTCCTTGTTCAGTCTTGGAAAATTGTACCTTTACAAGAATTTGTCCATTTCTTCATGGTTGTCCATTTTACTGGCATAGAGTTGTTTGTAGTAGTCTCTTATACTCCTTTGTATTTCTGCAGTGTCAGTTGTGATTTCTCCTTTTCCTTTCTAATTTTATTGATTTGCATCCTTTCCCTTTTTTTCTTGATGAGTGTGGCTAAGAGTTTATCAATTTTGTTTATCTTCTCAAAGAACCAGCTTTTAGTTTTATTGATCTTTGCTATTGTTTTCTTCGTTTCTATTTCATTTATTTCTTCTCTGATCTTTATGATTTCTCTCCTTCTACTGACTTTGGGTTTTCTTTGTTCTTCTTTCTCTAGTTGCTTTAGGTGTAGGGTTAGATTGTTTGTTTGAGAGTTTTCTTGTTTCTTGAGGTGAGAGTGAATAGCTGTAGTCTTCCCTCTTAGAACTGCTTTTGCTGTGTCCCATAGGTTTTGGGTCATTGTGTTTTCATTGTCATTTATTTCTATGTATTTTTTTATTTCTTCTTTGATTTCTTCAGTGATCTCTTGGTTATTTAGTAGTGCACTGTTTAGCCTCCGGGTATCTGTATTTTTTACAGTTTTTTTCTTGTAATTGATTTCCAGTCTCATAGTGTTGTGGTCAGTAAACATGCTTGATATGATTTCAATTTTCTTAAATTTACCAAGGTTTGACCCAAGATGTGAGCTATCCTGGAGAGTGTTCTATGTGCACTTGAGAAGAAAGTGTATTCCACCACTTTCAGATGGAATGCTCTATAAATATCAATTAAATCTGTCTGGTCTATTGTGTCATTTAAAGCTTGTGTTTCCTTATTTATTTTCTGTTTGGATGATCTGTCCATTGGTGTAAGTGGGGTGTTAAAGTCCCCTACTATTATTGTGTCACTGTTGTTTTCCTCTTTCATGGTTGTTAGCATTTGCCTTATGTATTGAGGTCCTCCTATGTTGGGTGCATAAACATTTATAATTGTTATATCTTCTTGGATTGATCCCTTAATCACTATATACAGTTCTTCCTTATCTCTTGTAATAGTCTTCATTTTAAAGTCTATTTTATTTGATACAAGTATTGCTACTCCAACTTTCTTTTGATTTCCATTTGCATGAAATATCTTTTCCATGACTTCACTTTCAGTCTGTATGTGTCCCTAGGTCTGAAGTGGGTCTCTTATAGACAGCATATATATGGTTCTTGTTTTTGTATCCATTCAGCCAGTCTGTGCCTTTTGGTTGGGGCATTTAATCCATTTACATTCAAGGTTATTACCGACATGTATGTTCCTATTACCATTTTCTTAATTGTTTTGGGTTTGTTTTTATGGGTCTTTTTCTTCTCTTGTGTTTCCCACCTAGAGAAGTTTCTTTAGCATTTGTTGTAAAGCTGGTTTGATGGTGCTGAATCCTCTTCTCTTTTGCTTGTCTGAAAAGCTTTTGATTTCTCCATCGAGTTTGAATGAGATCCTTGCTGGGCAGCGTAATCTTGGTTGTAGGTTTTTCTTTTTCATCACTTTAAGTATATCCTGCCACTCCCTTCTGGCCTGCAGAGTTTCTGCTGAAAAATCAGCTGATAACCTTATGGGGATTCCTTTGTATGTTATTTTTTGTTTTCCCTTGCTTCTTTTAATAGTTTTTCTTCGAATTTAATTTTTGTTAGCTTGATTAATATGTGTCTTGGTGTATGTTTCCTAGGGTTTATCCTGTATGGGACTCTCTGCACTTCCTGGACTTGGGTGACTATTTCCTTTCCCATGTTAGGGAAATTTTCCACTATAAACTCTTGAAATACGTTCTCAGACCCTTTCTTTTTCTCTTCTTCTTCTGGGACCCCTATAATTCGAATGTTGGTGCATTTAATGTTGTCCCAGAGGTCTCTGAGACTGTCCTCGATTCTTTTCATTCTTTTTTCTTTATTCTGTTCCCTGGGTATTATTTCCACCATTTTATCTTCCAGCTCACTTATCCGTTCTTCTGCCTCAGTTATTCTATTATTGATTTCTTCCAGAGTATTTTTAATTTCAGTAATTGTGTTGTTCATCACTGTTTGCTCTTTAGTTCTTCTAGATCCTTGTTAAATGTTTCTTGTATTTTCTCCATTCTGTTTCTGAGATTTTGGATCATCTTTACTATCATTACTCTGAATTCTTTTTCAGGTAGATTGCCTATTTCCTCTTCATTTATTTGGTCTTATAGGTTTTTACCTAGCTCCTTCATCTGTGACATTTTCTTTGCTCTCTCTTATTTATTTTTTTTTTTTTGGATGGGTGGGATTGTGTTCCTGTCTTACTGGTTGTTTGGCCGAGACTTCCCAAACTGGAGTTTGTAGGCTGTTGGGTAGAGCTATGTCTTGGTGCTGAGATGAGGACCTCTGGGAGACCTCACTCCAATGAATATTCCCTGGAGGTTGTTGAATTTTACTAAATTTCTATGGATATTGGAAAAAAATTTTCCTTGTTATGGAAACTGATGTTTCCAAATATTCATGTATTCAGCCTAATAAATTTTAATACAAAATCCCATATATAGATTTTTGTCTTCATGATGTATGAAAGAATGAAAGTGTTTTGTTTTATCTCCCATATAATTGTATTTTAAATTTCTTGGTTTATTTTTTAACAGTTTTCTTTATATCATTTGATAATAATATATATGAAATATAATGAATCAAACTATTATAACATAATTTTCAATAATACATTTTATCAACATAAACTACCCATTATCCTCAATATAAACTACCCACAATCCTCACTGTATTGTGCTTTAAATTATACTTTGGGGGATATTAATTCTCTACCTCTGCTTTCTGTTTGTTTGCATATGCCTGAAATATATTTTCTAATACTTTGAGTTTTAACATTTGTCAGTGAACTTTTAGATATAATTTTTGTAAGCTGCACAAAGTTGGATTATTCTTTAATTCAATTTATCTTTTAATAAAAGGATTTAAATCACTGGTACTTATTGTAATAACTGATACATTTACTCTCATATTCATTGAGTGCTTTATTTCTGTTTCTTTTGGGGAAGCTAGAGAATGAGATAATACCTGAAATTTCAGAGCAGTACCAGATGTTTAGCTTATAAAATGACAAATCTGCTATGGTAAAAATTTCCCTTCCTTCAGTCTTTGGATTAGACAAATTTTTGGTCTCCTCAATATTTACATGACCCTTGGGCTTACTTTATCAGTTAAATGAGACCAACCATTAATAAGTGAAGCTCACTTAATATCTTATGGTGATTTTAACTTTCTCATGAAGATATATGAAAACATAAATAATTTAAAAATTAAACTGATCTATTAGTGTTGGGAAAGAGAAATGATTGAAACCATATAATTGCTACTGAAGTATCTCATAAAGTCAGAATGCTTCAGTTTATAAGGGTATGACAACTCTCACTAGAAGCCAGAAACTCATGAGGAAAAGATAAAGACCTTCTAGAATAAACATCCCCAAATTCAGGAAGAAAACTGCCACCTCTGATGATACTTCCTAATAAGGTTATCTCAAACACTGTCATGTGATTGTTGTGAAAGGCCATTGTGTAGAGGAAGCCCATGTCAGGAGCATGTCGTAAAATGATGCACTGGATAAATGTGACCTAAATAAGTCCACATACAAACATGCACACATTTGAGACAATCTAGACAAGTTTACTTTCTCTTCTCATTCAAGTCTGAGTTTGACTGATGTAATCAATCAGTAATTGCTTATTGGCATAAAATAAATTTTATATTATTTACTTCTTGATTTTTTCATGTACATTATACTATAACCATAGTAAGAAAAATTATTTATACTTAACTCTATATTTTGCAGTTTTAGTTGCTTTTTTCCAATTCTTTAATACCATGATTTCCTTTTCATGAGTTTTGGAGTTTTTTTCTATGTGGAATCTTCTCTGCAAGGTTATTTATAGGAGAATTTTTTTCTTTTAAGTGAGTGTTGCCTTTCTGGTCATCTGTCTTTCTGAAAATGGATTTCTTTTGCCCTTAACCAGGCACTCTCATTTTATCTAAGTAAAAAATTGTTAAATCTCTGTGTTTTTTCTCCCTCAGAACTCTGTAACCATTGTCTAAAGCATTTAGAGTTCCCCAGAAGATCTGAGACCATTCTGGTGTTTGTTCCTTTCTAAATAATCTGTTTATTTTCATGCAAGAATGCTTGTAGCAAAATTTATTTTAACTTCCAAATTCAAAATAATTTCATTGGGCTATGTCTCAGCATTGTTGTCTTTTCATTATAATTATTATTTTTTTTTGATAATACTAGCATGGGGAGTCAGTCCAACTAACAAAGCCACTTTTCTAGACTTAAAAAGTTTTTTTTTTCTCCTTTATTTTGTCTCTCCTCTGTCTTTCCTTTCCAGCCTCCTAGAATTCCCCTTGGATCTGTCCTCTTTTATCTCATCACTATTCTTTATTTTTTTTTTCAAGATATTTGCTTTATTCACTTTCCTCTGCTTTGCCTAACGGAGATTAACTGCCTGATGGATAGAAACATTGAAACAATGCAGCTGTCACAGTGGTCAAAATTACATTTTTGTTAATAAAAAATTTATTTTTTTCTTTCAACATATTTTCATGTCAGTATAATGCAATTCTTCTGAATGGAATTACTTATTTCATATTAAACCCATAGTGTGTACAGTAATGCTTTATATCATAATTATAAATGAGCAAGCTTTTTGTAGTAGAAAAGCTTATTTTTAAAAATTTCTTAAAATTCTAAGAGAATTTCTTGAGCTTTTCTTCCCTTTCGGTATTCAGCTTTCTAGAGTCATGTTATCCAAAATAGCCACATGTGGCTATTTAAATTTAAACTTAACATTTAAATAAAATTCAATTAAAAGATGAGTTGCTCTGTCACACTTTTCAAGGGCATTGAGCCCCTGAAGCTACTGAAGTTACATGGGGCTAGTAGCTACCAATGGATAGTACAGATAGAGAATAGCATTGGCAAACTACAGTCCATGTGTCACATCCAGCCCATAGCTTGTTTTTTGTTAATTTGGTTTTCCCTTTATTGATTTATTTTAATTGTGGCAAGATACATATAGCATAAAATTTGCCATTTAATCATTTTAAAGTGTACAATTCAGTAGCATTTAGTACATTTGCAATGTTGTACAACCATCACCACTATCTAGTTCCAGAACTAAAGAACCTATGTTTATTAAACAGTCACTCTCCACCAGCTACTTCCTCCTACCCCTGGAAACCACTAACCTGCTTTCTGTCTCTATGATTTAGTTATTCACATAAATGAAAACTAGCCTTTTGTGTCTGGCTTTCTTCACTTAGCATAATGGTTTCACAGTTCATCCATGTTGTAACATGGATCAGTACTTCATTCCTTTTCATGGCTGCATAATATGTCATTATATGGATATATCACTTTTTGTTTATCCATTAAGTTTTTGAGGGACACTTGGGTTGTTTCTACTTTTTGCTTATTGTGAATAGTGTTGCTATGAACATTCATGCACAAGTTTTTGTTTGAACTCCTGTTTTCAATTTTGGAGATATATAATTAGGAGTGAAATTACCAGTTTATATTATAATTCTATGTTTGAATTCTTGAGGAACAGCCAAACTCTTTTCCACAGAGATCACATCATTTTACATTCTCACCAGCAGTGTATGAGAACTCCAATTTTTCCACATCCTCACCACTACTTGTTCTTTTTCTCTTTCTCTTTCTTTTTTCTTTTTTTTTTTTTTTTGTGTATAGTTATCCTAGTGGATGTGAAGAGATACCCATGGACTACTTTTGTACATCCCGTTGGCTGAAATGTTTTTTAGTCTTAAAGTTTTGTTTAAAAACATGGGGAATATGCAACAGACTATACGTGACCCACAAAGACTAAAATATTTACTATCTGATCCTTTACATAAACAAGTGTGCTGACCCTTGATATAGAACATTGTCATCATTACACAAATAGCTGTTGGACAATGCTCTGAGTATGTAACGGGCTGGTTAGTAACTCAGTTGTAGTTTTAAATTCAGCAATCTTATGTTTCATCTGTATCCATTCTTTACTAGTCTTATATTGTCTCCTGCCTCCTCACACTTTTTAGATATACTATCCTCTGGAATATTGCTGAAGATGCAAATTCTAATTTTTTTGAACTTTTCTTAGAGTAACTATTTAACATGGAGATGTTTGCTCTGAATCTTCAAATAGGTCCCCTTTTTTGACATGATCTATCCTCTCCTATGCTTGAGAAACTTTCCTGCTGCTCATCCTGAGAACCAAGAGCTGAGATAGATTGAGCAGATGGTGTAGATTCATATCTGGCTTTTTCAAACAAAGAACAGCTTAGATTTGTTTTTCTTTAAGATTGCCAGTTTAGAAATCCAATAGTGTGGTACACATGGAAATGGGGCCCAATAAGTTTCATCATTTCATGATTAGGCTGGACAGTTCCCCTCCTTTATTTGGAAATGGCCGAAAGTTAATTGCACGAGGCCCACCCTCCTTGACAGGCACGGTTATGCAATTGGGAGTTAGCACTGGTAGTGCCAAAGTTCTTTGTCCAGCCTCCTTGCCAAGAATAAGTTTCTAGTGCTTGGCATGACCACCCAGAGTGACCGGTGGGGCTCAGATGAGCCTCCCCAAATATCCATGCTGTTCCTTTCCAATCATTCCTTGTTGATTGATAAAGTTGTTCTACCAGCTGCTATTCCAGGTCCTGTCTAAACAGACTCTTGCTTCACATGTGGGAAACAATTGCTAGGGTATGTTCATCCTTCAACCCCTTCTCCTCTGAACTATATCTGCCAGGAACTCTTTGACAATTCTGACATATAAATGGCACCTTTCCCTCATTGTCATTGCAGACATACAATTTGTCATTGTGTCCTGTTGGTAATTAATAGGACTATGGATACTGTGGAAAGCTATTCATGCTCACAATGTCATTTATCCATAAATCCGAATTTAGATTCCATCTTTATAGTTTGGAGGAGAGTAATTTAGAAAAATAATGCATCAGTCTCAGTTAGCTATACCTTTAGAAACCCTAGAGTTTAGAAACACCAGGATAGAAAACAGGCAGCGCCCACCTTCTCGCACAAGCTTAGCCCAATTCCAAGAAAAACTGCCCACAAGAAAATCGAAACCTTTAAACTAATAACAGATGTTGCAGATGTTATAAGAAGCATTGTGCTTTCCCAGTACCCAAATTTCTAGCTGAATTATGAAGAGGAATCCATCTTTCATCTGCATGTGTGACAGCGTGTAGATGAAACATCGGTCTAAGACAGTAGGCACTAAACAAATATATGGGGGAAGATGTCTGGCTGGCTGACTTGCTGAAAGACTGGGTTTTTCACTTCTCCTCCAGATGTTTTGGCTTTATGGAGGCATCGGCAGGGTCTGCCAAGCTGATGTGTGATCTCTGAGTGAAGGATGATACATGAGTACAGAGCATTATCCCGGCAAATGAGTACACGGCATTGTTGTATGTGAAATGAGGTCTCACTGGCTGCAACCAAGGCATGTGACAGACCTGCCGGTCCACTTCCAAGTGCTTCTGACAGATGAGCCCCCATTTGCATACATCTCATCATGACACATGCTGAAACTGTTAAGTTATTATTAGTACTGATAATGGAGTCTTCACCAGGAATGTATTCATATTCTTAATGTTGTCACTGCAGATTTTTTTGCTGTTAAGGAAAAAGCCTATCAGGCATAAATATTTATGCCTGGATGGATGTCAGATTCTTTCATCAGGAAGGGGATTGGTCTTAATTGAATCTTGGGGACAACTGTAGGCTCAGCATTGATTATAGAGCTCCATGTGAGCAGAGCTTTCTCAGACTCTGCCCAGGATTCCAGAGGCATGATCCTCTGTTAGGAGAACAGGTAAGTTCTCTCTTAAGGGGTGCTGGAAACTTAGCTGTGTTAGGGAGCAATTGTTTGGGAAGAGACTGGGCAGGACTTCATAGGACCAGACAAAGGGAATGCCACCTGTCTAGAGCTGGCTTCCCAAAGGCATTTTACAAATAGAGATTATTTCAAGCAGGCACAGGGCTGTAATCGTCCCAGGGCTGTAATTCTCCCAGTGGCTGTTGTTCTTTCATTGTCTGTCTGCTGCTCCAACACAGACAAGATGCCCGAACAAGATGGCCCTATAATATATGGGGGATGAATAAATACACTGATGGTAAGAAGCTGTGTTGGGGAAAATCCATAAAGCAGTTGACTCTCACTTACCTAGTCAGTACCGTTGTGATATTAGCTTCATTTCATAGATGTGGAACATGTGTGCCAGGTCCTATGCTCCACAGTGATAAACAGATTTAAAAGGTTCAGAGATAAAGAAGATACAGCCGAGGCTTCAGTTTACTCACAGCCCAGCGGAGTCTGGACAGATGCGAAAGAAACATGTCAAGCAGGGACAGAGACTGGCACAAGCTAAGTGAAGTCCAGGAAACTGGATTCTGAGAAAAAGAACTGGGGCAGCGCCTGTGATAGGTGACCGGGTGGGCCAATGTCCCGGGCAGGAGGAGCCACAAGGGGGCTTTAAGCTGTCACGGGATTCCGAGAAGGTCGCTTATTTCACAGCAGTAATAATGAAGTCCAGGAGGCAGGTAGCTCAGTGAAACAGACAAAGTTGTTCATTTGATTTAAGCATTTGAGGGTCTAAATGCCATCCTGGCCACTCTCTCACTTAGAATCTTGGTTACCTGACCTGTAGAATGGACAGAATAATACCCACCTCAAAGAGTCACTCTGAAGATTGAAAGAAATCGAATATGTAACGTGCTAGACACATAGGAATTACTCAATAAATGCAGACCTCTTTACTTTCCTGCAGATGGCGCTGGGCTCCCCGTGTGATGTACGGAACAGAGACTCTGGTAATGGGTACCACTATTTAATTCACGGATCAGGATGCAGGAGGCAGAAGCTGTTGCTCTCCTCTGTATGCTCACAAGACATGGACTACACGGCTCCTTATCATGTGCCTTATTGAATTGTTTTATGTCTTATTCAAAACCAAGTGACCTATTTGAGGGCTCTTACTCCTGTATTCCCAGCACCAAGTGCAGGACCTGAGAGATAGATGGTGCTTCATAAAGCTTCCTTGCTTGAACGACTGGGTGGATGGAGTCATGAGTGGGCTGATAGGTGGGGAGGTGGGTGTGAATGCTCTTCTAAATTGTCACACCTCAGTCCCTTCTAAGTAAAGCAGAGGACATCTTCAGATACTGGTCCCTCCAAGTTTGACGTATTTGCAGAGGGGGCCTGAAACTAGGCTGATGGGACGCATTTGAGGTCTAGGTATTAGATGAGGGATCCTGGCTAAGAGGAGCCAAGGAAAATCAAGGTCTCCTTCCATATAGGGAAAAGCAACTTTCACTGCCCCAGACAAAACTCATCACATGATCCAAAAATGCCATAGCCTACACCAGCCCACAAACTGAGCTCTATTCCCCTTTCATTTAGCCCTTTTTTTTTTTTTGGTAAAACACTCTAAAAACCATCTTCAGAAAGAAACTCATGATTTGCACTTTCAGACAAAAATAAAATGAAGCACCAAAACAAGACCCCCAAAGTCACATTTGCAAGCGAACTGGCCTTTGGGTTGTTGGCAATTCCCGGACCAGCCCAGGCCAGGTGTTTGGCACCCTATGATGTCACAGCCCCACAGCTGGATTTTTCAGAGCTGGGCTGGGAAGAGCTGTGCACTGTTTTCTTCTCATTTCCCAGCTCTTTGGTACTCCCAGATGTTTTAATTACAGAGGAAAGGGAGCGGATGATTCTGCCCATATGTCTCCATTCCACACAAATAAATCTCCTCGCCGTCCTGCACAGCTCTGTGACGTTGCGACTGTCCCACCGAAACGGATGCTGTCGGGTCTAATCACCATCTTCAATCCTTCAGTGAGCGTGTTAATTCCGGGAACACCGGCTGGGACTGCTGTCCCAGGGAAATAATCTAGAAACAATTAGACACCGTCGCAGCAAGATGCCACCCCTCCTCTGGGGAGCTGGGTGCTCACCCAGTCTGATCTGGGAGCAGCCCACAGGGAGTTGAGTAGGAAGAGTTAGGAGGTGGCAGGGGGCGTGGGTGTCAGAACACAGGGCAATTATTTACAGCTGGGACTGTGGCATCCCCTGCAGCCCCTAATACCCTCAGGCGCTAGGTCATTATCTATGGCATGCCCAGCTGCAAAGATGCCCTACCCTCTTAGGAACTTTGGGAGGAACTCAAAGGAGGTGTCCCAAACATGTAGCTATAGTGTATACACACACACACACAGATTACAGTGAACTTTTCCAAGGAAACAGCAAAAACTGGCAGGCGTATTTAGCATTCTCATTCAGTTTCACGAGATGCTAAATTTGCTTTTAATCGGAGCATCACTGATTAACACATAGATTAAGAAGAACAAACCCAGGGAAATTTTATGTGGTTTGGGGTCACCAATAGAGTTCTCTTTTCTTGACAAGGCCATCATGCCTAGGAGTAAATACAGAGGAAATTCCAAAGGGATAAATGTGTTTGAAGTGTAACACATATTGTAATGAAGCAAACACATCTTCTGTGAACACCTTGATGAAGTTTTATAAAATTTCACACCCGGGTAACCCCGCGCAGATCGGGCTCTGAGCATCGCCAGCGCACCCGAGGCCTTCTTCCTGCTCCGACCCAGTCAATACCCACCTCAAAGGGAACAGGTAGTCTAACTAACCTCCTCTTTCTGAATTACATGTAAATGGAGTCATACACTCTTTGGAGAGCGGCTTCTGTTGTCAAAAAGATGTATGTGAGACCCATCCTTCTGGTTGTGTGTAGTGATAATTCTCTCAATTTTCCTCTCTCTCTCTCATTGATAGGCATCCTCTGAATATACTACGATCCATTCTACTGAGGCTGGGCATTTGGGTTGTTTGCAGTTTGGCACTATTATGTTTAAAGCTGTGACTGGGAACATTTTGCCCGTGACCACTCATTTGCTTGCGTAGACACTCAGGTGTGGAATAGGGTCTGAGGGTAGAACCACTTTTTCTTGAAGCCAATGGCATATGCTCCAACGTTACCCCAATCTAATCTCTTTCCCACATGGAAGTCCGATGATCTAACTAAAATATGTATCTGCTCAGGTCCCTTCGGGGTTTAAAATTCTTCAATCCTGCTCCATTGCCCTGGGGATAAAATCTAAACCTTCCACTCCCTAGAACCTGATCTATCCTTTCACCTTTGAGCTTTCTTCATGTCAGTCACACTGAACTCCCATCAATTTGTCTTTTGCCTTCAGCCTTCTCTCTCCCAGCCTTGGCCTCCATGGTCTCATCCGCCTAGAGATGTGTTTGCCTTTCACTGGCTGGCTCTTGCCCTTCCTACGGAATTTAGGGTAGTTGTCACTCCCCCAAGTAGCTGCCCCTCTGCTTCTTGTCATCTTGTTGCCTTTTCAGCAACCTCTTTTCTCCATTCTCTTGCTGCTGGATATTTCCACTTTGATTCCTTCTGTGCCCCGTGCCCTGGTCTGTTCAGATTTGTTTTATTCTATTCTGCTACAATTTCTTTGCTTATACCCCCTTTCAATTATGAAGCTCTGTTGAAGCTGGCATTCCTTCACTGGTGTATTTATAGCATAACTGATTCATTCCAGCATTCATTCAACAAACCTTTCTGAATATATGAGACTCTGTTGGTAGCAAAGTAGAGGTGGAGAGAGTAGGACCTCTGAGATATGTAATCTCTGTCCTTGGAATCTTCAACCTAGAAAAGGAGATGGGTTAAGCAGGATGGGTGGTGGGCAGTGGTAAGACATGGAATGAGGTAGATATGGGTTTGAGTCCTGGCCCTACCATTTGCAGCTGTGTGACCCCATGCAAACCCCTTACCTTCTCTGAATATTAGTTTCTTTACCTGTATGAATGGCTGTAATGGCTGTAAATGGCTGTAATTCTTGACTCATGAATCTGTGGGAAGTAAATATAAGTGAATATGTAAAACACCCAGTATAGGACAAAGAATATATTAAGTTCTAAATTAAAGGCCCTTCATGTGTTCCACATTAGAAAGGAATATAAAATAATGAGGGCCATGGGGGATGTTCCAGGGAAGAAATCTGAGATCACAGAAATGAATTCTTGTTCCAAGAAGATTAAAAACAAACATCAACACCAACAATGAAAACAAGCAAACAACTTCCAATACTGGGTGAATGACTTGTGAAAAATAAAGTTACTGCCTATGTGGCTTTGTGTAAATAATGTGTGAAAAGAAAAAAATTCTGAAGATCTAGGGAAAGAGTGAGATAACAGAGAAAGCCATTTCCTGCCTGCCGGTCTGAAAGTCCTTCTTGATGGAGTCCTGTTCAAGACTCACCTGGAAAAACAAAATGGAGTTGGCGAGGTCAATCCCCACATCCCATCTAGGAAAAATGTGTTGCTTAACAGGAAATCCCAGGTCCATTGCATGTACTGTTCCTTGAAAGATTAGAAAATGTGATTCATTCAGCACAAAGTCTGGAAAACTAGCAGGCCCAGGGAGTTTGCAGGATCATAGTGTACACTTCTCCAGGGCTCATGCCTTGGCCTGGTGCAAACTGAGAGAGACCTTTGGTTGATTCCGAACCCAGGAGGAGACCAGAAAGAAGGTGGCACTGATGTAAGCCGTTCCTGCCAAGATGCAATGTGTTCCTTTATTTACCATCTTGGCCAGGGCATGGGAGTAAGTTTAAGGGGTTTCCACTTATCCTTCAACAGAAGCCAAGGAACCAACATGGGGTTCTGCCATCTTCCAAGTATGCCTATTCATGGATCTCAAGAATGAGCCCAGGGTAAGTATGTGGTCACTATGAACTGAACTTGGGCCAGCATTCATTTTATTATCTGGGTCCTATATGTCTCACCTCTAATATACAGAGGGATAAAATAATCCTTGAGTCTCTGGTCTCAGTGTTAACTCACATTCTATATCCAAGTATCTTTGAGATGTCTGTGTATTCTCTCTTTCCCTTGGATAGCAACCCAAGTAAATGCCTATAGATCCTTTTTGGGGAAGCACCAGAAGGCTCTCTACCATTGATATACTATGAGAACTTCCACCTGGACATCTGGCCTCAATCAATGGGTTCAATATCTAAAAGTGGTTCATTTCCAGAAACTAGGCAAGTGATCATAATTTTGAATAGAGGTGGTTGCCCTCAGCTTCTTGGTCATCTGTCCTTGATACCTTTTGATTTTATAGATTAAACATCACACTTGGTGGTTGCCCATTTATCTTGACCCTAGGGTCACTTTGTTCTATTAACCATCCCATAGCTCTCTGCAGACCAGGCTCCTCTGGCTGCTGCTCTAACTGCCATCCTTTATGATAATTGCACCCACCTTATTTCTTAGGATGAAACACTACTATATGACTTAAGTTGACTTGGAATTTTACTCCTGGCAGGGGCTCCAGTAATGTAACAGCATCTGCTTCCATCATCCATGAGCTACAGAAGGCAAACACCATTGAGCTTCACAACAATGCTCGTGATCTCCTCACCAGCACACATCTTGCTGTTTTGGTAAATAGCGTGTCCTTTGGAACCCTCCCATGGAATATCATTGGCTAGCGACTTTCCAAATATTATTTAGTATATTCTTTCTAGGATGCCCACTTCTCTGAGCCTTTTGATCTCTTCTTCCAATCCCTGTCATGGAAGTTCTAGTATGTCTGGTTCACTTAACATGGGCCATGGTTTTCTGCAAGTTTCTAAGAGCCATCCCAGCCATGTGTTGGAATCCTCTCCTGGGGTCTTTGTCAAGGTGTTCAATACCACCTCAATAAAATCTCCCATATCTGACTTCAGTTTTTTCTCATCTTGCTCTGGCATCCTTTGGAGGTAGTCTCATACATATTCATTGAGATCCCATTGGTCCATGTTGGCTACATCCTGCAACCCCTCTGGTGTTTCCTTCCTTAGCAAGCTCAGAACTTCCTAGTCCAAGTTATGTTATAATTTGAACATAGGTATTGGTCTGATGGCAAGGAAGTGATCTGGGGTAGATCTCCAAGGCGGTATATGTTATCTTGCAAGACAATAGGCCTCTGAATCATCTTCAAGCATAAGGAAATAGTAGCCTATAACAGGGAGGAGTGGGTTGCTCCCTCGGGCTCAGAGAGTTCAAGTGTGTCTAGGGGCTCCAGATATGCACATGCATCAACCCAATTGTTCTTACCCCAAGTCTCAGGATCCTAGTCTTTCTAACCAGGACACTGACTTGGCATGGAAGATATACTAGGGTTGAAGATGTAACCTTCTTTGGAGATCTACAACCCTGATAATTACTCTCTGGACCCAAATATCAGCATTTTCTGCCCTCCAGCTGCCAGAGATGAAACTTGCTTTAAATGTTGCCAAGGAGGCCCTCTGACTTTCATGCTTCATATTATATTGGTGACTAATCATCTCCAGGGTTTCAATGTTTTTCTTTTTTCTAATGCATCAATTATGCCAGTCATCCCAGTCCATTGTCCTTATAATCATTATATCCCTTGAACATCTTAAAAACCTAGAGCTATTGTATTCACTTGTGTATTATCCTCTACCAGTTTCCCATCCCAGTTCACTACTGGTGCATTTTAACAATTGAGCCACTACCTCCTGCCGGGGGAAAGTTAGTACTCCACCTACCATCACAGATGGGATATTCATTGCCAGCTGACCAGTAGGTAACCCAGCTGCAAAGTCCCACCTCAGAGTCTGCTTCTTTGACCATTTCTGACCTCAACTCTCTTAGACTGGGTTCCCTGGGAAATAGAATTTGAGATGAGGATTTGCCTGTAGGAGATTAGGGAGTGGTCTTAGGAACAACAACTATGGGAGGATTTAGAAAGGAGAAATGGGCAGAAGGAGAAAGTAGACAGTGATGCAGTCACAACAAAGGGTTCAACTGAGCTCAACAAAGAGCTCTGGATCTGGGGTGGCCCTTCAGGTTGTTCTCTAATTAAGAAAAGTCTTTGTACCTTCTTATTTACCAGTTATTGGATGGATTACCTTCCCTAGAGAGGGGGTATAATCTACGGCAAGGCAGCTCCCTTTGGCCAAGGAAAATTCCAAAGAATGGCTCAGCTATAAGCCATCAGTAACTAACCCTTCAGCAGCTAGGGATATGAGGGCCTCATTCGTGAAGGGGAGATGGAGGCAGCCAATGATGATAGTATCTCCTACAATCTATATATGTTAAATGTTGATACATCATCTTTCAACAAAAGCATCTTTGGAGGTTGTGGGAATCACTCTTACGGATCAGGGATGAAAAGTTTTAAACCGAGCTCAGGCAGAAAAGGACTGTGAGAAACTTGATAAGCTCAGGTGAGGACCCCAAAGAATGTTGGCTCTGTGACATGTTTTTGTATTCATTCACTCAACAATTGTTGGATGAGAGCTGACCATATGCCCAACACTGTAAATAAAACAGTGTGTGAGACAAGGAAATTTCTGACCATCAAGAAGAGACAGGAAATGAACCAGCCACAAACCAAAAAGTAAGATCATTTCAGATAACCACAAATGCCTTTGTTAAAGCAGAGCACTTGAATAGAGTGATGGAAAGAAAGAGAAGCTGCCTTCAGTAGAGTGCCCAGAGAAGGCACCCTATGGAGTAATATTTAGGCTGATCTTTAAAAAAATGGGAAGGTGCCAGTCACGTGAGAATCTAAGGCAAGAACGTTCCACGCAGAGGGAGTCGAAACAGCGAAGTCCCTGAGGCAGAAATGCGCTTTTCTGTGTTGGAGGAACTAAAAATGTGACCTTCTCAAATATCTGACGACAGGTGTCAAGAAAATAGGAACTGTGATCATCCTGAGGGCAGACCTGGTCAATCAGACCCTCACTCCTTCATACAGCTTCCAGCAAGACAGCTCACCAAGGAGCTCCCAGAGTAGGGGATGTCAGTCTTGACTCTTGGGGTCATCACGTGGTGTTGGGAGGTTCAAAGAAAAAGTGATATGAGAGGGCAGTCCAGGGGGAGCTGGGCCTTAAAGAATGAGAATGTGGGCACACAAACTTGAGAACCCATTAGAGGAAGCAGCCTAAACTAAGGCACAGGGTGAGCAGAAATTGTGGGAGGTGGCAACGAGCAATTCCTTTAAGCCGGAATGTAGGATTAGTGAAAAAGACTCAGTATGAAATTAGGCTCATCAGGGACTTGGGGACCATGGTCAGATTAACAAGGGTACCCTTGATACTGTAGTCATTGCAAAGCCACTGACCATTTTAGAGCCTAAGATGACGTACTTCAAGGTTTTCAAGAAGATGAATCCATCAGCACAACTCTGTGCTGTGGTAGAGGAAAGACTATAAATGGAAAAACTGCAGGCTGTGATAATAACCCCTGTAAGTCAAGGACATAGCACAAATTCCATGGATTTGTTATCTGTTACTATAGAACATATTACCACAAACTTAGTGGCTGAGAACAACACAAATTTATTACCTCCTTGTCTCCATGGATCAGGAGCCTGGTGCATTTTAGTCGCGTCGTCCGCTCAGGGACTCACAAGGCTGGAGATAAAGGGCCGGCTAGCTGTGTCCTCAGCTGGAGACTCAACTGGGGAAAGTTCAAGTTCCCTGAGGTTGTTCACTTCCTTGCAGTTGTAGAACTGAGGACCCTGTCTTCTTTCTGGTTGTCAGCCAGAGGTCACTTCTGCTCCCAGAGGCCACTCACAGGTCCTTGCCACATGGACCCTGTCATAATTTGGTAGTTTGCTCTTTCAAGGTCAACAAGAACAGCATTTGCTGCAATTCAAACCTCTCTGACTTTGTTTCTGACCTTTAGCCCCTTTGTTAAAAGGGGTCCCCTGATTAGGTCAGACCCACCACACTCTTGGGGAGAATATTATACAGGGCGACCCCCTGAGGGGGTGAGAATCCTGGGGACCATCTTAGAATTCTGTCCATCACATTCCTAACCCAGTGATAACTATTGAGCTGTGAGACCACAGATGGCTCCAGAAGTTTTACTTGGAAGAGTCTCAGGGATATCTTCTCTATGCAGAAATGTCAACATTTATCTGTTCCAGGCTCCTTTCCAGCAGCCTCCACAGTAGACAGTACAACAGAAATATTCAAAAATGTAATTTTCCTTCTAGCCAAAGACTTGATTCTATGTGACATCACAATCTCTTTCTCAAGTTGCCAGATTTTTAAAAAGTGTTTAAATCTTTGCTACAAATTTACTTCTCACAGGTAGGACACATAAAGAAGGTTCAGCTAAGCAGGTCTGTCCCAGGAATGGAGTAGACAGTAACCATTTAAGGGAGTGTCCCAGGAAGCCGTGCATTATGGACTCTCAGCCCCCATCCAGGGCTAGTCTGTGAGGTCAGTGCCATAAGGGGCAGCCCTGAAAAGACAAAGGAGCAGGGGTGGGGTTGTGAGATTTCAGTCCCTAACTGACTGCCTCCACGGTTTTCTGCATACATTAAAGAAAATGTATGGGTACAAGAGTCTGGAATTCAACAGCTCATAACTACAATTAACCACCATTAATTAATGGCTACAAGATAAATGAGCCATGCAATCCGTTTATTCCTGGGTTGTAAGTATTTAAATTCACAGTAGGATGCAGGCCCATTTTTCACCAGTGTGAAATTAAAACAAGTTTGAATCAGGGCTGCATGTTGCAGGAAATAGGCAACAATTTCCTCTCTGAGTATTTTACATTTTGGGTCCTAGGAACTGGCAAGAGGCAGACAGAGGCGAGGAATCCCCATGCACAGCAGAAGTAGGAAGTGGAGTCCAGGATCTGAGCAAATGCCTTCCTAAAATCATAAGGACAATTATGATGTGATGAGACTGATTTTGTGCAGGGCTCTGTGCTAGGAAATGTCTAGGCAGCTTCTGATGTTAATCTTCACCACATCTGTATGAGGGACATTATTATTCCTATTTTCTACTCAAGGAAACTGATGCTTAGAGATCTTAAGAACTGCTATAGAAACAAAGTTGTTCTTCCTCATTCCTAAATTTCTTCCAGGGTGCTCCCAAAGTGTGTCTTCAGATGACCTTGCCCCTAATTTTCACATATCATCACTTCCTGTGTCCTGACTTATCAAAACTCCCCAAATAATAACTGAATATTCTGTTTGCCCTTAGGTTATCAGTCCATCAACCGGACAGAGATAAGATTCAGAAGACAAGGAAAAGAGGAAGAGAAAAGATTTGATCTTACTTAATAGAAAACAAAATGAGATGGGGTTCTTATCTTCCCCACCAAGATGTTTATTCATTAGAGAGAGAACAGTAGTAATTTTTCAGTGAAAAAATTTAGCAGTCACCATTTTAACCAAGTGGTCAAAGCCAATGGGATTTTGAAACAAAATTTGTGGTAATGTCCAATCAGAAAATTTTTCTGAAAAAAACTTCTTTTTGCATAGGCATGAAGAAACCACTCTATTTTTAAATGTTTCATTCAGTTAAATTTTCTAAATTTAAAAGGTCAGATACCGGTTATATGAGGACTCTAAAAAAAGTGATACAAATGAACTTATATAAAAACAGAAATAGACCCACAGACATAGAAAACAAACTTAAGGTTACCAAAGGGGAAAGGAGGGGGGATAAATTAGGAGTTTGGGATTAACAGATACACACTACTATATGTAAAATAGATAACCAACAAGGACCTACTGTATAGCACAGGGAGCTCTATTCTATATTTTGTAATAACCTATAAGAGAAAAGAATCTGAAAAAGAATATATATATGTATATATATATACATATATATATATGTAACTGAATCACTTTGCTGTGTACCTGAAATAACAGACATTTCAAATCAACTATACTTCAATTAAAAAGTTACCAAAAAAAAAGATTAATGAAACAGAGTCCATAAAAAGAGAAAAAAAAGATTGGAAGGAAATATGTCCTTTGATTCACAAAACAGTTTGAAAACAAATGTAAATTATGTCTTATAACTGCTTGTGGAAGAAGCATGGAGTTAGTAAATAATACATTCTCAGCTCTTGTATCATGGCACCCAGGTGGCAATACTCTGCTTGGTGGAAAGCTACTATCAGATCAGAGGGGAAAAAAGAAAATAGCATATGAGACCCTTATGACTTGGGAGAGAAGAGATTGAAGAAAAAGATAGTCTGAGATCTTTGCTGAAGGAAATAAACAGAATTTGCCTGCTTTATCTACCATCTAATTAGCCATCTCTTTGTCAAATGGCATTTTAACTGTTTATTTTTGCTCAGCATCTCATGGAAGACAAATTGAAAAAAAAAAAAATATCCACATTTTGAGGGTGAAGTCAAGGAAGCAGAGAAGCAGGGTCATGACTTTTAAAAAATCTTTTAGGGTTAGAGAAACTTGAGCATGTTAGCAGTGAGGAAGGAGCAAATGCAGGGAGAAAGATAATAAAAGTAAGAGACACACAAAATGAGCTACAATTATAAAACCAATCCTAGCCTCAGAACCATTCAGCCACTTGTACTCCATATCTCTCAGGACCAGAATCACTGAGATCAGAGGCCAGCAGAAATTTAGCAACTCCTTCCTAACCTAACCAGGCTTGGAAGGAATCATATTTCTGCTGCGCACTGGAGGACAGAGGTACGGAGAAGCCAGCTCTCTCTGCACCTCTGGAGGGTCAAGAAATGGCTGGAGGGTCAAGCAATGGTCAAGCAATGGCTGCAGTTTTCACTGCGTGGTCCATAGGATGGGTGCCACCCAGCTGCTAGCCTGTAACTACCTTGATGGGCCTGCCAACCCCTTTTCAAGACTGGGATGCCCTCTCAGTACGCTTTGCCTCTGTGGCCTTCTTTGTGTTGCATCTATCAGATGTGACGTGAATGTTACCTTGTAGAGTTGGGCAGCAGGGGGCGCTGTGCTTCTGATGATCTAGGTAGCTTTGCTGTGAACTCCCCAATCTAAGCATTCATGCTACTTCTCAGTGAGTGAACCCTCACTGATTCCCTTGATTTTCCCAAAGCTACAGTCAGGTTTGTCATATCCATTAGACAGAAGTATGTGATGTCATACCTCGATCCTGAAATCTGAGTTTGGTGTGCCTGTTCCTTTGTCTCGCTCAGCACGTGCCCAGTTCTTTGATCTTCCTAGCTCAATCACATTCAGTAATACCACCTCTTAACAAGGGTAACAATCCAACAGGGACAAATGTCTGATGAAGCTGGTAAACATTGCTGGTCACACTGTAATCTTGTACACCCAGAAACATTTTTAGATCATTTTGCAAAGTCTGAGAATTTTATTCAAAGAACATAATCCTTTAAAAACAAACACCAAAAAAGTGGTAAAAGCACTGTGTGTGAAGGTATTTATTTCTGTGTGCATTTAATGTATAATTTAAAATAATTGGAAGTAGCATAAATATCCAGCGATAAAGAAATGGTTAAGCAAATAAAATTATATCAACTTGACAGAATAGTATGCAGTCAATAAAAATGTTAATTAGCAATATGACAAAGAAACTCAACATTTGTTTATGATATAATGTTAAACGAACACAGCAGAATACAAAATTATATGTACACTGTGAGTAAAACTATAAAATTTAAAAACTATAGTAAAACTCTGAAAATTGTTTGCATGTGGACAGGATCCAGAGTAAACATGAAAAATGAAAGCAGCTTTATTTCAGGTTTTTGTTATTGCAATTAAAATGCTGTTGCACAGTAAATTTTTTAAAAAAAATTAAAAATAAAAATGGGGACTTCCCTCGTGGTGCAGTGGCTGAGAGTCCGCCTGCCGATGCATGGGACCGGTCCAGGAAGATCCCACATGCCGCGGAGCGGCTGGGCCCATGAGCCATGGCCACTAAGCCTGCGCGTCCGGAGCCTGTTGCTCCACAATGGGAGAGGCCACAACAGTGAGAGCCCCGTGTACTGCAAAAAAATATTTTTTAAATAAAAATTAAAAAAATAAAAGATGAAAGAGTTCAACCAAAAATGGAGCAATTTTCAGGGGAAGACACTTATTTGGGCTACGTTTTTGCATTTTTATTCCCAGGGGGAAAATTATATTTGGGAGAATGGATTATGTTTAGAATCATGAATAAATATCTAAGGAAGGATCCCAAGCTTTGCTCCTTCAAGATGATACCCCCAAATACTACAGTGTGAGATTTCCCTGCACAACATTCCATACAACGGGCTCGGTAGATGGGGGAAGGGAATGGAAAAGCAGGGAGAGAAAGGATGTGTCTGAATCTCCCAGGGAACCTTTTCATAAACACAGAGGTTCATCCCTCCAGCCACTGGAGATTCCAGATCCCAGTCCCTGAACTTGGGAAAAGCTCCCCAAGTAATCCAGTCCCCTCCTGGTCTCCCACCTAGAGCCACAGATCTGTGGCCTTCCGTCATTGCATTCAGGCTACACAAGGGCTGCCATAAAGGGCAACTCAGGAATCAGCGAGGCTCAGTCCTTCCTCTGGGAGCACTGCCATTTGCCCAAGAGAAGGAATAATCTAGTGTTCTCTTGGCAGCTCCTTCTTCTTGTGCCTCGACCCTGAAGGAGTGGAAATGGAGAGAACACAGAGAGAGTGATGGAGGTTACCTCCCCTTTGCACAAAGGTCAAAGCCTGAGGTTAGTGGGAGCAACGCCAGGGGTTTTATAGTTAGAGAAATTAGAATCTTACTCTTCTCCACATATAGATTTGTGATTCACAGGGTATAGCAGTTTCATTAATTTCTTAAAAATCTCAAATATTCTATCCCTTAACTCCCTGCCCATTTTTTATGTTTCTGTCACGATGTATTTCTCCACGGCTTTGAATAATAAACTGTTCTCTCTCCCTGGAATGATTTCACCCCATTTCTTTGCATATGAAGCTCCTATCCCTTCTCAGAAGGGTGAGTATTATCATCCCCATGTCATAGGCGACAAAACTGAAGGTAAGTAACTTTCTTGAGGTTACACAGGACTGCAGAGCTAAGATTCGAATACAAATCTGTTCAACTTAAAACCCTAACCTGGTTCTACCACACCATGCCCCATGCATACAATAAACGTATAATATAAGGTCATAGGTTTTCCCAAACTATTTTTATTGTCATTAGTTTTGTACATGCTCATCTTCCCTGTTGGGCTGTTACAAGCCTGATGTCTATTGAATGAATGTGACAGCTTAGTGATGTTACTTATGTACATAGGCACACGCATAAGGGTCTAACTCAAAACCACCCCTATTCTCTTCACTAGAGGCTGAGGCCCAGGCTCTGGCAGGGAGGAAGTTTTTCAATCACGAGCCTCAGCATTCACACGTAAGCCAGGAATCTGATTGACTTTCTTTCCCTCTCAGCAAAATGGCGAGACCATAGCTTCAAATATTCTGGAAGGAAAAAAAAATGCAGGTTACAAATACTGTTTCATTTATCTCA
The DNA here is from genome assembly GCF_964374135.1 of Grampus griseus. Taxonomy (NCBI): domain Eukaryota; kingdom Metazoa; phylum Chordata; class Mammalia; order Artiodactyla; family Delphinidae; genus Grampus; species Grampus griseus. Next base: position 68,793,571 of record NC_139008.1, on the reverse strand, counting down.
TGAAATATGTACTTCCAAATGCAGAAAGATGACCGGACACATCCCTTTCTAATGCAAGAACAGAGCTGCTAGCTGGAGGAAAAGCCTTCAACACTGTGATGCAGGTCATGATGGAGAGACTGCCAGGAGCTCTTTGCCACGGTTCTGATCCTGACACTTCCCTGGACTCCCCGTTGTCCAGCCGCCAGTGCATTGGCACTGCAGACAGAAGGTGGGCAGACCAGGAGCTGAGTACTGCCAGTGATGGGCTGGGAAATGCTGAACAGTCGGCTTTCTTGGGCAGAAATGGGAAAGGTGTGCCCTGATTGGTAGCATTTGCCAATTTCCATGGTATATATATTCCCAGCCTGGCCAGTTTCATGCCACCAATGGGCCCTTGACTCATTTGCATAATTCCTGAAAAGTCAGTAATAGACTCGTGAGCCAGTACAAGCCAGCTCGAGCTCAACACTGAGTTTGGCTACCCCTTTCATAGCAACTATTTTAGATTAGGGCTACTGGGGGAGGTATAAAGTACTCATCAGAATATGATTCTGGAAATTCCCTTTCAAGCCACATCAACATTACAGAACTTTACTTAACACATAAATATCATGGACCCACCGAAACACAGGCTCCACAGCAGTAAAATACAATGATAAAAATACAAATAGGGACTTCCCCTGGTGGTCCAGTGGTTAAGACTCCACACTTCCAGTGCAGGGGGCCCGGGTTTGATCCCTGGTCAGGGAACACTGCATGCTGCAACTAAGACCCAGTGCAGCCAAATAACTAAATAAATACAAATACAAATACATATTTATCTACATTTCTCTATCTCCCTCCATATTAAAAGAGGATTTTTTTTTTAGTAACTCTTTTGGATCAGTATGTAACTCCCCCCCCCACTTCCCCTGAGTCTGATAACAGACCAATCTGTTTCTTAGGGAGCAGAAGTGGGAAAACACCAAGGAGAGAAAAAGGGAATAGAGAAGAGCACTTAATAGTCTGTGATACTAGAAAGAAGAATAACTGTGTGGGCACCATCACTACCATCACTACCACCAGCACTGAGACTCCAATCTTATTGGAGCCCAATAAGATTACTTTGCAGACATGTGAGGAGCCCCGTCTCCCTGATACTTTTAATTTTGCAAAGTCATCAAAATGGAGAGAAATGATAGGGAGTTGCAATTCTAAATCTACCATATCTTATTTTTCTTTTCCCTCCACCAATGCATCCTTGCCTTTTTGGTCCAGGCAGCTACCTGGCTTTAAGCTCTCCTTAGTGGCTTTCCCCATATCTCTTTAGGGAGTGACTCTGGGGTCAGATCTCCAAGGTCAATCCTGAGATGAGGATGTGTATACAAGTGACTTATCAAGGCAGTGCTCCCCAGGGAAACTGGGCTGGAAAGGGGGACAGGGAAGGTGGGAAGCCAAACAAGGGTGTGATTTCAGGCCGAGTCCCACAGCCTGATCCTCCAGGGAACCCTGCAGTGTAAGTCACCCCTCACCCAGTGGTCACCCTCACCCCGAGCATGGGAGCTTTCAAACTCCTGCACCCACTTAGTCATTGGTTCAAGGCCACCTGGAGGTTAAACTCCAAGGCATATCAGACTCACTTCCGGTGTGAACGAAGGGGCTCCAGCAGCCCGAAGGCAGTCCTCTGACAAACAGCTGCAGGCACTGGCTGTTTGGAGGGGACTCACACCAGAGAAAGGGTGTGCTGAAAGAGCCAAGGGGATCAGCACAGCATGCAAACACAAATCCCACAGGATGAAGAATAAGGGAATGGGAGGACCAGGAGACCTAGAGATCCACGCTGTGCCTACCAGCATCTGCAGGCAGTAAATGCAAGCATCTGGACTCAGCACACTCCATCCCTGGGTCATATTGCTAGCAGGATGCATTTTCCTTTGTTGAGTCTCTTATGGTCTCAGGAGAAATCTGGTAATCACTCACCACTCCTTATATAACCACCCATCCTTCTTATCCAGCTCCAGTCTCCAGGACACCGCTGTGTTCACCTCTCCTTCTTTCCCCATCAAGTGAACAGGCGAAGTGGGGTTAGTCAGCATCACCATCCTCAACGTTTATTCTATCGAGAGCCACAAAACGCTTAACATGTTTTAGAATTGTTTGTACGTAGGCTTGTTTTCACACCCAGCATTGTCCCAAACCTCCTTTGTGTCATACTTTCTTTGGCTCCCTTGATAGACTGGACCCTCATGAAGGTAAGAGTGAATAAAAGTGATTGCATCCTGGATCTGTTTGGAGCAACAGGCTCTATTGCATCACCACCAACACCTGAATAGCCCTGCTGGTGGAAAGTTTGAAGCCACTACCACCTCAAACAGCCCTACTGTCATTTGCTGATCCTCTTATTGAAACACAAAATCCACACAGATGTGGTCTGTGCACGGGAGAATCAGAGTTTTACTACAGAGGTCAGTGAACTACGGCACGCAGGCCAAACCCACTTGCCACCTGCTTTTGTAAATAAAGTTTTATTGGAACACAGCCATGAGCATTTGTTTATGTATTGTCTCTGGCTGCTTGAGTACTACAACAGCAAAGTTGAGTCATTGTGACAGAGATTGAATGACCTGCAAAAGCCTAAAATATTTAACATCTGGTCCTTTACAGAAAAAGTTTGCTGATCCTCATTATACTAGGTCTGGCAGGACTCAGAGACAAATATTCAAGAAATTCGTAAATTCTGTGAGTACTGTCAACGTGTGTTTCATCCAAGTCTTAAGAGTTGAACAAGAACCCTGGAGGAGAGAAGCCAGGTAGAACCAGTCAGATCCTCAAATCATAGACATGACAAAGAACAGGCTTTTTTGAGGGACCAGGCAGGAGAGTAACAGCCACCCAGGAGGCTGCAGAAGAAAGAAATGTCCTCGCAACACTACAGAAGTGCATGTCAACCTAAATATTCTCCTTGACCATATCAAGACTGTGCCTTTTAGAGGGCCGGGGTTATGGCCATGGTCTGGCTCAGACTGGGTGCTCCAAAAGTGGATTTTGAAAGGAAGGAGAGAAGGAAGGAGGAGAGGAGAGAAAGAGGAAAGGAGGAGGGAGACCCACGGGAGAAGGAAAAAAGGAGAGAAAGAGTGAAAATACTCACCCTGTTTAGCTGCCTGGCTGCTGTAAGAGTTGTAACATCGTGATTCCGGAGCTCAGTCTGGAGCCACACCCAGCCAAGGATGCAACCCAGTAACCCAAGGAGAATACAGAACCATGCAATTCATCTGCCTTTTCTTCTCCAGCTTCTCATCAAAAGGCCACATCATTTTCAGCCAGGCTTCTTAAAATGTCCCTCTTATTCCAGCATCTTGGCCCTCACACACTGCAGCTGCCCTCTGCCTTTCCAAGCGAGTTTCACCATCCCTGGCAAACCCCTCCCAGAGCGCGACCCTCTCCCTTTGCCCTTCCCTCCTGACACTGGGTTCCAAACCCCAAACCCCGACCCTCCTGACGGGAGGCTCCTTAGAAATGAGGGACAAGGGAAGACCTAGCATAAGTCAGAATCCTAGTTAGCGGGCCTCTTGGCCCTGTAGTTTGCTTCTACACAAGGAAATTTCCACCAGAATGAGATGGCTAATAGCATAGATCCTAGGACAGACTTTTCAAGCTGTATGACCTTGGGCTATGTTACTTTCTCTCTCAGTACTTCAATTTCCTCATCTGTAAAATGAAAATAATAATAACAGTATCTATCCGTTGTATAGGTTTGTTATAGGATGAAATGAGTTAATTCCTCTAAAGCACTTAGATCCATACTGAGCCCATCAATCTCTATATAAAAGTTTGTTTAATAAAATCTTATCTTTCCAAGCTACTAGATCTTACCATTGAGGTCAGATCTGCTAGAATGGAAAGTTTGTCAACTCTAAAGTGATAAAAGAAAGTGATAAAATATTCCAAAGCTATTGATATCTTCAAAGAAAAAAATGTGCCAAGGGAAAAAATATATAATGGTAAAACAGTATAAACTTAATGGGGTGGAGTAATGATACCATTTTAGAGCTTACTAAAAAGCAAACAGTCTGAAAGAATCAGTCATGGTTTTTAAATCTGAGGATATGCCCACATCCCATGAACGCTACTGTGTTTCCAATACGATGGTAGGCACTGAGTGTCTGCTCCAGGAGGCATATGGAGACCAGTTAAGCACATCTCCCTGTACAAATAACTCTTCCCTGAGCTGGCTCCCGCTGCTGGGAAATATCTGGGGGTGGGGAAGGCACTAGGGGATGCTTAGTGGTGCCATGTGTGAGGGTCGCATATTAACTATCACTGAGCCAGCTACGCTATTACTCACCAATATTAACAATTAGTGAGGGTTCATTAGTGCAGGGTCTAAGCTGCTTAAGACCTTGCAATGACTCTCCATTGCACACCTCAGCATGCACCATAAGCCCTCCATGATCTCCCCAAAATCTCCCTCTCCATCCCCTAGTTGGCCCACCATGCCAGCTCATTCCCTCTGCAGGGTGGTTGCACACACAGCAGGAAGCTCCTTTCCCATACAGGAAACACCTCTTATCCTAAAAGCCCTCTCTGACCACCCTGGCTGACACAGGTACGCTTCTGTGCCCAAACCCTTTGTTTACTTCCTTAATTAAAGTTGCTGCAATTTATAACTATACATTTTCTTCAATATCTTTTCTTTTTTAAAAAAAATTTGAATGAAAGATTCTTTACATTCTATACTGCTTTACAATTTTCAAAAGTTTCACTCACATGATTTCATGTCTGTTGTGACCTACTAACATGCGTCTTTCCTAAGATACAGTATCATGTCTATTTTATTCTCAGCTGTAATCTCAGAATTTCTTATACTGTCTGACATACAGGAAGGGCTCAATAAACACTCATTGAATGAGTGAATGAATGATGAATAAACAGTTCAAAGGGAATCATAGCAAACATATATCTAAGTTTAACTCCTAACTCTAACACAATCTATTACCTTGGGTAATTATGTCTCCATGTCTTTAAGTAATACGTACCATATTACGTATTAGTAATACAGTAATACATGATTAGAACAGAGCCCAGTATCTGACATACATGCATATTGCAATATACATAGGTATTGTCATTGTTATCATCGTTATTGTTATTATTAATAGTAATAGTGCCTGTGGTTCCAGTACTATGTCTCAGTTTCCTCTTCTAAGAAAAAGGGAAAAATAATCTGGTCTCACCTGTCCTTTGTGGACTGTCCCTAAATAAGCAAATGACAATAACTCATATTGACAAGGGCATACATGTGGCTCTCTTTTTGTCTACAAGGAGAGCTCCAAGACCTCACCCCAGAGGTCTCACACTGTTGGAGGAGGTGTGTTCAAATGCCAGGAGGGCATGTGGTTAATCCACCTCCCTACACGTTACAGCAGACAGGCAACCTTGACACTGTCAAAGCGGGGGACCAGCACACGCAGCATATGGACCTGCAGTGGAGCATATGGATCTGGTCCTAGAGAAAAGGCTCCCATATGCTCCCCGAGCTGGGCCTGCCTTGCCCACTCCCAGCCTCCCCACACTTCTGGCTGGTTCATAAATCAGCCGCTTCCCACCATCCCAGTGCACCGGCCGATCCATGTGTGATTAATGCACACATTTGCCTGCAGCCTGGAGAGAACCCCAGGTACAGGTGGGAGAGGAAGGAAAAAGACTTAATTGGAGTGGGGCGGGAGAGAAGGAGGGAAGACGGGGTCATTCCTCATTGCCATTGAGCCAGCGCTATCTTTAGAAGTCCTGGCTTTGTAAGAATTCGTTTTCTTGGAAATCTGTCTTGCAGACTCCCCAGGAACCCCACTGTAGCCTAAGATATTGCCTGGACTTTACCTCCAAAGACTCAGAAGGATGATCGCTCCATTGCATCCTGTCCCACCCTCCATTATCCTCCAGGGCTTCTTCATCTGAGCTTAAACATATACATTCAGATCCTTTAAGAAAGGCTGGGGTCCCTGGAGACAGTAAGACTAGATGTGTCAGGCAGCAAATCCACTCAACTGTCTTTTAGACAAGTATTTTCCAACTGTGCCCAACAGAGGGCAAAGGGTTTTATGCAGAGGCCACAGGAAGGGAGGGCTCCAGGGTCCCATAGCTGGTCCAATCAGAGAAATTCTGCTTTGACTTTGTTTACAGGTTAGGCTATTCAAATCCGATTCAGCTGTGATTTTGTTAAGGCTCCTATGGCTGAAAAAAGTTGAGACCCATCCACTCAAATTAAAAATGTGGCAGATACAATGAGGTGTGTCTGCTGTAGAAAGCACGATTATAAAATGAACGACGGTTGCCATTCACTGGGCAGGAGACAGAACAGCACTGTAATGAACGGAAGAGATGCTAGGTCACTTTCCCATTCGGTGGTTGAATGACTTAGGGCAAGGAATTTTCCTCTCTGTGCCCCAATTTCATCATCTGTGAAATGGGAATTATAAATGGCACCTGACTTAGAGGACATGGGGGAGACTGAATGAGATTAATCCAGGCCCAGCATCTCCATGATGCTGGAACATAATATAGGACCAATACATATTTGCTATAATTTTTCTTCTTCTTCTGTGTGTCACTCACTGTGCTGAACACATTATTTGTATTATCTTTTGTCCTCCCACCTTTATTCCATGAAGGTTTATTCCAATTTTATAGATTAGGAACCTGAGGGTAAGACCTAGACCTTGAACAATTGTCCCAAAATATCTACTCATGTCGTGGAGACCATTGGTGTTCTGGGGCCAGTTTGAGAATCACCCATCTAGGTGACTCTGGTTTATTCTTACTTGCCTGGAAACACCACACAATTTGATGTGATTAGGCTTTCTGCTCTCTTTTCTTGCATGTGTTCTCCTGCATGCATTCACCCATCCGTCCATTGAACTACCGATCCAGTTCAACAAACATTCGTTGAATGCCTACTTAGTGTCAGGAACCTTAGTAAAGTCACTCGGCTTCTCTGAAGGTCAAAGAGCCTTTCAGTAAAATGTGGGTGTTTAGATGAACTACAGTGTAGGATTTTTATATAAAATGAAAACAATTATCTAGAAAGGATTTGCCAAGTGCAAAGTGCTCTCTCCATATTAGGGATACTTAGGGATAGAATGACCACATGTCTCAGTTTGCTTGGACATTCCTGGCAGAGTTATTAGTAGCAATGCTTTTGTCCTCAAAAGGTCCCATTTGTAAGTTAAATCCTAGAGTCACCCTAGCTATGAATAGGGTCATAATGGCCATGTATATTTACGTTGGTTCATCGAGAAGGAGGGGTGGGAACTCTGCAGAAGTTTTGAGACCAGGTTAGGGATAAAATGGTTCTGAGTATGTTTTGAAGTATGGGCTTTGTGCCCATTAAAGAGATAGAAAATTGAGTCTGCCTTTCCGTAGGATCACAGCAACCTGGCACTGCAAGGGCTTGGCAGCAGGGAGGGGAAGAATTCAGGACCACCACTCTACCACCAGAGATAAGTGAGTTATCTGGGAGAACTTTACATAAACCAGTGTGACCTGATATTAAAAGACCCATGTATCCTGGATAGAAGAGCCCCCTCCAAAGGATTTGGGGGAACCCATAGAAAAGTGTTCCCCATGTGCTAATTAAAGGACACCATCAGCTACTGATATCTGCAAATTTATTCCTCTTCTCCAGGGCTAACCCCCAAGCCACATCACTTCTTGATTGTCCTCAGTGACTGTTATGCCCCATTGAGCCACAGCGCTTCTGCCAACAGTAGAGTCACTTCTGCCAGACACAGTAGGGTCTCCCCTGGGGCCCTTCCATCTACTCTTGGGCCCACGAGATCCTACTCCGTTATCCTGAGTCTCAGAGCTTACAGAGTAGGAGCGATTTCTCCCCTTCTCCTTTCATTGTCACTTTCTTTCAGAGGAGCCCTACAGTCACCTTGCTTGAGTTCTGGGTCTCCTGGCATCTTCTAGTAAAATAATAATTCTTTTTACGCATACTCATCATAGAGATTACAGAAAGATGAGCCTGGAGACGAATCTAAGACACCAACACCAGGATGTACCCTCAAATAATCCCCTGGCTCATACTTCCTAAGTGTTTTACAGGGCAAAGCTTGATAAACCTGATATCCTGTTTCTATGGAATGAGTTCACTCCCTGGAGGTTCCCCAGAATTTCATTCAAAGAGACTTGAGCCAGTTTCTCTGTTCTGTAAAACACAGCATTTAAGAACACAGGCTCGGGGCGGGGGGGCAGATACATATGAACCCAATTCCATATGAACTGTGATCTTGAGCAAATTGTGAGCCCCTCTAAGCCTCAGTTTCTTTATCTGTGAAATGGAGATAACAAAAGCACCAATCGGTCAGGACTGCCATGAGGACTATGTTACACAATGCTGTAAAGGCTTTGAACAATGTCATGAAACAATACACGTTCATCTTTATTTTAAGGTCTTCATTATTATCATCCTAATAGCGAGCAGGACCTAGCCTCCAAATGGGAGAGAATAAGGACTCTCCTATGAAAGGCGGAACAAACATGAGTGTTATTTCTATTTTTGTTTTCAGCCCTCACGCTCTACCCTGCAGCCCAAAGGCAAGCTCTTATCTGTAACTCAGATGTCACGGAATCAAGGCAGAATATCGACTTTCTTCTGCCTTTCAACTGGAAGTTCATTCTGTGGGGGAGTATAGGTGTCCCCCGTCCATCTAAATATTTCAATTTCTGTCTGAATGTTTGCCAGTCCGTTAGGAGAGCGTTGATAACAGGGAAGATAAAACATGTATTTAGAAAGAATGTGAGTGAGTGTGTGTAGATGTGCGGGGGTTTTTAGAAGTCTGTATAAGTGAACTCCTGATTCAGGATATGTCTGTGCTGGGGGCAAAGGCTGTCTTACGCAAGTCTCATTAGGAGAGTGACTGGTTGAAAGCCAGACCTGGATTATCACAAATGGATGCAGAGGGAGGCTGAAAATCAGGCCTCCTGCCCACTCAGCAGTTCTCGGAGCTGGCCCATCTCAGCCATCTAATGCCGTTCCTGCATTAGACGCTGCAAACACAATTGACTTCTGTTACTTATAAAGCCAACCACTTTAGTTCATTTAAACGTTTAGGTTGGACTTCAGAGATTTCTGAGAGGCTGGACAGCTCGACCAGCCACGACCAGTCCACCGCTCCAGCCCCACCCCAAGACTACATAACAAGAGAAGAATATTCCTTCATGCTACAGTCAGCACCCAGTCTCCATTAGCAGATGGACTTAAAGGTTGGTATTTCTGCATTTGAAAGTTCTGATCCAAACACGCACATCCCCAAATATTCTGTTTGTATCGTTCATTCATTGGACCCGTGTTCAATGCACCACCTGTATACTGGGCCCAGGAATATAAAGAGAGATCATATATTGAAGGAACCTTTAGGATGCTCACAGACTATCACAGGAAATAGAGAGGCAAAGAAATGGGAATGACATATTGGTACTAACGCTGTGATAATTACAGAAAAAAATAAAGGAAAGAAAAGAAAAGAAAATGGTACTGGAACTCAGCAAGGACGGTATGAGAGAACCCAGGAAATGTTCAAACTAAACCTTAAGGGGGTTTCGTTTTTCAGGAGAAATATGGGATGAAGAATGTTCTAGGCAGAAGATGTTGGAGAAGAGGTGTAGAAGTTGAACTCAGGCAGATCTTTGGTTAAATGACATGACTACTTACTGGACCTTGGGCAAGTTACTCCATCTCCCAGAGCCTAAGCTGCCTCCTCTATAAAACTGAGCTGATTGAGCTTCCTAGGATTACAGTGGAGCTCAAATAGCTCACATTAGCAAATGGCTGAGAGAATGTGACTCATGGTGGACATTCGTTACATGGTGCCTATTAGTTTAGTATGACTAGAGCTGCAGGGGGGGCAGACCACAAAGAATCTTGGAGTGGGGTGACTTATCCTGCAGACAAAAGGTTTCTGCTAATGGTTTTAAACCAAGGAGGAACATAGCCATGTTTGGGTTTCAAATAGATGTCATCGATGATAAGGTTAAAGATGACCTGAGGGTACAGCCAAAGGAAGCAGATGACAAAACCACGGACAATAGTTAGCTTATTCTTAGTTGTAAAAGGGTAAATTTTCTAAATAGAAACGTGCAATCACAAGATCCGTATTCCTCATCGTGAAGCAAGCACCCACCTACCTTTAATGTTGCAGCGTAAATCCTATCACATGTTCTGTTTAACATCTGAATTTCATTCTTCTCACGGAAGAATTGACTTACAAATCAACATAAAAGTCATGAGACAAGAGTCTCTTTCTACTCAGTGTTTCACCCTCCCTGCCTCTTTATTCCAGGACCTGCTTAGAGCCAGGCAAACAATGTTGATTGAGAGAAAAGGCATTTCTCTGGCATCGTGTCGCTTGCTTTCTAAAAGTCCCAGTGGGAGAACCAAGGAAAACTGTTCTCCCAAAATTTCCCCAGAGTGCGTCCTTCCTGTAAAGAAAAAATAAATTCTAAACACAGTGTGTGTGCACGAGTGTGATGGCTCTTCCTCATGGAGCTCAAACATCACCTCCTGGCAAACAGTCAACACAAGCCCAGGTGACCACTCCCTCCCCTGTGGACACTAGCGCCATCTACCCCTTCATTGGTTGCATGGTGTTGCAATTAATTTCCTGCTCATGCCTGTCTCCCCAGCTAGGCCAAGAGCTCTTCCAAGTCTGAGATAAGATCTTATCCATATACTTATTTCCACCATGTGGCACAATGCCTGGCACCTAGCAGGTAGGAGATAAGGTTTGTTGAATGGATACGCATGGGTCTAATCTCCTTTCAAAGTCTCCCAACTTCCAGTTTTCACTAGAGTGAGCTGGGACCTTAAACACCACCAGAGATATGAGTACACAAGTCAGGGAACCCCAGGGGGCAAGGCAGGCTTCTAATGACTCCACCAGCGCTGTCTGTATACGTGAATAAGCTGTTTGCTTACAGAGCCCATGTGGATTAGTCAAGACTAGATATTTGTAGATTCTGTTCCTGGCAGCAACTCAGGAGCTGCAGGGAGGACACTGGGAGATGCTCTGTGCATCCTTCATACCATCAGTCTCCCAGTTGAGGGGCTATTTTAGTTGTATTTGAATTTACCAGGTTCACCTGGGAAGGAGCTGTTCTTCATGGATATATATGAACTTCCCTTGAATCTAGGTATATTTATATCTGTACTTTCTCTGTGGAGAGTTGGTTCCTTAACTTTATAATTTTCTAGGACAGGAGTCAACAAACCATGGTCTACAGGTCAAATCGAATCCACAGCTTATTATTATAAATAAAGTTTCATTAGAACACAGCAACCTCCATGTCTTCACATATTATCAATGGCTGCTTTCACACTAGAACACTAGAGTTCGGTAATTTGTGATAGAGACTGCAGGGCCTGCAAAGCCGAAAATACTTACTCTCTGGGCCTTTACGAAAAACATCTGTAGCCCCCTGCTCTAATGCTTAACTTCAGGGGCAGTAGTTGTAGTGACGTGTGCAGGCTCAGTGCCGAGCACTCGACACCCACATTGCTCAAAGGTGGCCACTACGATGATGCCCATTTCGTGGATGAGCTCATTTACTGAGCACCTACTACAGTGTTCCGGGCTCTGTGCTGAGCACCGGTACCACCACAGCAAGCAAGGCATACACGATGCCCGCCTTAAGTCAGCTCCCAGGCTCTGTTCACCGAGCCATACTCTTTTTCGGAAAGCCTGTGTGCCCCCAGCCCTCAAGGGCACAAATCAGAGCCAAAGCACTCGTGGAGAATCCACGACTTTTCAGCTGTCAGAGGAACATCCTGCTCGCAGATGGGCCACAGCCAGAGCCCCTCCCATTCCTTCAGTGGGTGTGGTCCACATCCAGTTGAAACACAAGGGTCAGACCTGTTGGTCACCTCCTGTTGATGACCCTCTGGGACAAGGAACTGAGAAAGACCCCAGGCCAGGCCTCCCATAACAGTGGCTGGATCTCTGGGACCCACTCAGGGCAGGGTCTTCCGCGAACTCCTGACTAGTAAGATGTTAAACGAGGCCTGCATCTTTCCAAGGGGGGCGTGGCCGGGACTTCTTCCATTAGCGGCGCCGTCGGCTTTGGAGGCTCTTCCCTTTGTCCAGCACCTCCCGAGGAGCCTGCTGTTCTTTCCCCTTTGTTTTAAATGGGCCACGATGAAAAATGCTCACCATGGGACATTGCTGCACAGGAGAAAGACCACGGAGGGAGAGAAAGGCAACAGAAGAGGACTGACCGCCCCAGCCCAGGCCGCTCGGAGCGGATCCTAATTAGGAGTCTGGCAGCGCATCCCTCAGCAGGAAGCCCGGATCATTAGCGCTGGCACCGCACACTCTCTGACTACGGTCTGCAGCCACGCGGCCGTGCTGGCACCACGCGGACCCCGCTCTTGGCTCCGCATCAGAACAGATGTCCAGAGAGGGATCTTTCTTGTTTTTTGTTTTTGTGTTTGGAGTTTTTTTTTTTTTTTTTGAAGCGTTGCATGACCCCGTGCCAGAGACTTCTTGTGCCAAGATAATGGGTTTGGATGGATCAGCGAAGCAAGACAAGTCAAGAGGGATTTAAACAGTGCTTGTGTGCACTCCCGGGGTGAAAAACAGAGAGACATGGAAAGAAGCTGGATCGCTGTCTTGGAATTTGAGAGGTCGACCAAGAGGTGTCTTCCAGCACTGTGCTTAGTAGCAAGGGAACTACTGCAGAACCTGCCCCTCTATGTCCTCTGCTAGAGCCCCAGTCCAAGGCACGAATATCGTGCATCTACATCAGGAACTGGCGAGGATTCGTTGAAATAGTGTAAGCGTGAACACGCGTACACAGTGTGTTTGTGAACGTCTGTGTTCACACATCTCTAAAACATGGTAGATTTACCCAGAATGCCTTCCCCTGGCAGCAGAAAATGACAAAGTGACTCCTCCATTTTATTAATGGGAAACCTGATGAAAAGTGTTATTAAACATGTCATTGGATATTTTAGAGTAAATGGAACCAGATCCAAAATTTCAATGTAGGCTTCCTCATTGTCTTTGGGATTCCATGTAAATATGGACCATGTTGTCTGACAAACATTTGGGGCATGTCAGTTGGTTAGCAAAAGAATGGATTTTTTTAAAAAAGTCAGGGCTGTTGTGCAGCACTATTTACAATAGCCAAGACATGGAAGCAACCTCAATATCCATCAACAGAGGAATGGATAAAGATGTGGTACATACGTACAAGGGAATATTACTCAGCCATAAAAGAGAATGAAATAGTGCCATCTGCAGCAACATGGATGGACCTAGAGATATCAAACTAAATGAAGTAAGTCAGGCAGAGAAAGACAAATACTATATGATATCACTTATATGTGGAATCTAAAATATGACACAAATGAACTTATCTACGGAACAGAAACAAACTCACAGCGTAGAGAACAGGCTTGTGGTTGCCAAGGTGGGGGTGGTGGTGGTGAGGAAGAGATGGATTGGGAATTTGGGGTTAGCAGAAGGAAACTATTATATATAGAATGGATAAACAACAAGGTCCTACTCTATATAGCACAGGGAACTATATCCAATATCCTGAAATAAACCAGAATGGAAAAGAATATATATATGTATAACTGAATTGTCTTGCTGTACAGCAGAAATTAACACAACATTATAAATCAACTATATTTCAATAAAATATTATTTTAAAAAAATCAGGTCTATTGTGGAAAATCCAAGATACACCATCACTATATAACATTAGAATTTAATAAATATTCTGAAAGTGAATTGATAGAGCAAACCCAGCCCACACGATTCAGCCTAGAAAGTCAAGGTATGTAACTTCTATTTGGGGACTGGCTTTGAAATGAAGACCACATGACATCAAAATATTCAATTAAAATGCCATTTGTCCAGATGTTTGACCATATAATGCCAACAACTAGTTTGACTAATGTTTTGAATTTAATTGACCAGATGTTTTATTGGTAGGTGCCTTAATGAGTAGGAGAAATGTTTGTGGAGTTGAATCAAATTTCCCTGGGAAGAGTCTGCCTCACTGGAAACAGGGACTTAAATGTTGTTACTGCCATTAACCAGAGCTTATCAGAAGTTTTGAAATTGTCTCACCACCTTCATACCTAGTTTTTTAGGATACCTTGCTCTTTCATTGTAAGCTCAGAGAAGATAGTACCTTAGTTTGGGTCCCTCCAGAAGAAAATCCTAAAACAAAAAGTCAAGGGCAAATTTAGAAGCAATTGGTAAACCAAACGCAGATTAAACACAGACAAAACAGTTTTCAAAGAGTGGAAAGTAAATGGATTTGGAGGTAGAGGTCTCAGATTCAGTGTCAGGCATGCTGTTTACTTTGGGTGTGATAATAAAAACAGCAGATTACATGGAGGCCTTACTCTGTGCCCAGCACACAGCATCCTTCATCTATTTCACAGATGAGAATGTGCAGGCACTGAAGCATTAAGTCACATGTCCAAAGTTACCCAGCTGGGAAGTGTCAGAGGTGAGATTAGTTCTCAGATACTCTGGTTCGGAGCCAGAGCTGTCAGCCACGCCCCCTACAGTGTGTGATTCAGAGCTCGTTAGAACCTCAGTTTCTTCATCTCTGAGTGCAATGCCTGTCCTAGAGAGCAGCCATAAAGGGGTTAAACAGGATAAGGTAGAAGAAGGTGTGGAGTTTGTACAGCACTCTGTGCTTTGTGAGCTGAGTGTCCCACGAGTGTTAGTTACAACACCCATGTAAGAGCCGATTGTCAGTGCTTACATGTCCTGACTCGTCTCTAAGGCCTCTTCAAGCCGATGACATGATGTGGATCCCTAAGATCCAGTGGCTCTCCCTTTAACACAAAAGCACCCGTCCCTTTGCGGCTCAACACTGTGGCAGAGGAAGCCAGTGACCACCCTCCCATGTCTCCATCCTCAGCATCTCTTTCTGCCTTTCCACAACCTTGGGCTTCCCCAGCCATCTGAATAATTCATATTAATGTGGAGACTTAGGACACATGGGCATGGAGTGGCCAGACATCCTGAAACCCACATATGCACAGGATGAAGCAGTCTCTAGGACAAAGCCAGGGGGCCAGGCAGTTGGGACCAGGATGCTAGGTGGGGCTCCCAGAAGTAACCCACAGGTGTGTGGGACCCTCATTGGGCAGCACAAGGCAGCTCTATTCACAGGATGAGATCTCAGAAGGTCTTCCCACTGGGTTCACCTGGTTTTATTCCTCCATTATCCCAATTCTTCATGAGTAGCTGTTATGTGCTGGGCGGGAGGGAAAGGTCAGTGGTAAATCAGGTAAACCTCTGTCCCCTCCATGTCAGAGACCAGGGCAGACAATACAGTGTTTCTGTTTTTAATACATCCACTAAGATGATCCAGAAACACAGTAGGGATTCTGTTTTTCTTCTAAAATAAACAATCCCTGTTCTAGAAGTTTACTATAAGGAGGGTTAAATGATACAAACTAGAATAATTGGAGCCAGAAGTAGGACCAGGGAATAGGGAGGGTATTTGGGTAGCTGGGTGGTCCGGAAAGGCCACTTAGAGAGAGAGGACCTGATCTGATACTGAAACACTAAGAAAGAGGCAGCCACACACACACAGCTGGTGGGAAGCATTCTAGGCAGAGGAAATAGGCAGCACAAAGCCTACAAGGCAGGCGTGAGCCTGACATGTGATTGGAACAGAAGGAAGGTATGGAGATTTGACATGCACAAGCAGAGACAAGCAGAGACCAGGTATGCACGTCCCCGAGGACCTTATCAGGAGTGTGTCTTTGAGTCTCAGTGTGATTGGAGGCGTGGAGGGCTTTGCATAACAGGGTCTCACAATTTTCTTTATGTGTTCGGAAAGTTTACTCTGGCTCAACTGTTAGAAAAGTGAGACAGGCAGGGATATGGGACAGGAAGCTATGGTAGGCTTTTAGGAGGGATGGTGGCAGTCTGGACAAAGGTACCTAGAAGCAGTGGGATTGGGGTAGAAAGTTGGCACCAGGCACTGTTGGGGTTTGGGATCCAGATTCTGTTACTGACCAGGGTTCTTTATCTCTTTCATCAATAGGAATTGATCAGAGGCCAGACAAGAAATTCAGGCAAGACTTTACTGGGGCCCCTGATGAAGCAAGGGAGAGAAAGAACAAGTAACAGGCTCCCTTGCTGGCTCCCTGAGGACAGGCAAGCTGTTTCCTTATATGGGGTGAGGGTAGGGGCAGATCCAGGGGTCAGCCCAGAGGGGTGGCTTAGGGGTTTGCCCACCACTTTGGTGGTGTCGTGTGCAGGGGGCACACGCAGTACACTGCTGTTGCTCCCGATGCCCTGCTTTTGCTCCCGGCTCTTCAGAAGTGGCAGTTGGCGGGGGGGGGGGGTGTTTTTGTATCTTGTTGTCCATAATTTGCCCCAACTGCACATGCACGCAGTTATTTTTATTCCCTTATAGTTTCTTTGTATTCTGTTGCTCGAGAAGAGGCGTGTCCAGGTGCCAGCACTGCAGCAAAGGGTCCCAGGTCCCAGCCTGTCTCACTTCCAGGCCTACAGAGGTGGCCTGAGAAAATCACAGTAGACCTGGCCCAGGAGGAGGCAGGACAGACACCCAGCAACCCCCAGGGGATGGGATTTCCTGTTGTTCAGGGTTTGCGTTAAACATGAGGAAAGAAGGAAGTAGGTTTAGCCAGAGAGAAGTGGGGATGAGGAAGGAAACTATGGTGAAGGTGAAGCAGAGGAGGATGATCACGCAAGAGGAAGCAGAGAAGACCCTGACGACACTTGGATTCCCCCAGATCTGGTTCTGCTTCCTGCTTCTGGGCTGAAGGACAGCTGGATGCCCAGGACCTTGTTTATGTCTCACAGCAGCTCTGCCAGGGGGAACTGAGCCCAAGAGAGGTCGGGTTCCCAAGGTCAACCTGTGACTGGCTGGACCTTGGTGGGTGCCTGTCCCTCCTGGGCCATATGCCTTTGCCCTGAAAGAAGGAAAAGTTCTAACCTCATTGTCATCAACTCCAGCTGTCACTTGGACATGGCTAGGAAATGGCTGAGGATGGAGGTGACACCACGGGGAGGGGCAAGTCTTAGTAGATTGCCCTCCCCCCTTAGCTCCTTTCAGTTTCAAAATTCACACGAATATAATGTACATTTATAAAACACTATCTCAAAAGTCATAATCCCATCAGGTCTCCATTTGAAATATTGTATAAACATAAATAATAGCAATAAAACCAAAAGAGAAAAAAATATAATAGAAGAAAGACAAAATTTTTGCTGTGTTTCTGAATTATTTTACTGAACTTATCAACCACAGAGCTACTGTAATAAAACTACCTATAATAGCATAAAATGAAAGCAATAATTTCTGAGTCATACCTAAGTAACCCACAGTTAGAGGGCATTATTTTAGAAGTATAATTCTACCAGGTTTCCATTTGAGCCACTGGATACAGTAGTCCCTCCTTAACTGCAATTTTGCTTGTCAAAGTCCAAAAATATTAAATGGAAAATTCCAGAAATAAACAATTCATAAGTTTTAAGTTGCGTGCTGTTCTAGGGAGAGTCATGAAATCTCACACCGTCTCACTCTGTCCTACCCATGACATGGACGTGCTTCATCCCTTTGTCCAGAGTATCCCACCCAATAGTCCCTTAGTATCCAATTAGACTGTCAGATTGACTGTCATGGTATCACAGTGCTTGTCATCAGGTAACTCTTATTTTACTTAATAATGGTCCCAAAGCCTAAGAGGGGTGATGCTGGCAATTCGGATATGCCGAAAAGAAGCCGTAAAGTGCTTCCTTTAATTGAAAAGGTTGAAAGTTCTCTTAACAAGGAAAGAGCAAAAAAATTGTATGCTGAGGTTGCTAAGATCTATGGTAAGAATGAATCTTCTATCCATGAAATTGTGAAGCGGGAGAAGGAAATTTTGTGCTATTTTGCTATGGCACCTCAAACTGCAAAAGTACAGCCACAATACGTGATAAGTGCTTAGATAAGATAAGGAAAAGGCATTAAGTGTGTACAGTAAGGTATTTTGAGAGAGGGAGAGAGAGAAAGACCACAGTCACATAACTTTTATTACAGTATGTTGTTAATATTTTTCTATTTTATTAGTAGTTATTGTTGTTAATCTCTTACTGTGCCTAATTTATAAATTCAACTTCATCATAGGTATGTATGTATAGAAAAAAAAAACATGGTATATGTAGGGTTCCGTACTTCTAAAGTTTCAGGCACTCACTGGGGATCTTGAATGCATCTCCTGCGGATAAGGGGGGTTTGTATTAAATTAATTACTTAATAGCAATAAGACTAAAAGTCAAAAACCAAAATTATTTTATTGAAAAAGAAAAGCATCTTACTGTGGTTCTGGATCTTCAGTTCAGCTCATTGGAGAGTGGGATTAACTCAGAGATGATTCACTTCTGCTTTCAGGCTGTGTGGACAGCGTTTGATGCGGAGGTCTTTCTGTGGCCAGTGGAGGATGTGTGGACCAGGGGAGTCCCTCAGTGGGAACGACCGCTAGGCAGTTTCTTTCTGATCTAGAAGTGTGGGGTAGGACAAAGAGTTCTATTCTCAGGAGCTGCTCCCTGGCGTCCCTTTGGAACATTTAATGTCTGACAAGGGGACAAGGTGGAAGACCAGAGCCTGGGCCACCAACACTCTGTTCTAGTGGGAGGGATGAATTGAAAGCACTAGGACACCTCCCTTGTTCTCTCAAAGAGAAGCTTCTCTCTCAGGATAGAGCCGACCCGATAGAGGGCTCTTTTTCCTGGGGTCCTGATCTGAGAAGGTAGCATTTATCCCACATCAGGCAGGAGGTTGAATCCCCACTTCATCATAGTCTGATGCTTCTCCTTCCTCTGGGATCTGGTCATCCAGAGGGTTCCCTGGCAGCCCTAGTGGACCTCTGCCAAATGCCCCATTTGCAACGTCAAGGATATAAGAATAATTTTAGAAATCTTTTTTTTTTTCTTTTTTTTCCTGCGGTACGTGGGCCTCTCACTGCTGTGGCCTCTCCCGTTGCGGAGCACAGGCTCCGGACGCGCAGGCTCAGCGGCCATGGCTCACGGGCCCAGCCGCTCCGCGGCATGTGGGATCTTCCCGGACCAGGGCACGAACCCGCGTCCCCTGCATCGGCAGGCGGACCCTCAACCACTGTGCCACCAGGGAAGCCCCCAAATATTTAAATATCCCTCAATATATATATATTTTTTGTCTCTGGGATGCATACTCTTCTCTTAAGTTATGAAGGTGTCTTTCAGTGAACAGAGCTTTCATTATCATGAGTTTTCTCTCATGGGAAATAAGCTGGCTTCTATAATAGCCAGAGATTCTTTCAAATTTTTCTGAAAGAATTTTGACTTGTATTTTATAGGTGTCCAGCTCATCACGTGCATTGCTGAGCTTGTCACCTGCATTAGAAGGATTCTTTTCTACTCTACAGGGTAAATTCTCCCTAAATCAAATATTTGGTGAGAATTCTTGTTTTTTCCCCTTGATGCAGTTCTAAGAGAACTTGAAGTTCCCACAGAAGCTGTTATCTCTGCCTTTCTAACTGCGTTTTTTGTTGCTGTTGTTGTTTTTTCTGACCGCATAAAGCGTTATCAGTTTAGAGACTTTGCATATAATTTTAAGTGCATCATTTATTTAATCATTGTCAGTGAGTTTAGCGTACATTTCATTTCCTTATTTTTCAAGAGTTTTTAATATTTAACTCAGCCACATCAATCACTGATTTCAAAACTCAGTTTTTGACTCAGATTCTAGGTGGTCTCTGTGTTTTGATGAATCCTAAGGTCCCACCATTCATGCCATCTCCTCTAGGGGCTGCTGCACAATCTCTCACACTCTCATATTCCAGGTGCACCCAGAGACTTGGCCTGACTCTCCTTAGAATTTTCTGATATTCTTCTCTTCTGTATAATAAGTTGACTCACTCTCACTTTCAGTCCTTCAGCTTCTAGTGAAAGAAGCTTTAGACTTCCCTGAAGGCTGGAATATTTTTCCAAACATATTTTAGAGCGACCTGAACCTGTTCATTCTTCTGATGGATTTTGAAAGATGTCATGATGACAGCTATTTGATTTTAGATGTATCCGGATTTATCTTATAAAGACTGGATCTTTCAGGATGTGTCAGCTTGCTTTTTGTTAATCCATTTGTTTACTGGTTCACTCCCCAGGTAGTAAAATAACATAAAATTTAAATTTTAGCCACTTTAAGCACATAGTTTGGTGACATTAAGTACATGCATATTGTTGTGCCACCTCATCAGTATTAATCCACAGAACTTTTTTGTCTTCCCAAACGGACACTCTGTGCCCATTAAAATATAACTCCCCGTTTCTTCCTCCCTCCATCTCCTGGCAACCACCATTCTACTTTCTGTCTCTATGAATTTAACTACTTGACGTACCTCATATAAGTGGAATCACACAGTACTTGTCCTTTTGTGCCTGGCTTATTTCACTAAGCCGACCCTCTGCACAGTCAAAAATCCGCATATAAATTTATAGTCGACCCTCCATATCTGTGGTTCCACATCTGCAGATTCAATCAACTGCAGATTGTGTAGTACCGCAGTACGTATTTATTGAAAAAGAGTCTACATGTAAATGGACCCACGCAGCTCAAACTCAAGTTGTTCAAAGGTCACTGTATTTAATAATGTAAAACAAGTGATGTAAACCCCCTCAGTAACCAAGAAGTTGAAGGGGGTAGAGATGGCTTCAGGTATAGTTTGATCTACGGTCAAGCAATTTATTGACACGTCCTCTCTTGTGCCACTTCTCACTTCCTCTTCTCTGAAAACATGTATTCACACACACACAAAAAACTGTACATGAATGTCCATAGCAGCTTTATTCGTAATAGTCAAAAGCTGGAATCAGTCTAAATGCCCTTTAACAGTGCATAAACATGTAATACATTGGTGCTATAGAATATTGGTCAGCAATAAAAAGGAATAAACTATTGATACATGCAATGGTTAACAGATGAGGCAGAAAAATAGCCAGTCTCAGTAGCAAAGAAATGCAAATTAAAATAAGACTTCAGGGAATTCCCTGGCTGTCCAGTGGTTAGGACTAAGTGCTCTCACTGCCGACGGCATGGATTCAATCCCTGGTCAGGGAACTAAGACCCTGCAAGCCACATGGCATGGCCAAAAACTTAACTAAATAAATAAATACAATTTCTTCAAAAAAATAAAATAAAATAAGACTTCAGTACTTGTCAAATTAGGTATTGAATTTATACTTTTCCCTTTTTACCTCCCCGCTAACTTCCACAGTGCTTCCTGGGACCCCTTTCCCAAATCAACTACTTGCACTCAACATTCTTATCTCAGGGTTTGCTGCTGGGGAAACCTAACCTAAGACAGTTAGCGGAATGAGTAGGGAACCATGGCATGGATCACCGTCCCAGTGAAAAGAGATAAGGGAAGACTTAGGCAGGAGATAAGGGGGAAAGCCAACGATGGTTTGCGATGCTTCCTGCTTCCCATGTAATCTGTCTCTTATCCTCACATTCCCCCAAAGAATTTCAGACTATAAGACTCTTGGTATCACTGTGTCCTTATGTGCCATCTGCATTCCCAACAGCTCTCAAATCAGTATTGTCTTCAGACTTCATTAGGGAACCACAGATTCCCTTCCCATCCTCCTATTTCATGAAGGCTTTGGAAAAACAAAGCAGAGGTAGGAGCTGCCTTCTCTCTCACAGTAACCTGGAGTTGGCCCTGGAGGCAGAGGCCGGGGTGTTAGAGGCCTCTGTATATGCTGTGACTGACTTTTAATAAACACTAATGCGGAGGAGGAGACTGGTTAGAGCAAAATTTGCTTCAAATTAGAGCTGGAAAAGCAGGATCCAGTTATCCATGGGAAATAGCAACTTGTGAACTGGCCAAGATTATCACGCCATCATCAATCAGGGGGAAAGAAAAACATGACTTCCCTTGCCTTGCCCTCCTCCTCCCCCTCTTCCCCCTCCTCCCCCTCCTCTCCTCCCCCTCCTCCCCCTCCCCCTCCTCCCCCTCCTCCTCCCTATCCTCCTCCTCCCCATCCTCCTCCTCCCCATATCCTCCTCTCCCTCCTCTCCCTCCCCCTCCTCCCCCTCCTCCTCCTCTCCCCTCCTCTCCCTCCTCCCCCTCCTCCCCCTCCTACCCCCTCCTCCTCCTCCTCCTCTCACTAATGCTTTCCAGCCCAAACATGGAATGTTTTGTTTAAGGAAAAAGTTGTTGGATGTAATTAGTAATTCTATTATAGTAGTATATCTTTATCTAAATAAACACAACCTGCTTTTCCACCATGAGAAATTACGTGGTGGGGATGGGGGAGGAGAGAATCAGGCTGAGATTTGGAGGCACTGAGTGAGTCTGCCCCTGGGTTTTATGAGAGTCCTGGAGTCAGTCTGTAGGATACGTAAATGGGCTGATAGGAGATGTGGTATCAGAGGCCGAGTCAGCTCAGCTGCTTTGCTCCGACCCCTGGCAACGTCCCAAGCCAACATTGCTCCTGCTGCCCCCTCTGTTAAAGATTCTTCCTGCTTCCTAGTAGAGAACCCAAAAGAATGCACAAGAGCAAGAGATTAATGCCAGTGAGCAACCCACCTTCTTTAGGGAGAGCAGAAAAGAGGGCATGGGAAGAAATCCCACAATCCCAAATACCCACCTGGGATTTGTAGTTCAAATCATTTTCACACTGAGGATTTTACTAACCTACGTTAGCATCCTGTCATTTGTCCCTGAAGTCCCTCTGCTGGTGAGAGGTGAACAGGACATCAGGAAGTAAGTCAGAGAAGTTGGCATAACATTCTCAAAAAGTGAAACCAAAAAGTCAATCTCTGAGAGCAAAAAATCATCAGTACTTCTCTCTACCCAGCCTACCTCTTCCAGGGAGCTTTTGCATTTGCCTCTGGGCAGTGGAAGACAATTATACTTTCTTTTAATTAATGATGGTTGTTTTATGCATAAAGAGATTGTCCCATATTATAAATAAACACAATACAGGCTCATTTTATTAGAAAGTTTTGAAAAAAACAAAAATTATAAGGGTTGTTGTAAAGCAATTCTTCGTCACAATGAACTACAGAGAATAACTTTGCTGCATTTCCTTCCAGTCTTTTTTCTATGCAAGCTATTTTGGTTTATTTGTTTTATGCAGTTATGATCAAATCATACAGACAATGTTTGTTGAATGCCTGCTGTGTCAGGCTTTATGGTGATCCAAGCTGAATCAGGATCCTGGTGCCCCCTGAAAGCCAAACACTACCACAAAGTCTGTAGTCCCCATGGTCTACCTACCCAGGTCAGGTCAGGACAAGGAATGACACTGGTTACAGCAGTTTTTATGAATTGGTGGTTATCTGTGTGCTTTTGTTTGCAAAACCAATTTTGGAAGATGAGAAGGGCAGAGAATATATGCATGTTTACAAACACAACCAATAACATCATCATCATAATAAAAATAATAAAACATAATGACTGGCGTAAATTCTTCTCAATAGATACCAACTCCTTGTAGCATTGGGCATGAGGGAATGGATCCACCACTTATCATTCCAGGAGGGACCAAAGACCAATAGGAAGGAGTTCATAGTCATATCAGCAAAAAGGAAAGCAAAGATAGATTTCTAAGTTGCAATGCCTCCCATGCCTCAAGCTCATCTTTCTACAGCAATAATAATAGCCAACATTGTTGAGCATTTTCTATATGCCAGGCTAAATAGGTTCTGGTACCAATTCCAATGAGGAGGTGGTCCGCACACCGACAGGCATTTCTTGGGATACCAACCAGGTGTCCTACAAGTCAACTTAATTCTGACACTATCTATCCAGGGACAGCATCAAATTCCACAGGTTAAGTGTTCAGTCCTACAAGACTGGTCATCCCCTTCAGACGCCAGTCAAAAGCCCAGTTTTTTGCCTATATTTCTGGGCAACTGGCTATAAATCGGAGGTTCCTAAGGGCCACCCCCATACTTGGGTTCAATTAATTTCCTAGAGCAACTCACAGAACTCAAAGAAACTTTTTACTTACTAGGTTATCAGTTTGTTATAAAAGGACATAACTCAGGAACAGCCAGATGGAAGAAATGAATAGGGCAAGTTATTTGGAAAGGGACACGGAGCTTCCATGCCCTCTCCAGGTGCACCATTCACACATCTCCACGTGTTCACCAACCTGGAAGCTCTCCAAACTCTGCCCTTTGGGGGTTTTATGAAGGCTTCTTTACATAGTCATAAATAATTAAATCACTGGCCATTGGTGATTGATTCAACCTCCAGATGCTCTATCCTCCCAGGAGGGGGTTGGAGGTAGGTACTGAAATTTTCAACCCTCTCATCACTTGGTTGGTTCCCCTGGCAACCAGCCCCCAGCCTTAGGTTACCTAAAGACACCTTTATAGCTCTATCAGAGGAAATTCCAAGGATTTAGGAGCCCTGTGCCAGGAACATGATGGAAGACTAAATATATATTTATTGTTATAAATCACATTATGATTATTATGCTAAACTCTTCATCTGCTGTATCCCCTTTCATTCATACAAAAAACCCAGAACATAGATACTATTATCCGCATTTTAAAGACTAGGAAGTAGAGACTCAGATGAAGCTAAGCAAAACAGCCTGGTAGAATAAGTTTTAAGCTCCAGTTCCTAGCAACAATATTTTGGTCTGTTCTGAGGGTTGCCTGTGAATGGAACTCAAATGTGCTCAGTCAAGTTGAAAGTCAGCCTTTAACATGGGCCCCAGAGCCAGTTCCCAGCCTCTTTCTGCTGTTCATCATTTGATACATGTGTACACTATTGACATTCTTATAGTCACTTCACTTACCGCAACTAGAACGTTCCTTTCCTTCATAGATTTTCTGTTTAATATTTAGTGTCAATATTGCCCACTAGTCTGTAAGTTCCGTGAGAGCAAGGAGCATGATTCTCCTCCCACACAGTGTGTGTCATGAACTCAGTAAACATTCACTGAATGAATGTACCCAGTGGGTAGGGATGACGCCACACATCTCTCTTTGCACATTGTTCAGAGTAGAAGACAATAAATGTCCAGAAGAAACCTACTCATGGAACCCTTGTTTCATCCCTGAAGTAGTTCCTATGTGTTTCTATAAATTCTACCATCTGTTAAAGCCAACTTCAACTTTTGTCATCTCTAGAAAGTTGCTCATAGGCATTGCAGTGTCATGAAGAACACAAGCTTTGATATCAAACAAACATTGGTTGTAATCCCACTCCACCACTTAGTTAGTTGTGTGACCTTTGCTAAGATACTCAATTCTCTCAGCCTCAATGATCACATCTGTAAAGTGAGGTAACATTAGTCCCCACCATACAAGGTGATGACATATGTAAAGTCCTTACAACAGTATCTGGAATGTCATAAGTGCTCATTTAAGGCAGGTTGCTATCATTCAAATTTAATGAATTGCCTTCTTTATCATCCGTTCACACTACCTTATTTTCTATAGCAGCATGTACTTACTTTGGTGTTTCAAGAAGGCGGCAGCTCCTTCCAGGTGAGTCCAAAACATGCCTCTTGATTCCCTGCTGTATCCTTTAGTGCCACGTAAATTGTCATGACATGAGAGCAAGTACCCAAAAAATATATGAATACTTCATGATGTTTCATTTATTATTTTTACTTTGGTTTGCTAGAGAATTTAGAAAATGTGTGAAAATAAAGAAAAATTTTTTTAATTACCCATAACTCCCACAACCACTCAGAAATGACCTAAGTGCTTATAGACAACTAATGATAACCTACTGTATAGCATAGAGAACTCTACTCAGTGCTCTGTGCTGACCTAAATGGGAAGGAAATCCAAAAAAAGTGGGGATATATATGTATACAGATAGCTGATTCACTTTGCTGTAAGCAGAAACTAACACAAAACTGTAAAGCAGCTATCCTCCAATAAAAATTAATTTTAAAAAAAGAAATGACCTAAGATCTTCCCTTTCCATCCTCCCAAATATACATGAGATTATACTGTAAAAACAACTTCATGACCTGTATTTTTTTTACTCATTAACTATACATTTTCCCATAACATTATAAACATAATAATAAAGCATTTTAAGTGACTCTGTTATATGCCACAACTTGACGTAGTTTACCGCCCCCCCCCATATCTGGCACAATGACTTGCTAATAATACTTGCTCAATAAATATCTTCCTACAAATGAATAATAAGTCAGGCAGACCCAAGTCAGACTGCCACACTTACTGTCTCCGTAAACTGAGACAAGCCCTTTAACCTATCTCTCACAGATGGAGAAGCTCAGAAAGCTTAAGTGACATACCCGCCGTCACAGAGCTGGTGAGCACTGGAGCAAGCTCTTGCACCAACATACTCTGGTTGCACGACCCAGTTCTAACCATCACGACGCTCTCCTCTTGCTTGTCCCAGCGCACACAGTCCTTCCTTCTCACACGCTCAAGCCACACTCACCACTCAGTATGTGACACCAAACTCAGTCCAGAAGACATGCAATGGGCTGCCAGCTGGAGGGGCTGACAATGAGCTCTCCATTCTCTCGTGCCTTTTAGCCAAAGGCACAGGGACAGCCAAAGCTTTCATTGCCTCTGTTCAAACCAGGGAAGACAGAACCAAGAGCACGTCAGGCAATTAACCACCAAGCACAGAAATCAAATAGGAGGAAGGTTGGCTATACAGCCTATATTTATTTCCTGTGGCTGTTTTAACAAAGTATCACATATTTGGGGCCTTAAAACAATAGGAAATTTTTCTCTGATAGTTCTAGATGCCAAAAGTCAAAAATCAACATGTGTTGCAAGCTCACGCACTTTCTAAAGATTTGGGGGGAGAATCCTTGCCTCTTCCAACTGCTGGCAGCTCCAGGCGCTTCTTGGTTTATGACCATGTCCTTCTAGTG